>NW_028261393.1:43472487-43837487 GCF_051295495.1 Thamnophis sirtalis
GAACCACAACACAAGAGCTATGCAGGGATCCATCTCTTTCAGTATGGGTAGTCCTCGGTGTATGACCGCAATTGAGCCCCAAATTCATGTTGCTATGTGAGACATTTGTTAAGTGAAGTTTGCAACTTAACGTTAGTTATGCAACTCTAAGCATAACGCTAAGCATACAGCATGACAATCTAGACAGCAGACTAAAAAGCAGACACATCACCCGGCCAACAAAATTGTGTATAGTCAAGGCTATGGTTTTTCCAGTTGCAATGGATGGCTGTGAAAGTTGGACCATAAGGAAGGCTGAGCACCAAAGAATGGAGGCCTTTGAACTGTGGTGCTGGAGAAGATTGCTGCGAGTCCCTTGGACTGCAAGGTGATCCAACCGGTCAGCCCTAGAGGAGATCAACCCTGACTGCTCTTTAGAAGGCCAGATCCTGAAGAGGAAACTACTTTGCCCACCTAAGGAAGGACTTGCTGGAGAAGAGCCTAATGCTGGGAACGATGGAGGGCAAAAGAAGAAGGGGATGACAGAGAATGAGGTGGCTGGATGGAGTCACCAAAGCAGTAGGCATCAGCTTAAATGGACTCCTGGTGATGGTAGAAGACAGGAAGGCCTGGAGGAACATTGTCCATGGGGTCGTGATGGGCCGGACATGACTTTGCAACTAACAACAAAAAGCATACAGAGAGTAGCCGGAGAAGAACAAAGATTTTTCAGAGTGGTCCATGAAAGCACTTTTGGAGACAGTTGAGGTTAGTTCTGTGGAAACCTACATAGAACC
This sequence comes from Thamnophis sirtalis, assembly GCF_051295495.1. NCBI lineage: Eukaryota > Metazoa > Chordata > Lepidosauria > Squamata > Natricidae > Thamnophis > Thamnophis sirtalis. The sequence continues at coordinate 43,473,264 of NW_028261393.1, forward strand.
ACACTGATTCTATTACTTGAAGTCTTTGAAGTGTGTTAATTCAGCACCCTAGAGATCTCTGCAAATCCAGACTTTACATCTTCCCACTCACATTGTATTCTCCACAGTTCTCATCCAGAAAATGAAGGATATTTATTGGTCTTGGCTTGTTGGTTTGTCTTTTCCAATCTGAGAAACAATTCAAGCCCCCTATCAGAAGAGAGTAATCTAGCCAGGTGATTCAGCATTCCACACTTCTGGCCATGAGAGGCATTGGTTAAGGTAACCTTGTATGTCTGCAGCCCCACCTTCATCAAGACTCGTGAGGTTGGACATGCTCCAGGCAATTCTTAATGGTAGAGAATAGCACATTCCTTAGCCAAGATACAAAGCATCTCTTCAAGAGCTTAATGCCTATAATAACAGAATAACAAGAGTAGGAAGGGACCTTGTAGGTCATCTAGTCCAACTCCCCACCCATGCAGGAGACCCCTACACCATTTCTGACTGATGGCAGTCCAGTCTCTTCTTGAAAGCTTCCAGTGATGAAGCTCACACAACGTCTGAAGGCAAGCAGTTCCTCTTCGCACAATGCTAAATTTTGGAATTATGTCTGTCTGTCTGTCTGTCTGTCTATCTCTATGTCTGTCTGTCTGTCTGTCTGTCTATCTATCTCTATGTCTGTCTGTCTGTCTGTCTGTCTGTCTATCTATCTATCTATCTATCTATCTATCTATCTATCTATCTATCTATCTATCTATCTATCTATCTATCTATCTATCTATCTATCTATCTATCTCTTTACACACATCCTAAAACATCCAAACATAAGATATAAGATATGACCAGGCTTTAATTCAAATGTGTGCAACTTCTTTTTAGGCCATTTTTTTGGCTTTTGATTGGCATGCTTATTTCTTCATTTCCAGAAATAGCAAAAGCACTTAGACTTATATACTGCTTCATAGTGCTTTTACAGCCCTCTCTAAGCAGTTTACAGAGTCAGCCTATGGCCCCCAACAATTTGGGTCCTCATTTTACCTACCTTGGAAGGATGGAAGGCTGAGTCAACCTTGAGCAAGTGAGATTTGAACTACCAAACTGCAGCTAGCAGTCAGCTGAAGTAGCCTGCAGTACTGCATTCTAGCCATGGCACCACCTTGGCTCTTAATGGGTATAGTCATGGCAAATGAGTACAGTCAAGGCAAAAGCTAATTTGGATTTAATGAATGGTTTACATAATTTGAGAGGGTGTGATGGTTCAGCGGTTAAAGATGCTGAATTTGTCAGCTGGGAAGCTGGCCGCCCAAGTTTGAGACCCTTGCGCCACACAAGGGATTGAGCTCCAATTGCCTGCCTCAACTCATGCCCACTTAGCAGTTTGAAAGCATGCAATTGTGAGTAGATCAAAAGGTACCACTGATGGGAAGGTAACAGCATACCACGATGCTGGCCACATGATCATTGAAAATGTCTTCAGACTGCTGGCTCCATTAGCCAAGAAACAGAGATGAGCACTTTCCCCTAGAATTGGACATGACTGGGACAGATAAATGTTTACCTTTTTATATGAAGTCATTTAAATTGAATTAAGTACAGTTATTAGGGTCGCAGTGGCTCAGTGGCTAAGACGCTGAGCTTGTTGATCAGAAATGTCAGCAGTTTGGCGGGTTGAATCCCTAGCACCATGTAACAGAGTGAGCTCCTGTTACTTGTTCCAGCTTCTGCCAACCTAGCAGTTCAAAAGCACATAAAAATGTAAGTAGAAAAATAGGAAGTACCTTTGGTGGGAAGGTAACTGTTCCATGAGCCTTTGGCATTGAGTTATGCCAGCCACATGACCATGGAAACGTCTTCGGACAGCATTGGCTCTTTGGCTTTGAAATGGAGATGAACACCGCCACCTAGAGTCAGGAACAACTAGCACATATGTGTGAGGGGAACCTTTACCTTTACCTTTAAGTACAGTTATTACAGCTACTCCCAAGTCATCTATGAGTTCTCTCAGTTCTTTCAAGTAATGCTTAAAGGAGCTTTGATATCTCACCCAAAATTTGGTGGTGGGGGGCTCATTTTGACTTCCTTTATCCATACCCGAGTTCTCATCGAGCACTTTCTGGTTTACTGCACTTTCACCCAACTTTGCAGGGAGAGATGTGAACAGGAAAGAAAAAGACTGATTGAATTATTCAGCCCAAGCAGAAGGACATGACATTTGTCTTACAAAAGGAGTTGTTGTAAGAGCAGTTACTCATCATTGGTCCAAGCGGTTGATTCATTGCTGAGTAATATTCTGGCTATGAAACCCGTGTCCAAGTGTAAAAAAGTAAACTGCTTCATTGCACAGCAAAGAGCAAGTGGATTGAAACTTTTTAAAAAAGTTTTTTATTAGATAATCAATAAGAACTAGAATGGATTGAAACTTGATTACCTCTTAAGTATTGTTTTTTCTTGAGGTTCTTAGTTTGATGGATGGATCCTAAAATTTCAATTTCCATTCAAAATCTGCAGTTTGTTTATCAAGCTATTATTCAGAATTTGTTTATCAAGCTATAATTCGGAGTTTGTTTATCAAGCTACAATTCAGAACTTGTTTGTCAAGCTATAATTCAGAGTTTGTTTATCAAGCTATAAATCAGGTTGTTTGTCAAGCTACAATTCAGAGTTTGTTTATCAAGCTATAATTCGGAGTTTTATATAATTATACTGTGAGTCTTGGATAAGAAATGGCGTGACCCGTCAAAACCGCGGAGGACAAAATCGCGCTCGACGAAAGCGCGCATTTGACGTCATCACAGCACGATGAAAAAAATTAAAAATTGAAATAAAATTAAAATTAAAGCAAGCTGATTCACATAAAGGTAAGGATTAGTTTAGGGTTAGGGTTAGGGTTAGGTTAAGGGTTAGGATTAGGGTTAGGTTTAGAGCGTTAGGGTTACGTTTAGCGTTAGGTTAAGGGTTAGCGTTAGGTTTAGCATTAGGTTAAGGGTTACGTTTAGGGTTAGATTTAGGGTTAGGTTAAGGGTTAGGTTTAGGGTTAGGTTTAGGGTTAGGTTTAGGGTTAGGTTTGGGGGGGTTAGGGTAAGGTTTTTGCTTTATTTTTACATTTTTCGATCACAGCGCAATGTTTTCGTCGCACTGTGATGACGTCAAATGCGCGCTTTCGTCGAGCGTGATTTTGTCCTCTGCGGTTTTGTGGTGGAACCAAGAAATGGTAGAGGCTGAGTGTCAAAATGGCAGCGTGTGCGCATGAGGGGGAATGCTGGAAACGGGAAGAGCAGCTCCCTGGTGCGCATGCGCAGGAGTGTGCCAAAAACCAGAAGAGCAATTCTTGGGAGCACATGTGCAGGACACTGGAAATCAGAAGAGCAGCTCCCCAGTGTGCATGTGCACAGGGCGGGGGCACCAGAAACTGGAAGAGCAGCTCCCCGGTATGCACATGCACGCTGGGAAACTGAGCTTCCAGTTTCTGGGTCATGCATGCTCACTGGCCACCTGGTTCCAGTTTCTGGCTCTCTCGCACACATGTAAAGACAAGCTGGCCAGCATGAGCAGGAACCCAGAAGAGTAACAGGCGATGATGGCTAGTGTGCCCGGAGGGATGGTTCTATGTTCCACTTCCATCACGTGTGCCATAGGTTCGCCATCACAGGTCTAAACCATAGTTGAACATACATTTGTGTCATGTGTGAACCTGGTCTAAATCTCAGAGCCCTACAAGTGAATGTGAATTGAGTGGTTCTCCGCTTAGGATTGCATTCTCCGACTTCATTCTCAAAATTGAATCTTGGCAAGCTGGCAAGCAGCCTCTGCTGGCATAATAATAAAGTACAGGGAAAAGTCCCTGAATATGCAAAGCAGAAAGAGGGAAAATTGATCGACTGAGTATCTGGCATGTTTACCCCTCGTGGTTTTTCAATTTCTGGAACTGACATCCTTCTCTCAGCCTACTTATTAAGGCGTGATTCTCTCTACGCGGCGCGGAGGGTGTCACCTCTATTTATCACGCGACGTTGCTGCCAAGCGTTTGGCTTCTCCACCGAAACCAGCCGGCTGGTTCACAGGGATGGAATCGGGGTGGGCTAGGATGGCTCCGGGGCTCAAGCGGGCCTAACTGTCGGGGACTCCAAGCCTACCTTTCGTTAAAAGGCGGGGCTCCCCCAAAAGCCAGGCTGGTAAACAACGTGCCGGAGCTCCGCCCTGCCAGCTGGCTACAAACAAGGGGGAAGGGGAGATTCCCACCCACCCACCCCCTTAAAAGAAAGTTGTCTGCGATCGTCTTTGGGAAGGGCGGTGGCGCTTTTGAATATCGAAGACGGGCGAAGGGCTGCCGGCCGGCGTGGGGAGAGGTCCTCGTTCCCCTCCCCACGCCTGCGCCCCTCTCCGCCGGGGCGCAGGGCGGCGTGGAAGCCCTGTCCGGCAGCCCCACCTCAAACTGTGTGACGCGGGGTTGCCATGGGCACTCTTTTACGCTACAAGGGCTGAGCCGCGGGAGGCGGGCGAGCGGGCGAGCCAGCGGGAGGGTCGGGGCGCATTTCAGCACCACCGTGGAGGAGGACAGCAGCCTCGCGGCGCCGCCACTCCGCGCTTCTCTTCCCCCGCCCTCCCCTCCCGGTCCCGGCTGTCGGGTTCTCCCTTCCAGTCCCCATTCCCCCCTCGTCTCTGGGGGGGACTGGCGGGTCCTGGGGGTACCTTGCGATCGTTGCTCTCCCCCCGGCGTACTTACCAGCTCGGGTCTGAGCCATCCATTTCTGGGAGGAAACGGAGGGAAGAGAAGGGCAGTGAGGGGCGCGTCTCCCCACCCCCTCGCCGGCAGGCTGGGGGACGCCAGCGGGGAGAGGGGGGACCTTAAGCTGACGCTTCCACGAGGCCGTCCCGGTGAGTACTTCGCTCTTCGGGCAGAGGAGCGGGCGGGAAAGACAAGGGGACCTTGGAGTGAGCGAGGTCCCCAGCATTTCGTAGCATCGTTGTGGGTTTTTTTGGCTATTAGAATTCCTGCTCTTGTTATTATTATTGGGGATGGTGTTGTGATCTCCGGGCTTGGTGGTGAAGGTGGCATTCAAAACTCTTGAGCCTCGGATAAAGGGGTCCTTGCATTGGGAAGGCATTCTGGAGACCTGGGGGATTGACCAGTTGAAGTTCAACATAGTTCAACACTTCACGATCTAATATAAGGACTCCTCACATGGAGCTCAGAGTTTTGAATGTAGTCTTCACCAGATCTTGGCCAAGAAGGTTTCTCTCCCTTAGGTCCCAGCTAAATATTCAAGACCCCTTTCTATAGCCAACTGTATTGGTTGATAAGTATTTGGGTTTTTCTCCTCCCCTCCCCCTTGCCTCCAGACTTTGAACCCAAGGTCAGCAAATTGTTAGGTTAAACAGCCTGATTTGAAATCCGTGCAAGACATTGTTGGAAATCCTCTTGATTTGGAGGGAACAATCCAACAAGAGTGTGATGGAGCTCAGGAACATTTCTTGGTGTGGTTTCCATCCATGGATACTGTTACTATTGTTTCTGGACCTCCCTGGAGCCTTGCCTTCAATATTTATCCATATAATCCAATATCCATGAAAGTACTGGAAGCTTTCAAGAAGAATCACACTTATAAGTATTTCCATTCAAATAGAACAATATGTGTCTATTGTTATTACTGTTATTGCTTTACTATAGGTCAGACAAGCTGTCCCAATTATAGAAGTCATTAAAGGATGGCATTTTAGATTTTGTTTTAAAAAAAACAACCCTCTTTAACTGCTACAGTTAAAGATTGACTCAGCCTTCCATCCTTCCAAGGTGGGTAAAATGAGGACCCAGATTGTTGGGGGCAAGAAGCTGACTCTGTAAATCATTTAGAGAGAGCTGTAAAAGCACAGGGAAGCGGTATATAAGTCTAAGTGCTATTGCTACAGAAACCCTGAGTTTTCTGTAGGTTGCAACTGGCTTTGTGTACCTGTTGATCTAAGAATTTATTTATCTGTTCATATCCTACACCAATTGTTGTGCTGATGGCTACAAATGGGAACTGAATTCCATAGAACTCACAAGCTGGGGAAAGACATGAGAGGATCTAAGCAGTGTATGTGGCCTTGTGTATATTTGTAGGCTTTAAATTCATGTTTGTATGGTATCTGGAGAACTATTTTCTATTAAGAATCCTGCCTTTATGAATTCCTTAAACTTAGGCTCTGCGTGAGAACTGCAACTGGTCGAGGCAACAACATTTTTTCTGCTTACAAGTTTAAATCCCTGAATATAATCCCTTACTTGTAGAATGTCAGCAGTTAAAAGTAGATACAAATATTCTCTTAGCTGCTCAACAATCCATAGAGCACTCAAAGTCTTCAGCTGCCTTTCCTTCAAAAGCCACTTGGGGGGCTCAACGAAGCAATGCAGCTCTCTGAATTTCCAGGATTCTCTGGGAACTTGTTGAGTTTTTCATTTGATTATTGTGAACCTTCTTGGATTCCTTCGGTGTCATCTGCTGATTAATGAGGGTCTCAGTTTTTTTAAAAAAAAATCTATAAAACTATGTGAGACATAGGGTGTGTATGCCATCCACTCTGATTTGTTTCAGCTTGCTCCGACAGGAAAAATCCCCACATTTGATGAGAAGATATCTTCTTCAGAAATTCTTCTGAATGTAGAATTTGTCCTGTTAGTAAAATTCATGCACTTTCCTCTTTGTGGAGAAAAAACTCTGGGCTAGACAAGTTTCCACCAATCCCCCAAACCCTTCCAGACCCTTTTCAGTCACATTCCCAAGACCTGACTATTATGGGATGCTGTTAATAAACGGGTCTGCTTTTCTTTTCTTCTCTAGGATCACGCATAGGTGATCCACAGCTCATTCTTGTTTTCTTTTCGAGAGGCATCTGTCTGCCCACACGTGTCCTCCTCGGGGTGGGAGGGGAAAAAGCAGTGAGGGAAATCACAGATTAGGGAGAGAGCTTCTGCGATTTCATTCATTCAGCTGCCCCTCTTGTGTCTGGTGGAGAGGCTCACATGGAGAAGTTCTACTCTGCAAGAGGAATTGGTTGGGCTGGGAGAGGCAATGAAGTAGTAGGAAAGTATGACTGGGCATTGAACATTGAATGTCCAGTTGTGGATCTGCCCCCCCTCCCCTCCTCTTATCCCATTTCCTCCTCCTTTTTAAAAAAAACTTGGATGATTAACTTTGCTGTCACAATGAGATGATTTTTCCTTTCAAATTCCACCTCCTAATTATCCCCACCAACTGTCTCAAGGACACTCTGGTGACAGGAGAATTTCCTGAATGAATCATTGGTCTGAGGGATTTGCTCTCCACCACGCCCCCACCCCCAAGCAATCAAAAGCAGTTTGAGCTGGATCAGATGTATTCAATTCCTCCTGGCCGGTCATTGATTGATTGAAGTTGTCCAAACATTTGCAGTCCGGAGCTTAGAACTTCAGGAGGTCAAAAGCAGGGGTAACTACTACAGCTGTCTCTCTAACATGATCCTTTTCAATTGATTCCCTGGGTTTCTTCTTTGTACATTGTTTTTCCCCCCAGGGGGTCGGTAGCCCAAAGCTGCAATGAATCAGCACGAGAGTTATCCCCTTTGGAAGAAACCATCAAATTCTCTTAAGCTCTTTCCTCCTCCTTATTTTCCATCACAGCTGGAAGCTGGGCAACACCAACATGCTGGAGCAGACGCAGAACCCAAAGTTGTGGTGGTGCAACACAGCATCCTTCACTTTATCTCCGTGTACCAAGCTGGCTTGAAAACAAATCTCTAATGCCAATCTAGGGTTTGTTTTTGTACATGGGGGGACCCGTTGAGTTTTAGATCTTGGGCAATAACGCAAATATAGGAGAACAGGGTGAAGCTGCTATGTTCTGGTTGGCGAGGGGGCTGCTGAAAAACTGCATTTCTGCATGAATCAAGAACTATCCAAATGAAAGTCGTTTCAATTTAGGGTCTCAAATGTGTGTGTCTGTGTTGTGTTGAAAAGTTATACTACAAAACCCAAGAATTTTGTTTCCAGTTTTGACTGGAGCTGATAAGGCATTTGGATGCTGCCTTGCCCTTTTTAAAGGAAATCCAAGGAAAATAATAATGGTAATATATAGTAATTAACTCAAATTTTGTGACTGTCGATGACTTACACTAGACTAAGGCTGGCTTCAATATTATTGTGTGTGCCTTTAAGTCAGTGTTGATGACTGCCTGGACAGGTTCCTGCAGTTTTCTTGGCAAGATTTCAGAAGTGGTTTGCCTTCTTCTTAAACATCTTTATTGTAAATAAATATCTTGATCGACCACATCTACATATTTTTAGAAAGCAGGTGATGAAACCTTCTTTTGTTCTGGTGGAGGTTTGTTGAATAACTTTCATTTAAGCCACTGCGGTTTAATTCTATTGTGTGAATCAGACCGGTGAGGTGTTTTTTTTCCCTTGTCCCCATTTCTTTTCACAACGCGAGCGCTTGTTTCCCAGAAAGAAAGAAATTAGACAGTATATCGTTATAAAATATATCATTGGCCTCTTGTTAGAAACATAAGAAAAGCTGGTAGATGTCATTCTGTGCCTTCTTAATTCAATTTTAAAGACTTGTCCAGTTCTTTCAAACTCAACTATTACATGTAATGAACAATTGCAGTTTTATGAATGGCCTTCAGACCCAGGCTTTCGGTCAAAAAAGCCTCCTTCCTTTCATATTTTCTGGATGTAATTGAAGCCAGCTTCCTTCCCCATCTCCTTTCCCCTCATTAACCTAGGAGGAGAATTGGATGCTTTGTTCCTTCCTGACCACCCGCCTTGGCCCTGATAGCTTCATTTATGAACTTTGCAGAAGATACAACTTTAGTAACAGAGTGGTCAATGCCTGGAATACACTACCTGGCTCTGTGGTTTCTTCCTGAAACCCCCAAAACTTTACCATTAGACTGTCTACTGTCGACCCCATTCCTGAGAGGTCTGTAAGGGGCGTGCATAAGCGCACCAACCTACCATTCCTGTCCTAATGTTTCTTTTTATTCATATCCATTTCATGTATCCAAAATCATATTGATATATGTTATCTAATACATGCTTGAGGAAATGAATGAATGAATGAATGAACAAATGAATAAATCTTGTCATTTTGCTTTTATTTTTTGGCTCCCAGCACTTTCTAAAGTGGTTCAACTCTATGAAATGAGGAGGTTTTGTCAAGTAAGGAAAGATTTTCTTAAACTGGTCAATCAGTTGGGATGGGGCATCTTTCATGTTTCTACTGGCAAGTTTGCACATTGTAACATCGAAAATGAGTCTAAACCACCCAAAACCTTGGGTTTTGAGCAATAATATGGAAGCTGGGCTTAGTAAGTAGGCTCACCAAAAGTAGTGAAAATTGAGTTAGTCATGACTATCTGCTCCCCTTATTATTTTCCTTGGATTTCCTTTAAGAAGTGCAATGCAGCATCCAAATGACTTACCAAAATTGGAAACAAAGTTGTTGGGTTTTCTTCCTATAACTTTTCAAGCAAAGGTGAAGAACATCTGTTTTTTTCATGTTTTATTTATTTTATTGATATAACATATAAAAATTCAATGTTCATCAAACAGTGTGTGGTCTGGGTACAGTTGTTCTTAAGCGGTCATGATCCACATATTTGCTATGATATTCATCACAATAATATTGATAATAATGTCATAACAATAATACTTAACATCATCTTCTTTAGCAACTCTCCACTTTAACATTTCCTCTTTTTTTTTCTCCTCCTTTCTGTCTTCTGTTTCTTTTTCTTTTTTAAGTGTTTTTACTTGACATTTTCCAAACATTAAAATCACAATTACATTTTTACAGCTTTCCATTTTTGGTACTTCTTTTTTCTAATTTCAGGTTTTCCATTTTGCAACCTGTTTTCATATACATATTCCTTTCTCATTTTTACAATATTCACGTGTATATACAATATTTCCATTTCTATCCTTTCTAAGTATATGCCATCTCCTTTGATTGTGTTTACTATGTATTCATTATGCATTGATTTTACATCTCTTTTCAAGCCAGTTATACCACCTATTCCATATCTTGTACTCTGTTTCCTCTCTCTCTCTCTTAGTTCCATCGTTAGTTTGTCCATTTCCGTTTATCCTAGCACCTTTTTTTAATGAAATCTACAAATGAGATTCTGGCAGCAATGATTATATGAGTCATTATATATTGGATATACTTACTAATATTTTTTTATTATTAGCAATAGCAATAGCAATAGCAGTTAGACTTATATACAGCTTCATAGGGCTTTCAGCCCTCTCTAAGCGGTTTACAGAGTCAGCATATTGCCCCCACAGTCTGGGTCCTCATTTCACCCACCTCGGAAGGATGGAAGGCTGAGTTAACCTTGAGTCGGTGAGATTTGAACCGCTGAACTGCAGATAACAGTCAGCTGTAGTGGCCTTCAGTACTGCACCATTGCGCCACCTCGGCTTATTCCTAGAAGAAACAGCTTAGGCTTCCTTTCAATTTTTTGTTCTGTTATTTCTTCTAACCATTCTTGAATTTTTGTCCAGAATTCTTTGGCTTTCGGACATGTCCACCACATATGATAGAAGGTCCCCTGTTGGTGGATACATTTTCAACAGTTTGGAGATCTATTTGTGAACATTTTGGCCAATCTTGCCGGGGATGAATGCCACCTATAAAACATTTTGTAGATGCTTTCCTTGTATGATGCCAACATAGTCAATTTATATTTTCCCCCCATAATTTTTCCCAGTGCTCCAATTCAATATTGTACCCAAAGTTTTTAGCCCATGATCATTGTTTCCTTCACGGTTTCCTCTTCCTCTTTCTATTGTCTAGTCATTTTATCAATGAAGAACATCTTTTTAAAGGCATGCGATGCCAATGGTCCAAATGGATATGAACTCTGTCTACCACAGATATAGTACCAGCCCATGGGTTAATATTGCCCACCAGCCTTCCCCACCCAGTCTGTAAAGCTCTTGAATATGATTGTTCTGGTCTTCCATCTTAAGCTTTAATGACACCTGTTTCTGTCTTGGGATCGACAACCTAGTTGGTTTCAGCAAATCTGATGTTGATCCTTAAAGACTTTGGACCAATCACACACTCTTTCATCCCAACTTGCATCATGGGCTGTTGTGGGGAAAATGTGGAGCAGGGCATGTGATGTTCATTACCCTGAGCTGCTGAAGGAAATGGATAATGAGCTGCGGTGGTGCAGTGGTTAGAGTGCAGTACTGCAAGCTACTTCTGCTGAACACCATCTGCCAGCAATTTGGCAGATCGAATCTCACCAGGCCCAAGGTTGATTCAGCCTTCCATCCTTTCGAGGTGGGTAAAATGAGGACCCAGATTGTTGGGGGCAAGAGGCGGACTCTCTAAACCACTTAGAGAGGGCTGTAAAGCACTGTAAAGTAGTATATAAGTGCTATTGCAAGCTAACTCTGCCCACAGCTTGGAGTTTGATCCTGATGAGCTGAAGGTTGACTCAGCCTTCCATCCTTCCGAGGCCAGTAAAATGATGACCCAGATTGCTGGGGCAAGATGTCGACTCTGTAAACCACTTAGAGAGGGCTGTAAAACACTGTGAAGTGGTATATAAATCTAAGTGCTATTGCTATATAAGTCTAATGAATCACAACAGTCCTTGGTTCTTGTGTCTAAATAAGACATTGTGGATACAGGATTTAATCATTCTAACATTTGATTTATTCTGTGACCAGACTGACATTATATAAAAACAATTTCTCTATTATTGTCTGTTTTATTCCACAGCATTTTCTTGGGAGGTTCATGATTTTATTCGTGGCAAGATGACCGTTTGTATTTTTGCCAAAAAAACCAGTGAATCATCACATTAATTCTGCAGAAGTGCATGCTTGGCAAGAATCCAACCATCGTAAGTTTTAAAAATGCTCTCTTCTTTCTAGAAAATATATTGAAAAAGTGGATCACCTGTAGTAGAAATAGTAACGGGTGATATTATCTTGCAACGAGTGACAAAATGCAAACATTCAAGGGACATGAGATTTGTTCATCTAGAAAAAAAATGACAAGTGTATTCCCACAGCAACCTATCAGGTCCAATTGACAACATCATTCTTTATAGATTCCTGGCCTATGAGACAGAGCTGAACAACTGAACGCAGTTCACCTTCTTCTTATGGTGTCTCATAAACCAGATTTCCTACTGAACTAATCTCATTAAAAGTAGGAAAGAGTCATTCACTTGGGTAAAAGCAAATGACTCTCGGGGAAAAAGAGTCATTTGCCTGCCTTCCGTTGAGGACCTGTATATTGTATACGAGCCAGAAAGAGGACTGAGAAAATATCTACAGAACCCTCACATCCTGGACATAAAGTGTTTCAACTTCTCCCCTCGGGATGGCGCTATAGGGCATTGCATGCCAAAACAACTAGATATAGATAAGTTCCCCCCATGCCATCACTCTTTTGAATACCTAATTGCCACAGTACTGTCTTATGCCCGAGGATATTTACCTAAGTAGTAGGCCTGTATGGCTTTTATCCTTCTCATCTTTTCTATTACCTCCTCCTATCTTATCATGATTATATTACTTTGTTGTTGTATGTACACTGAAAGCTTCTGTACCAGAGACAAATTCCTTGTGTGTCCAACCACACTTGGCCAATAAGGAGTTCTGTTCTGTTCTATTCTATTCTATTCTATTCTATTCTATTCTATTCTATTCCATTCCATTCCATTCCATTCCATTCCATTCCATTCCATACCATTCCTTGTGTGTCCAATCACACTTGGCCAATAAAGAATTCTATTCTTTTTTACTCTACTCTACTCTACTCTACTCTACTCTACTCTACTCTACTCTACTCTACTCTACTCTACTCTACTCTACTCTATTCTACTCTAAAGATGGATTAAACTATCACAACTAGGTATGCCTTTTTCTATACCAATTTGCCTCAGCCTTCAGCACAATCATCCCAAATGATTGAGAAAAACATAAATACTGTATTGGCATTTCATAAAATCATTGTCTGTCATTTGGAAAGAAGAAGAAAAATATTAACAATTCACCAGAACAATGCAGCTCATGGATTTATTTACAAATGATTTGAACAACAGTTTTAACTCTCCTCTTATAATCTCAATAGTCTATCAAGAAAAGCAATCCTAGATAATGAGCCATTAATGGTCTATCAAGAAAAATAATTTTATATTCTGAACTAGCACCATGAAATGCCCTAAAGAACCACACCATCAATTTAATCAATTGATTTCAATCGATGAATCAACCTAGCACACTTAGGAATCTGAACTAGAGAAGCCAGCAAGCTGGTGCTGCAAGAGATGGATTCCTTCATTAGATATCTTCCAGCTTTATCTGCCCAAGAGAGTGGGGCCTTGTGAGACACTCTACCAATGAGATATTAGAACAGGAGTGTCAAACTCAAGGCCCAGGGGCTGGATCCGGCCTGCAGAGTACTTAGATCTGGCCCATGCACACAGCCCTCCCAGCTCCATTTCCACTGGCAGAGGGTTGCAGGAGGCTGTGGCAGCCAAAAATGAAACTCGGGAGCCGGTTTTCGCTGGCAGAACACTCAGGCCACCACAGGCACCCCTGACACAAATGACATCAAGCTGGCCATACATACCGTGCCCCCCCCCCCGGCGAGGTTAAACACTACCCTGATGCAGCCCTCAATGAAATGGAATTTGACACCCCAGTATTAGAATATTCCCATCTCTGCCCTTCCTGATTTAACCCAGGTAGCATCAGGCAGAGCTCCCCAGGCATAGGTGTGTGGAGCACTAAATACTGGTGTTTGCACCAGCATTCCAACTACTGTACAGAGATTGAGGGACAGGGTGAGGAATCTTTCCTGATCAAACCTTAGAAAATCGAATTGTTTTTAAGCTGTCTGTCGTTGTGTTTGTTGTTGTTGTTAGTTGTGAAGTTGTGTCCAACCCATCACGACCCCATGGACAATGTTCCTCCAGGCCTTCCTGTCCTCTACCATCCTCTGGAGTCCATTTAAGCTCACACCGACTGCTTTGGTGACTCCAGCCAGCCAGCTCATTCTCTGTTGCTCCCTTCTTCTTTTGCCCTCCATCTTTCCCAGCATTAGGCTCTTGTCCAGTGAGTCCTTCCTTCTCATTAGGTGGCCAAAGTATTTGAGTTTCCTCTTCAGGATCTGGCCTTCTAAAGAGCAGTCAGGGTTGATCCCCTCTAGGACTGACCGGTTGGATCGCCTTGCAGTCCAAGGGACTCATAGGAGTCTTCTCCAGCACCAGAGTTCAAAGGCCTCAATTCTTTGGCGCTCAGACTTTCTTATAGTCCAACTTTCACAGTCATCCATTACAACTGGGAAAACCAACTTGACTATACACACTTTTTTGGCAGGGGGATGTCTCTGCTTTTTAGGATGCTGTCATAGCTTCCCTCCCCAGGAGCATAGCTTTCCTTGTATAGCTCCTCTCATTTCCTCCAGATGTTACTAAAAGTAAAGTAGCATATGGTAATGGGTTACTCATTAAATGTTTGATGAGATGCCTAGAATGCTAATAGCATGAAAAGATTACAGTAGTAAACCATGCCTTATCTTGAGATAAGGTAGTATTACAAAGGCTGTCAATGTGGTTGTTGACATTAGCTTAATGGGAGCAGCTCTAGCGAGTCCCTACTAGAGGAGATTGGCTCATTTTTATTGAATGACCTTTTCCTCTTAGCTCCTTCTATTTTTCCATTTCTTACTCTTGGTGTGATGACGTGAGAAGCTGTGTTCCCAAAGTTTCATATCAGCACCAGATCTTTTTCACAATTTGGGGTGGTGTTTTTTTTTGCCAAATTCCAGTCCTTTAGTAGCATTTCATCTTGTGAATTGGGGGCCATCAAAATTGTAGCATGTGTTCTCCTATTATCCCATGTCCTTTATATAACCACAGAAAAGGAATATATAGATCAACTACTTTTGAGATTCCCAGGAAGGAATGGTTTACAGTATTTTATGTAATTTAACTGTCTTGCAAATATGAGTTCAGGTATAACTAAAATGGCTGCCAAGTACTTTTATGTTACTATTAAGATGAGCACCCAATTATTGTAGATGCACCGGAGCTGAGTGCATTAAGCTGATTTTTTATTTTAAGTATGGTACTTTAATTGTGATGTGATTGCATTTTTGTTTAGTGGCCAAAGGGCAATAATTCATTGATTCACATTCCAATGTGCAAATGAATTTGTTTTTGTTTTTTCAAACAAATTAGATTTTTCAAGAAAATTAGATTTCCCCCCAAACAACCTGAATTTTTTTTCATCTAGAGTTTTTTTTTTACATGCAAACTGATGGATTGCATTGTCTGACTCGTGATCAGTTTTTCCTAAATCGGAATAGCAATAACAATAGCAATAACACTTAAATTTGTATACCACTTCATAGTGCTTTACAACCCTCTCTAAGCGGTTTAGAGAATCAGCATATTGCCTTCAACACTCTGGGTCCTCATTTTACTTGTGGAAGGATGGAAGGCTGAGTCAGCCTTGAGCTAGTCAGAATTGAACTGCTGGCAGTCGGCAAAATTAGCCTGCAATTCTACATTCTAACCACTGCACCACCATGGTTCTTATCAATATATGGCATGCTTATACAAAACTATATAAATCACAGATTGCATACATATTTCTGGGCATTTTTACTGACCATTACCCAGAGTTTTTGGAGGAATATTGCAATTTACATACAATCTCCATCCATTTCATTTGAAAACTAATTTACCTTTGAAGGTGTGGTTTTCTTGTAAGTAATTGTTTAGAAGAAATAGTTGGCCAGAATGTAATCAGACTATTCCACCCAGAACCATAATATTTCCCAATGGATACTATGATAGACATCAGCATTATCCTAAATCAACTAAGTCCCATCAAGTTTATTTTTCTCTGTCTCCAGAGTGGATGTTTAGAATTCCTCCCGTAAGGTAAAGGTAACGGTTTCCCTTGCACATATGTGCTAGTCGTTCCCCACTCTAGGGCCGATGCTCATCTCTGTTTCAAAGCTAAAGAGCCAGCGCTGTCCAAAGACGTCTCCATGGTCATGTGGCCAGCATGACTAAATGCCAAAGGCGCACTGAACGCTGTTACCTTCTCACCAAAGGTGGTTCCTATTTTTCTACTTGCATTTTATGTGCTTTTGAACTGCTAGGTTGGCAGAAGCTGAGACAAGTAATGGGAGCTCACTCCTTTATGCGGTGCTAGGGATTCGAATCGCCAAACTGCCAACCTTTCTGATCAACAAGCTCAGCATCTTAGCCACTGAACCACCACATCCCTTACTTTTGCTTTCTACCCATTCCTCCAGTAGGGCTGGGTTTTATCAAATTTTGGTTAAGTCTGCCATATTTTAAATGGAATATTTATCACCATTTTTATAAGCCAGTGTGGTCTTTTCTCTTTTGCTTCATACATCCTGAATTTTAGCAAACAGTCTTTTCCCCCTAAAATCCTCCAGCATGCAGTCCAATGCTCTTCTGTTTTCTGACTCATAAGGCAGGCAGGCCTTTGATTACATCTATGCCTATCTAAGGCTTCAGGATTTGCTCCATTATCTCTGGTTTCCATGGCAGCTGCATCTCTTTCCAGGGGTTTCTCTATAAGTCATCTTCCCTTTTCTTCATCTCTGTTTTCTGTCAGCCAGGAACCAATCTAAGCCTTAACTTAATTTTAGAAGCAAAATTTGAACAAGGTGCATGAGTGTAAAAGATAGATTGATGAATGAGTCAATGTTGTTGGGAAAGAGATATTTTAATGTGCACGACAATTCAGCCGATGTTTTGAAAGATGGGGATCCAGGCTGAAGTTTTTCCAGATGCTTGGAGATGCCAAGAATCGAAGCTGAGTCTCTGTATAAGTTCAGTATACCAATTAGCCTTCTACTTCTAAGCTTTGGCTTCTCCTCAGCCGAGGACAAGCATCTTTGACCTATAATAGCCCTTAAAAAGTCCTCAAACAGAGGCATGAGTCAGTTTAATCTAGTGGTTAAGGCAGCAACTAGAAGCCAGGAGAGTGTGAGTTGTATCTTGCCTTAGGCATGAAAACTAGCTGGGTGACTTTGGGTCAATCATCTTGAGACTGTGAGTTCTACTTCTGCCTTAGGCATGAAAGCTGGGTGACTTTGGGCCAATCACCAGGAGACTGTGAGTTCTGTCTCAGGCATGAAAGCTGACTGGGTGACTTTGGGCCAGTTCTGTCTCAGGCATGAAAGCTGACTGGGTGACTTTGGGCCAGTCAGGAGGAGACTGTGAGTTCTAGTTCTGTCTCAGACATGAAAGCTGAGTGGGTGACTTTGGACCAATCACCAGGAGACTATGAGTTCTAGTCCCACTTTAGGCATGAAAGTTGGCTAGGTGACTTTGGGTCAATCACCAGGAGACTGTGACTTCTAGTCCCGCCTTAGGCATGAAAGTTGGCTGGGTGACTTTGGGTCAATCACCAGGAGACTGTGAGTTCTAGTTCTGTCTTTGGCATGAAAGTTGGCTGGGTGACTTTGTCCCAGTCCTTCTTTCTCACCCCAACTCACTTCATTAGGCTGTTGTTGTGAGAGAGGAGGATGGAATATTGTGTGTATTCACTACCTTGAGTTAATGTAGAAATAATAAAGGCAGGATGCCGATAAACATATAAATAAATTCAACAAAAAAATCTGTGTTCCACAATAATTAATATTCAAAATAATGCCAGTATTCATCACAACATTTTTGCTTACATTTTCTTTCTTCTTCTCCCTCCCTCTCCCTCTATCCCTCCCTCTCCCTCTCCCCCCCCCTCTCTCTGAACTTGCTGATATCTCTCTCAGCAGGGGTATGTGTGTGAACTTGCTGATCAAATTAAATCCCTATCACCAATAGGACATGGCTGCAGAAAAGGGCTCATGTAATTTTCAGCTTCACCATTGAGAAGTAATAATTCCATTATGTTCTGCATCGGTCAAAAATCTTGCCTGCACTTGATCAATGCTGAGCATCACAGACGGAGAAAGATCAGAGAATAAAAAGGGCAAAAAGAATGATAAGGGGACAGGAATCCATGAGATCAAAGGAACTGGGCATGTTAGCCTTGAGAAAAGATAAGTGAAGGTAGAGATGACAGTAGCCTTCAAGTCCCCAAGAGGCCCCAAGAGCCGAGGTGGCGCAGTGGTTAGGGTGCAGTACTGAAGGCCACTACAGCTGACTGTTATCTGCAGTTCAGCGGTTCTAATCTCACCGGCTCAAGGTTGACTCAGCCTTCCATCCTTCCGAGGTGGGTGAAATGAGGACCCAGACTGTGGGGGCGATACGCTGACTCTGTAAACCGCTTAGAGAGGGCTGAAAGCCCTATGAAGCGGTATATAAGTCTAACTGCTATTGCTATTGCTATCATGTAGTAGAAAATCAAAATCTGTTTTTTTTAAATCATCCTAATTGTAGGACAAGTCAGAATGTCGGCCTCAGTTGTGGGAGGCAAGGCTGCAGATATGCAGTGACATGTTCAATTTCAGGGTGCAATCAATTTTGCAAATTGAACCGGTGGATGAGTACAATTTTTCCATTTCAATTTTCCAGAGAAATGTTATGCATTCAAATCAAGTCCATGCTCCTATTTGATGGGGCTATTTTATTTCGGAGTCCCACATGGGACAGGAGGTTAGATTCATTGAGATATACAGTATTTCTTGTTCTAAGGCTAAATGCCAAATTCTGGAATCCATCAAAGAATCACAGAGAATCAAAGGAGTTTCCCACTGGTGTAGTGGTGGGATTCAGCCAGTTCGCACCACTGCAGGAGAACCGGTTGTTAACTTTCTAAGCAGTTTGGAAGAAATCATTAAGGCAGAGAACCGGTTGTTAAATTATTTGAATCCCACCACTGCACTGGCACGACATAGCAATAGCAATAGCAGTTAGACTTATATACTGCTTCATAGGGCTTTCAGCCCTCTCTAAGCGGTTTACAGAGTCAGCATATTGCCCCCAACAACAATCCAGGTCCTCATTTTACCCACCTCGGAAGGGTAAAAGGCTGAGTCAACCCTGAGCCGGTGAGATTTGAACAGCCGAACTGCAGAACTGCAGTCAGCTGAAGTAGCCTGCAGTGCTGCATTTAACCACTGCGCCACCTTGGCTCTATCCATATAGGACATCAGCCCTATACCCAATGGAAAGCCAAATGGGTCACTGAATGCCCAGACTTAGGAAGACATATCAATGAAGTGCCACGGTTTGAACTACCACATCAGCAATGGACAATCCTGAATAGGATTCACACCTCACACGACTGTTCTGACCCAGGCTTCCTTAGAAAGCAAGAAGCAAAGTCCCTGCAAAACCTCTTTTGTTTACACAACTGTGAATTCCTTTCATTCACAGTCAGCAAAGCTTTAACAAACAGTCTTTCAGAGGAATGTTTATCCACACGCACCTTATCTCATTTGGAGCGCTGCCAGATAACTAGTTTCCAAACACAGGGCAAGGCAAACTTGGCCCGGAGTCTCTTAAAGTCATGCACAGAACTTTCCACATTTGAACCAACCTGGATGGATGGATGGATGGATGGATGGATGGATGGATGGATGGATGGATGGATGGATAGATAGATAGATAGATAGAAAAATAGATAGATAGATAGATAGATAGATAGATAGATAGATAGATAGATAGATAGATAGATAGATAGATAGATAGATAGACAGACAGACAGACAGACAGACAGACAGACAGACAGACAGATAGATATGGGACATAGATGGATGATAAGTGGATAAGATGATAGATAGATAGATAGATAGATAGATAGATAGATAGATAGATAGATAGATAGATAGATAGATAGATAGATAGAGATAGATAGATAGATAGATAGATAGATAGATAGATAGATAGATAGATAGATAGATAGATAGATAGATAGCCAGTTCGGGTATGATATGCCATATGCTAAACAAATAAAGGAGTCCATTAATTCTTCCATTTCCATTGTTCTCCCCAGTCCCACAACCACAACCACAGCTATGTTACTCCACCCAAAGAATGTCAAATTCCTCATTTTGTGTAGTGAAACACTACGACACCAGATCATACTTGGTATGGTCTTTTGATCAGAGAGGTGGCAAGCGTAGAAAAACTGAACAGGCAACAAGTCCATTTTTAGAAGTATATCAAATATTGCCAGATCACAAACGTTTTATTGGAGAAATGAGCAAATACTGCCCACTGTTACTAGTCAGATGATTGCTTGAGCAGAAATGAAGAAACTTATAATCATAACTTGATTTTTTTAAAATTTAAAAAGTGCTTGCCTGCCATGTTTGATGGTGTATTTAACTGTTATAATTACTTTTAATTACACAGCTGTGTAATTTTCACTTAATTACATTCATAGAGTTCAGATTTAAAATCACAACATTGGAACATTTAGTTTTATAGCAACCCATAATAACTGTCCAGGAAAGCAATTGACTCCCAAATGTTCTGTTGGCGACATTCAGAAACTGATTTTTAATTTTTATTTTGCCATTTTTCCTTCCTTCTTTTCTTCTTTCCCTTCCTCCCTCCATTCTTTCTCCTCCTCCTCCCTCCTCCTCCCCTCTCCTCCTCCTCCTCCTCCTCCTCCTCCTCCTCCTCCTCCTCCTCCTCCTCCTCCTCCTCCTCCTCCTCCTCCTCCTCCTCATTATTTTCTATTTTCTGTCTTATTTATTCACTAGGCTTTCTTCTTTGGTTCTTTTTCTAATATTTGTATTAGTGTATATTAAAACCCCATCCCAGGGGGGTTACTTGATTAAGTCAATCAACTCATATTTTCATCCAGAGAAAGTATTACTAAGATAATTTCACAGGGCTTTTCTGAAATTGAGATGGCTCGATTTGGGCCATCTAATTTCTGAGATGTCTCTCTCTGGCTTTTCCCCTTCTTCTGCCGTTTCCAGCTAAAAGAGAGGTTTTTTTGCTATTACTCTGGCAGGTGCTTTGCCTCTTTTAACTGAAAATTTCTTCCCTTGCTGTGAAAAGCTAACATTGCAAAAAATGGTAGTGGTGGGCGAAACCACAACTAGGATCATTTTCTGTTTCTGCTCTAATTGTGTGTGTGGGGAGGGCACTAGCTGGCCTCACCAGCCAGGCTTCAAATTGCAGTAGCAGAACTCAACCGAGTGTTTGGGTGGTGAAACTGGCAGCACACAGAGTAAGTGTGAAAGTGCATATGTCAACATTTGGTGGTTAAGTACACCCTGTGGCTGCCTTGTTTTAATGCTCCTCTAAGTGGTGAATTGTGTGTTTTTATTAGTCAAACTGAGCTAATGGTATGATTCAGAATAGAGCAACCACCCCCCCCCCTCCCCGCCCAGCAATATAGCTATCAGGGAAAAACCAGAATCCAAAATTCCCTCTCAAGCAACACATTTAATAGAAGCAAGCAAATTAAAATAAATGGGCATGCAAGAACTCTTCAACTGATATGCAGCATGAATCAGGTGATTAGGGGGTGAAAATAAAATAGAAATGCTATATATTTACAGCGTGCTTTGGCAACTGCTCTACTTCAAACTGCTACAAAAAACTAAGAGCCCCACTATCTCATGGGATGTTTAGAATTATAAGAATTAGAATTATTAGAATTAGAATTCTTTATTGGCCAAGAGTGACTAGACACACAAGGAATTTGTCCCCAGTGCATAAGCTCTCAGTATACATGCAACAATAGTGATAGATCATTATCATAGTCACTGTAAAAATAAGGTAAAGGTTCCCCTCGCACATAGGTGCTAGTCATTCCCAACTCTAGGGGGCAGTGCTCATCTCTATTTCAAAACCGAAGAGCCAGCATTATCCAAAGATGTCTCCATGGTCATGTGGCCGGCATCAATTTCAATTGTCAATTTAATGGGTTTATATGCCGCCCAATCCCGGGGGGGACTCAGGGCGGCTTACAAGTACGAATAGAATAAAATAACATACAGGGGAAGAACATACAACAATACAAACATTTTAAAAACACAACATACATCCGGATTAATTGGGGGTTGACCTGGTTTGAGTCAGCAACCCCAGGCCTGCCGGAACAGCCAGGTTTTGGTGGCTTTTTGGAAGGCTGCAAGGGTGGGGAGGGTCCGGATCTCTGTTGGTAACTCGTTCCACAGAGCCGGAGCAGCAACAGAAAAGGCTCTCCCCCGAGTGGTCGCCAGCCGGCATTGTCCAGCAGACGGCACCCGGAGGTGGCCTAACCTGTGAGTTCTTATCGAACATTGGGAGGTGTGTAGCAGGAGACGATCTCTCAGATAGTCAAATAGCATGACTAAACGCTGAAGGCACTCAAACGCTGTTACCTTCCCACCAAAGATGGTCCCTATTATTCTACTTGCATTTTTTATCTTCTTTTGAATGGCTAGGTAAGCAGAAGCTGGGACAAATAACGGGAGCTCACTAGGGATTTGAACCTCCGAACTGCCGACCTTTCCGATCGACAAGCTCAGTGTCTTAGCCACTGAGCCACCATGTCCCTATTATAAAAATACATTCATAATAAAACATTCGATACAACACTTACTGATAGTCGTGGATGCTAAATAAGCAATCAACATAAATCATACTAGGATACTAAGTAAATGCTATCAATCATAAGACACAAGCAACAAAGTTATAGTCCTAAGAAGATAAGGAGATAGGGAATTAGGGAATTGTTTAGTTTTTGAATAGTTCATTCAAAAATTCTGCACACATTCTGGGTAAAAGGCATTCTGGGATAACATTTAGCAGTAGGACAGGAGTCTAAGGTGGCATCTTTGTCAATACTTTATACACAGAGTTTATCTCAAGCCAGGTTCAAAACAGTGTCCGTTCAAGGTTCTTGGTCCTGTAAAAAGCTACAGACTCATATAAATTTGCATTAAAACCTGTTATAAATATTTTGAAGTTGAGAAGGATGGCCCGTATGCAAATCTTGAAAGCAAGCATGGAGACCATAGTCAATATCTCCTGGGCCAGTGGAATTACTGAAGTTATCATTTCTTCCCCAGCTCCAGATCAATCAATTGATCAGTCAATCAATTCTAACTTAAGTTTTTATCATGCAACCACCCTGCCAAATGTATTAACTTTTAAGATGTTCCTGACTTCTTCCTCTCTTTTTTTGTGCTTTTCTTCTTAGTTGACCACCTGATTTCAGGATGACTGAGGGTTTAGATCACAGATTCAGTTATCTCACCTGGGAACAGATTAAAATACTGGATCAAGTGCTGACTGAGGTGATCCCCATTCACGGAAGAGGGAATTTTCCAACTTTAGAGGTAAAGCCAAAAGACATCATTCATGTCGTCAAAGAGCAACTGATAAAGAAACAGATCGTTGTCCATGACATTCGCTTGAACGGATCCACGGCGAGTCACATCCTGGTGAAGCAAAATGGCACCAGCTACAAAGACCTGGACATCATTTTTGGGGTGGAGCTTCCCAGCGCGCATGAATTCCAGGTCGTGAAGGAATCTGTCTTGAATTGCCTCTTGGATTTTCTACCGAAAGGCGTCAACAAGGAAAAAATCACAGCACAGACCATGAAGGAGGCGTATGTCCAGAAGATGGTGAAAGTGTCCACCGATCATGATCGCTGGAGCCTCATCTCCCTGTCCAACAACAGTGGCAAAAATGTGGAGCTCAAGTTCGTCAACTCCCTGCGGAGGCAGTTTGAGTTCAGTGTAGATTCCTTTCAGATCATCCTTGACACTGTTTTGGATGTCTACAGTGATGCGAATGGCAAACTTACCGAAGACGCAGAGCTGTCTGTCATTGCAGAGAGCATGTACGGAGATTTTGAGGAAGCTATGGACCACTTGAAATACAAGCTGATTGCTACCAGGAACCCGGAAGAGATCCGCGGAGGAGGTCTTTTGAAATACAGCAATCTCCTGGTCCGGGATTTTAAGCCGGCGGATGAAGTCGAGATCAAGTCATTGGAACGTTATATGTGTTCTCGGTTCTTCATTGACTTTCCAGATGTAGCTGAGCAACAGCGGAAGATTGAGTCTTACCTGCGCAATCACTTCATCGGGGAAGAGAAGAGCAAGTACGACTACCTGATGACCTTGCGCGGTGTTGTGAACGAGAGCACGGTCTGCCTTATGGGCCACGAACGAAGGCAAACACTAAATATGATTACAATCCTGGCTCTCAAAGTACTGGGAGAGCAGAACATCATCCCCAATGTAGCCAACGTAACCTGCTACTATCAGCCTGCCCCTTATATCAGTGACAGGAACTTCAGCAATTACTATATCGCTCATGGACAACCGTCTATTATCTACCAGCCCTATTCCTTCCACATACACATGCAAAGTGGCATGGTGTAGCCGATCACGAAAACCTCCTTGCCTTACATCAATCAACTCTTCCTTTGCCCTTGCTCCACCCAACAGTTCTCTTCGAAATAAAGTCCTCGTTAAAGCAAATTTTCCCACCACTTTTGATTAGCGGGACATCTTTTGGTGTGTGTACCCCACCTGTACATGTGCGTTGTTGCAAAGGTCCATCAAAGGTCCATCAATTGGTCCAGACCTTGAAATAACCTTCAGGCAGCTTGGGAAAGATTGACTTGTATATCAGGGGGATTGTGTTTTGACTAACTACACGTTGCATTACTCATCTAGTGCCGTAAAATGATGATCTCTTTGTGTTGTTGTTTTTTCAAGTACCAATTTGTGTTCTTCTCTCTTTATTGCAATAGTTGGCCAAGGCTAGAAAAGGGTAGCCAGCGATAAGGTATTACAAGTGACACAAGGGGATGGGAGATGATGATGCCATGCCTGAAGAGAAGTGCAACAGCCATGAGAGTTCACTATGGAAGCAGCTTTCTTCAAGTTGGTACCTTTCCAATGGTGTTTGGTTTACATTTCCCAGAATGTCAAACATTGCTGGTTGGGAATTTTGTGAATTAAAGCCCAGCATTGGATTTAATTTTCTTGGGCACCAGATTGGGGAAATCTGATATAAATATATCTTTTCCCCAAGGTGGCTTCCAGACTTGTGAACTTCAACTCCCAGAATTCTCAGCAATGATCATCTTATCTGGGGAATTTTGGGAGATGGTTCAGATATCTAGTGATGCCCAGGTTAGGAAAGATTCTGGAGGTTTCGTAGAGAATAGGTGACCTGCATGATTTCTAACAAAACTGTGGGGAAAAATGCTTCTGAGCATTTTTAGAAGTTCTGCCATGGTTTGTAGAAGGGATTCTAGCCCTTTCACTCTAACCTGTGAGAAGATAGAAGTTGCCCTTCCATATATTAATTGTAATTGGGAGTGAGGATATTAATTGAATGAGATAAAAGCCTGGCATTGCCCGACTGAAGTATCTGCTGGATCAGGAATAGGTATCCCACAACCCTCTTCACTGAGATTTAAGTTATCAATTCTCCCCTTCAAAGACCACCCATACAAAATTGTGGCTTGTGGCATCCATTGCCCACAACACCATGCACGAGAACTACCAGATCACATGTCCATAAACCTATGCACATTGCATGTTTAAGTATGACCTCGACACAAGCATACCTCAGAATCATGTGGCAATGAAGTGCAGGGCCAAGGGGGAATCATAGCACTTAATTAGGCAGAACTAGAGTCATTTCACAGACTTCAGACACCAAAGCTATAAAGCTTGCCTCCAGAGGTTGTGTGTACTCCATCACTGTTTCAAAGAAAAGATTGGATGGCCATTTGTCAGGAATAGTTTAAGGTCTCCTGCTTGAGCAGGGGTTGGACTAGAACAGTGTTTCTCAACCTTGGCAACTTGAAGATGTCTGGACTTCAACTCCCAGAATTCCCCAGCCAGCGAATGCTGGCTGGGGAATTCTGGGAGTTGAAGTCCGGACATCTTCAAGTTGCCAAGGTTGAGAAACACTGGACTAGAAGATTTCCAAAATAACTTCCAACTCTCGTATTCTGTAAAGCTAAGGGAGGAAACAAAAGGATGTCTCAGAGTGCCTAAGACAGAAAGGTCCACAGTTTGGTGGTTCGAATCCTTAGCACCATGTAACCGAGTGAGCTCCCATTACTTGTCCCAGCTTCCGCCAACCTAGCAGTTTGAAAGCATGTAAAAATGCAAGTAGAAAAATAGGAACCACCTTTGGTGGGAAGGTAACAGCTGTCTGTGGGCATTTATTCATGCCAGCCACATGACCACGGAGCGGTCTTTGGACAGCACTGGCTCTTCAGCTTTGAAACGGAGATGAGCACTGCCCCCTAGAGTCGGGAACGACTAGCACATATGTGTGAAGGGACCTTTTACCTTTTTAGGGGGAAAAAACAAGTCCTTGACTGGACAGGAAATTGGTTAATGGTGATTTCTTTGGTACTTTGGATGGAGCAAGATGTTTTGAAAGTCATGGGAATGTCACTGAAGAGAATAGTCCTGTTTATTTCTTGTTCCACTTTGTCTTCAGCAGTGGTCATGAAATAATGTTTCCCCCCACCCTGTCAAGAATGTTTCTATAGCATGAAATACTTCACAACTGCGAGGCTAATGTTTAAATAGTAACTTAGATTCTGACTTGAATTTATGTGAGTACCCATATGTCATCATGCAGTGCTTGGCAGTTTAAATATGCCACATGAATTTTATTTAGGAGGAAGCATCTCCTTGTATTTGGAGTAGCAAAGTATTTGTATATGTACAATACACACACACACACACACACACACACACACTCTTTCAAAGGGATATTCTAGAACAGATTGGAATAGAATGTTGGATAAAAGACACAGAAGCGATAGTGATCAGAGATAGAGGCACCCTTTCAAAAGTGCAGGGTTTTATAATGCCTAATTCTGAAATTCTCACCAAATATTAACTGGAGTGATAGTGGATGAATTAGGATGTTTAAGAAAAAACTGACCACTTGTATCTCCTTTTGTCCCCAAAAGCTGTCCCCCAAAGTGTCCACCAAATATTGTGTGTCTGGCGTTGGGGGAAAACAAAACCCATGTTCTTCTTGTCATTATTTTTAAAACATGTCTTTTTTCAAATGAGACCAGAAAAGAGTTTCCACGTGCCAAAGTGCCTGCTCCCACTGTATTTTCATAGAACGTAACCAAGAAAGAGAAAAATCAGCAGATATTTAGAGCTAATCAGATATTCTATAATTCTGAAGGGGGGGAACTTCAGAACACTTAAGGTGGAAAGAAGTTTATGTTGCCAACTCTGGGTTTTTAAATATGTGTTCCCCATGTTTTTCTGTACATTTAAATAGATTCTAAGAGTTGCTTTGCACAGTGTGTTTTCCATGACACTGAGATGAACCCTGGTTTAAATATTTTATTCGCCGTGGTTTCAAAAGAAAAACCATAGCTTCACTCAGGATAGACCAGAGGTTGGCAACCTGCAGCTCTGGAGCCGCAGGTGGCTCTTTCATCCCTCTGCTGTGGCTCCCTGTTGCCAGTCGGCTCCACAATTGATAGGGCTTTTGGTTAGGACAAGTAGAGGAAAAAGGATGCCATGCTAGGAGGAGACTCTATGGTGGGAGAACCGGACTTCCGGTCAGCTCCAGAATTGAATGGGGGGGGCTTCCAGTTAGGACCTTTGTGGCTCTTTCAGTGTTTAAGGTTGCTGACCCCTGGGAAAGACCCTAGAAATAACTTGGTTGCCAAAATGATTTGCAGATTTACTGGATGAAAATTGCAATGATCACCATCCTTAATGTCTTTCAAGATTACTATGTCTTGGAGAATCGAGATTTATATCATCGACAACGGAAGACCTGTTTGCCAACCAGATTGTCTCACTTATTCATTTAATCCAGTTTCGTTTTGAATACTGTCATTATGTTTTTAGTTCATCCAACTATACCAGCAGGTTTTCAATTCCACTCCCTAGTACCCAACAGAAACGGTGATTCAGTTCATTTTAGCGAGAAGTTACCCTACATGGATTTGAACTATTAAACAGTTTGAAGAACATCAATATGCAAAAAAACAAAAAGAGTCTCAGGTATAAATTGAATCTCTTGATATATTCTTGTATTTCCTATGTAAAGGTAGCAGCTGACCGCCTCCAGAGAGAAATTATTTGGGATGTACATATAGAACTCAAACTGAGCAGAATATTTTTATATCTCTATAAGATTTTATTGATTTAAAGCTCCAGTAGATTTTAGGAATGCTGTCAGCAGTGTTGATTCTTGTTTTTGTTCGTTTTTGAAATGCAGCCACCAGAGGAAATGTACATGTTCTACTTTCTCCTGTGAGCTTCTCAAATCCAAGGCAAACAATGTGACTCGTTTGGTCTTGGATATATATATATATATATGGGTAAGAACAACCCTTATAAAATCTCCATTCCAATTGATGAAAATTGTACAAACTTACAGTTGTACGCTTGGGTTATACTGAGAGTTGTGGCTAGTTAAAGAAAAAAATCCATTCAGTAATAACTTACTTATCCCAAAATTGGAACAAAGAAAGCAGATTTATGCTGAGTCAGATCATTAGTCCATTCAGCTCAATTGGGCATTATCTAAACTGACTGCAGAGTTTTTCCTGAGTTGTGAACAGGTGCTCTTCTGCTAAGAAGATGCCATGAGTTGCATCTGCTGCTTGCAAACTAGACACTCAAGCACTGAGCAAGCCTCTCCATGTATCAGAACATGGAGTTTCATCAGGCAGCACTTACTCGCTTGTTCCTAAAGAAGTTAACAAGACCGGGTAATAAGAAGAAGTAGAAGTAGCAAAGTTCTCTGGGCAAGACACCTTGTACAGTTGCTCCTAGTCAGATATAGTCCTAAGCGCGGTGAATAAACAATTGGATTTGATGTAAAGGATCTTATGTGTAAGCCTAGAAAGGGGAATAGTCTTTTATTGCTGTAAAGTATACACAGTGGTGGGATCCTTCCACTTTAACAACCAGTTCGGTGATTGCATGTTTTGTACGCACGCTGATGCACGCTCCACACGTGTGCACAGTTTTAACAAAACTTACCTTCCATGTTACTTCTGCGGAGTAACACAGCTGAGGTGCAGCAATCCACTCTGCTGCGCAAATCAGCTGAGAGGATCTAGGTAAGTAAAGCACAGGGGCAGTTGGGCGGACCAAACCGATTGTCGGTTCACTCCAAGCTGATCATCGGAGCTAACATTTCGCCTGAATTGGTCCGAACCGTCTGAATCCCACCCCTGAGTATACACCATATAAGTGTCAGTCCTATGGGGAAGATCAGATCCCTAACTGAACAGAGAGACTAACTATATGAACAGAATTTTGTAAGTCTGCTTGTGTTTTATCTTCCCTCACTCTTTGCCTTCGGGGCCTCCCTGGCTCTCTACACTAAATTCCTGCTGAAGCACCTTATCTATGTCTTGGTTCATACATTCATAGACTGACCAACCTTCTTTGCGTTGCAGGAGGTTGAATGACCTCCCTATCCTCCACCACCCACATAATGTAATGTTAGAGGCGGGGTTTCCATCCAGAGATGTATATACTGCGAAGCTACTGTGCATGACTATCCTACAGTACCTATTGGCTTCTTTTTAAGTGTGAGGATCACTACACCTCTGTTTGGGAAGGCTCACTTTGGTTAATTCTTGAGTTTGGATTTACCCGTATAGATTATCCGTACGATCCTGCTGTTGTGCATTGGTTTGATCTTGCATGTTCTGCTTGGACATTTGTCTCCAAGTCCTGATTTGATAGCGCCATTTTCTAACCACCTATCTGACAATATTACATTATGTGTGTGGTGAATTGACTTGAATTGGGTGAATTGGCTTTCTCTTTGATATCTGAGGAGGGATACACCACCCAACAAATGTAATAACCAGATTCTGATGTTGTTACTTCCCGGTATAAATCTTAACTACCAAGATTTCATTGGGGTTTTTTGTTGCAAATATCTATACGTTTTGTTAAATGTTTATGTAAAATCTTATTCAGTCAATAGTGTTGGAATATGTCTAAAGCTACTTTTGAGAATGCCTGGTTTTGATCCACTGTTTTCAGAAAACTTTCACAAAGTTTACAGCTTCAAGTAACCTAATGTTGTGAGGTCATGTGTGTAAGGTCTAAGTGCTTTCTTAATATAGATATATAGAGGGATAAATATATCAAAAAATAGAAATCCTTATAAAGATCTTTTGTTATAATTGTCAAAGATTGGAGACAGATATTTTATGGTATTTTCATGTACTTTGTGACATTTATACTACTTAAGATGTTGATGTTTTATCACACAATGAGTTTTTTAAAAGTTGTAGAGTCGTTTGCAATCAGAATGAGATGTCTCTTGTGTTCCAGTGATCCAACAAAAGGATGGGCTGTTTTTGTTTTCTGTTTTTAAATACAAAAGTAGACAAGCTACACGCACACATTATCCTGCCATTGTGGACCGCCTATCTTCTTGTCTCAAGGTCAACAAGCACTTTCAAGAAACTGTTATGCAAATAAAGCAACCCTTTCGTGCAGAGTTGGTAGCAACCTGTTGACTTCGACTTCCAGATTTCCTCCAACCGGCATGAAGTTGGAGGAATTATGGGAGCTGAAGTCCATACATCTCCAAGTTGCTGAGATTGAGAAAAAATGCTCTTGTGTATATAGCTCCAAAGTCCCTAATTTGCTTCTGGAGGTTTTTTGACATTTCCCATTATTTTTTATTTTTGAAGATTAGGTACCTCAGGCCTCTTCCTGAGACTTTGGAAGACCTTATGGTTAGAGCATAGCATGGGTTTACAGCATTTATCCCCCCCAAATATGGCAAAAGCATCTCATGTCCTACATTATTGCATTATTGCTGGAATTATACTAGTCTCCCTTTATTTATTTATCAGCACAAATAAAAAAAACACAAATATATATATATATATATATATATATATATATATATATATATATATGTATGTATGTATGTATGTATGTATGTATGTATGTATGTATGTATGTATGTATGTAGTATTTGTGCTGATAAATAAAAAAAGGGAGACTAGTATAGATCTATTTCAAGCTATTTAGCTCTCATCAGCTAACCATAGCCATACCCTTACTGGGATTCGAACCAGTAAGGGTATGGCTAGCTGATGAGAGCTAAATAACTTGAAATAGATCTATACTAGTCTCCCTTTATTTATTTATCAGCACAAATACTACACAAATGTAACAAAGGCAACAGTAAAATATTGAGCTTTCTGTCTGAATGGTCTCTTGTGACGAGCCAATGGACAGAGAATGGAAGCAGTTAGCTTCCTCCCATAATTGGGGCATACCAGGGGTTGTGACTTTAAATATATATAATTTAAAGTCACAACCCCTGGTATGCCCCAATTATGGGAGGAAGCTAACTGCTTCCATCCTCTGTCCATTTTAAAAATTGTGCCCTCCTTATTCTGTGACTTACCATCAAGTTGCAGTTCTGGGACTTGGGACTGTGGGAACTGCAGAAGTAGACCATGAGAAGTCACCAGCAGTCCATGAGGTAGGGCTTGGGCCATTCTTGTATTGTAAGGTGGCTTCTTGTATACTCAAGGGCTCCACATTCAGTGTGATGGAGAAGAACTTTATAGACACCAAGGAGAAACCAGAGATTGACCGTGAAATCAATGAAGAAGCTTTTCCACTCTTGTAAAACATGAGTTCCTATGCATTCTGGAAGCAATTGGAATGGAGAGCTTCCTTGCAAATTTCACAGAGGTTTTGCAATGCAAAAGATTCAGGGATTTTAATCCTTTATAAAGGATTATTGGATAACTTTTCCATAGGGAAATAGAAATTAGGAACCATCTGAACAGCATTTCTTTAAGGTTCTCATTAAGGTAATAGTCCTTCCATGTCAACGCACTGAATTCTTCCAATGCAATGGGAAGGATCCTTTTTCTTCCATCCTGGCCAGTCCTGGATGACCTGTGACCATAGTATCTTCAAGGACAACTCATGCACAAAAAAATCCCTGGCTATTGGTCTAATTATGAGTTTTTGGCGGTGGAGGGTTTTTAATGTCAATGTTTTATTTCAATTTTGGTTTTTACTATTTCATTTTAAAAAAATCATTTTTGACTCAGAAAGATCCTGAATTTTATTTCTAAACACCAAACTGTCAAAGCTGCAGGAGGAGGAGTAGCAGAACCTGGGGGTGGCATTAAAAGAGGGACCAGCCTGGAATCCTTACATAGACACAAGTGAACTCAGCCCGATCCCCCTTGAATTCCACTGACTCTTCCAAGTAGGTGCTAACCTGAGATGGAAAGTTCCCTATCCACAGGCTTTTTAAGCAGTAAATCAGTTTAATTGGACCTTCTGGTGTGAATCTGGTTTTTTGTGCCTGACAAAATCTTTCTTAACAATGTTACTGTGTACGGATATAAAACTTACCCTTGAGTAAGATACTGGTTTCTTTTTTAAAAAAAAATGCCTTGTAATTCTATCCATATCCATAATTGGGCACGCTGGAGGAAATGGATCAAATTACAAGAATATACATGCAAATCGTTTTCCAAATAGTTTCTTAGAAATTGTTCCAGGAAGAATTTTGAGCATTTTTTTTTTTAAACAAATTGGGAATGGGAAAGTAGGCTGACAAAATTAGTTTCTTCTTTTCTGGAATCTCTAGTTGAATGCTATAACATTGATTGGGAAGCCTGGAAAATTCTATCACTGTGCTTTTTTTTATTGCGTGAGAGAGCTTGAGAACTTGCCATGTAGATGTATCCCTGCATAAATTTGACCAGAGTCTGTACTAAATCAAGAACTGCTGAGAAAGTATGCACTGAAATACTGTAAAGCATTGGTTGCATATTCCATCTGACCAGAATTGTACCTCCTGCTCAGAATTTCTTGTTTCATCAGCATGTTTTTTAGTCTTAATATCAGACACCGATGTTGTGGTGTTCTGGAAATGGAATTGTATTGTAAGAATGTAATTCACTTGATGTGCCATCTCAAGTTGTGCAAAAAAAACAACAACCCAACAGCAACAACAACTGGGAATGCTAAAGTAATTGTATTGATCATGTCTATTTGTAGGTCATTAGTCTACATGTTGACTAGTGCCTTTGGGTATTCGGGGAACGTTCATTAAATAAATGACCTGCTTTTAATCAAAGTGTCTTCTTTCTTTCTAAATGTAGACTTTTATCTATATTTTCTCATATCTTCTGGTTTATAAATGTTGCTTCCTCTCCTCCCACATCCCCTCTCTTCCCTTCCCTTAGCTCCTTCCTTCCTTCCTTCCTTCCTTCCTTCCTTCCTTCCTTCCTTCCTTCCTTCCTTCTTTCCTTCCCCTTTCCTTCCATTCCCATTAGCCTCTCCCAGCCAATTAACTCCATGTAACAAATATCAGAATGTCACCCTATTGCACATAACCAATCACTTCAGTTGTCACAATATTTATTTGATATAAATATTTGATATAAATATTTATTTGATATTTGATACCACATTCAGTTTTGGGTGCCACAATGTAGAAAAGATGTGGAGACTCTAGAAAGAGTGCAGAGAAGAGCAACAAAGATGATTAGGGGACTGGAGGCTAAAACATATGAAGAACGGTTGCAGGAACTGGGATGCCTAGTTTAATAGAAAGAAGGACTAGGGGAGACATGATAGCAGTGTTCCAATATCTCAGGGGGTTGCCACAGAGAAGAGGGAGTCAAACTATTCTCTAAAGCACCTGAGAGTAGAACAAGAAGCAATGGGCAGAAATGAATCAAGGAGAGAAGCAACTTAGAACTAAGGAGAAATGTCCTGACAGTTAGAACAATGAATCAGTGGAACAGCTTGCCTCCAGAAATTGTGAATGCTCCAACGCTGGAAGTCTTTAAGAAGATGTTGGATAACCATTTCTCTGAAGTAGTATAGGTTTTCCTGCCTAACCAGGGGGTTGGACTAGAAGACCTCCAAGGTCCCGTCCACACTCTGCTTTTGTATTGTATTGTATTGTATTGTATTGTATTGTATTGTATTGTATTGTATTGTATTGTATTGTATTGTATTGTATTGTATATCACCAGATAGTTTTAGTTCTGGGGAGGGTGATACTGATGAAAGAGAACAAAATTATGTCAGGTTTCCGAGTAACACCCCCAACGAAAGAAGACACTAAGGCTTGAATTTCCACAAAGTTCCCTTTTATTAGTCATCTCTTTTATTAGAGATGTCATATTGGCACATCTGGGAAAACCGAAATCTGAAAGCTTCCAGGTTTTCCCCACCCAAGTTAAAGTCCAAGTCCCTGCCCAGCACCCACATGTCCATCACATGATCCAACCAGGCACTGTCCAAAACTGGAAATGCCTCCCAGTCACACCATCGGCAGAAAAGAATGTTATTTTGACTATATATCACTCATGCTCTATGTAATCCCCCCTCCCATTTTCCCACCGTAGAAAATGTGGCAGGCCTGAAGATTCAATGCAAAAGATGGCTTCCAAGTTCTGACACGTTAATTTAAAAGTTCATTTGTCTTCTAGAGCATTCCCTGAACTGTCAATGAGCAGGCGAACAAAATAAGTAAGCAAATGAATAGAACAGCCCCAAATCATGTTTGAAGGGAGGGAGAACAGGAGTGAAATCCACCAGGTTCTGGAGAACTGGTAGCGGAAATTTTGAGTAGTTTAGAGAACCGGCAAATACCACTTCTGGCTGGCCCCAGAGTGTGGTGGGAATGGAGATTTTGCAATATCTTTCCCCCAGGAATGGAGAGGGAATGGGGATTTTGCAGTATCCTTCCCCTGGAGTGGGGTGGGAATGGGAATTTTGCAGTATCGTTTCCCTGGAGTGGGGTGGGAATGGGGGTTTTGCAGTATCCTTCCCCTGGAGTTCGGTGGGAATGGGGATTTTGCAGTATCCTTTCCCCTGGAGTGGGGTAGGAATGGGAATTTTGCAGTATCCTTCCCCTGCAGTGGGGTGGGAATGGGGATTTTGTAGTATCCTTTCCCTGGAGTGGGATGGGAATGGGGATTTTGCAGTATCCTTCCCCTGGAGTGGGGTGGGAATGGGGATTTTGCAGTATCCTTCCCCTGGAGTGGGGTGGGAATGGGGATTTTGCAGTATCCTTCCCCTGGAGTGGGGTGGGAATGGGGATTTTGCAGTATCCTTCCCCTGGAGTGGGGTGGGAATGGGGATTTTCCAGTATCCTTTCCCTGCCGCGCCCACCAAGCCATGCCCACAGAACCAGTAGTAAAAACCCTTGAATTTCACCACTGAGGGAGACCTTTCAAGCATAGTTGAATACTCAGTTTTTAGGTACATTTCAAAGGAAACTCTAGTAATGTAGTAGAATGAGGAGACAATGAAGCCAAGCGATGCAATATAGGAAAAGCCCACCTTAGTAAGAAGCACGAGAGGTCAAGTTATAACGGGATGTGCAGAAGAAACACAGAATGGAAAAAATGATGGGTTGCTCAATTGTCAATGGTTCTTTCCCAATTGGAAGAACTTTGGTGCTTAGCTCACACAGAGGTTATTTCAAAATCCACCTGTGGAATCATTACTGCATCAAGCATTATGGATAAACTATTCCAGGTCACGAGGATCTGCAATAACCAACCAGTTAGAATTGGAAAGGGCAACTTGTAATTAGATTATACTGCGCATCCACTAATAACCCTAGATTTGGGGCATCCCCAAATTACACATAGACTCTTATTTTCTTTTAAGTGTACAAGAAAGTAATTTGAATGGGCAACTGATACTTTAAATCGTTCATGGAATTTGTCCCAAATGTGCTTTTTCCAAAAGGCAACTGGACTTTCTTGGGGTTTTTTTTTTCTTTGAAAACTGAAGAAATGAAGAAGCTTTTTTGGATGAGAAAGAAAACATTTTCAAAGAGAAAAAAACCAAGAAAATCCAGTTGCTTTTTGGAAAAAGCACCTTTGGGACAATCCATGGTCTGGATGATGAAGGATCTCCAGAGAGATGGAAATTGTCATGTGTTCCTATATCATTCCAAAGTTTTGGGAGCAAGGACAAAGTTATGCTACTCTAAAAAATTATTTGAAACCCCCTTCTCCCGTTTAGCATATCTAGTTCTTTATTTTGAAGTCACGGATCACTTGTGGTCAATTTTTTTCTGAAGGGTCTAGCTTTTAATAAGCTATCTTTACTTTAAAAGCTATCTTCAAGAAAGCACAATAAATCTCTATATATAAAAGCCAAATGCCACTCATTCCCCATTGGGAAGGTTGTTGAGAAAGTGGTAGCCTCTCAACTCCGACGGTCCTTGGAGGAAACCGATTATCTGGACGCCTTTCAGTCGGGATTCAGGCCTGGCTACAGCACGGAAACCGCTTTGGTCGCACTGACCGATGACCTCTGGAGAGCAAGGGATGGAGGTTATTCCTCCATCCTGGTGCTCCTTGACCTCTCAGCGGCCTTCGATACCATCGACCATGGTATCCTTCTGCGACGGTTACGAGAGGTGGGAGTGGGCGGCACCGTTTTTCGGTGGTTCTCCTCCTACCTCTCGGACATGATGTGCCAGTGCCTGGAGGCTGTCAGGGTCTGGATGGGAGTTAACAAGCTTGTACTCAGTCCAGACAAGACCGAGTGGCTGTTGTGTTTCCCTCCCAAGAATTTGGCCAGTATTCCATCACTCAGGCTGGGGGGTGAAAATTTACGCCCCTCAGACAGGGCGCGCAACTTGGGAGTCCTCCTGGACCCACAGCTGACCTTAGAACATCACCTGTCGGCTGTGACCAGGGGGGCATTTGCCCAAGTTCGCCTGGTGCACCAGTTGCGTCCCTACCTGAACCGGGAAGCACTCGCGACAGTCACTCATGCCCTCGTGACCTCAAGACTGGACTACTGCAATGCGCTCTACATGGGGAAGCCTTTGAAGAGTATTTGGAGACTACAACTCGTCCAGAATGCAGCCGTGCGAGCGATTGTGGGTGCACCTCGGTACACCCACGTTACACCTATCCTCCGCGAGCTGCACTGGCTACCGATCGGTCTCCGGATACGCTTCAAAGTGCTAGTCGTAACTTATAAAGCCCTTCATGGTATTGGACCTGGGTACTTGAGAGACCGCCTTCTGCCAATTACCTCCCACAGACCCATTAGATCGCACAGAGTCAGCCTCCTCCGGGTTCCGTCTACCAGCCAATGCCATCTGGCTACTACCCGGGGGAGGGCCTTCTCTGTTGCAGCTCCGGCCCTTTGGAATGAACTCCCCGCGGAGATTCGGACCCTCACCCCTCTCCAGGCCTTCCGGAAAGCCGTCAAAACCTGGCTGTGCCGGCAGGCCTGGGGTTGATGAGTTCCCCTCCCCTCTCGACTTGTATGGCTGTATGACTCTTGTGTATTTTAATTATATGTATTGTGTTTGTATCCCCTTTCCCCTTTTGAGTTGTTCGCTGCCCTGAGTCCCTCCCGGAGAAGGGCGGCATACAAATAAATTAAATCTGAATCTGAATCTCACGCATCATCACGAAATCTCCAGAACCGTGAAGCCTACAAACTTGAAATTTGGTACATGAGTTCCTCTTGGCTTGGATTTTTTGAAATGACCATAAGATCATTAGTATTTCTTATATTATTATTAACACGCTCTGATGCTAAGGAGTTAGATGTTCTACTCTCCCTCCCCACCTAAAAAGAATTCTGTTCCAACTGCCACTTGGGCATGGCCAGTGCATGACTCATCCGGCCTGCAGGCTGGGAGCTTAGACATTCTATTCCCCCTCCCCACCTGAAAAATGCTGAAGAGTTAGATTGAGGAAGAGAGGGGGATAAGATAGGAGAGACCTCTTCGGGGCCAGCCTGAGAGAGAGAAGGGGAGAGGAGAAACTGATTGTAACTACTCATTAATTTTCAAGCTATAAGTGTCAATTTATCAAGCTCGATCACATAGTCTCATAGTGGAGCACAAGTATCCAGCTAGTATAACATGCCTAATTCATCCATTAAAAATGTTGGTTGGTTGGTTGAACACATTTTTTTGAGCTTATCCTCAATCTTTTTGAGAAAGCCACTCTGCCAGAGTTTGTGAGTTGTTCTTTTCTAGACTATCATCCTGATTTCAAAAACATCATGTTACCATATGCTCCTTTATTTACATAGTGGAAGAGGCACTTTCAGAACCTAACACAGCTGTCAATGTTTCTGTTTTCTCCGCTGATGCTATTACACATTATGCTTGACAGAAACAAAGTGTAAACACATTATTAATCTCTCTGTGCCTTTTAACAGTTCCTTTTAGAAGACCAAACTGAAACAGGAATGGAACTTGCAGTTCTTTTTACTTTCAAGAGAAGATTATTTTCCACCACCCTATGATGTTTCTGAAGCTCTTATGAATTGCATGTGTCTAGAGATTCATCCACACACCCAAATTGGAGATGCATCCAGAGATGCTCCTTTTTCAATAACTCATTCACTCATTCAAAGGGGTCTTTGTGTATTAAAGGTAGCAAAGAATACACATGAGAGCAATGGTTGCTAGACAACATTCCAGAAAATTGTAAGATAACGTATTTTTCAGAGTGTAAGTTGCTAAGGTACTAAGGCGTACCTTAGTTGTTATATCCCAAGCATAAAATTTTGAAACAAATTAAAAGGAGCGATTGATATCTGTCTAATAAACCGACTGAGAGTTAACAGTTTTCTCCAATGATGGGCCAGTGGTAGATAACGGATCATGTCGTTCTGACCTGGGAAAATAACAGATTTGTGTAATGAGTTCATACAACTGTTTCCTTGAAATATCATTTCCTCTTTCAACTGAGCTGTGTACGATGAATTCTTGTTCTTCCCTGTTCTGACCCAGGCTTTCTTAAAAAGCAAGAAGCAGAGTCTTGGTCCCAACAAAACCCCTTTTACTTACACGACTGTGAATTCCTTTCATGCACAGTCAGCAAGGCTTAGCAAACAGTCTTTCAGAGGAATATTTATCAACACGAACCTTATCTCGTTTGGAGAGCTGCCAGATAACTAGTTTCCAAATGCAAGGCAAAACTTGGCACAGAGTCTCTTATAGTCACAAACAGAACTTTCCACTCTTTTTTTAATAAAGAGTTTTATTATTTTTCAATTACAAAAATAAACATTCCATCTTTCCTTGTGCAGGGTGTTGTCTGGGCACAAACATCTCTGTGCAACATCGTTCCTCATTTGCCACATTTTTCACATTCATATGAACATTATTTCCCTAAATTTAGTATTATAATGTATTGAGCATTTAAACATTATAAAACTCTCCATTTTTCTTCTTAATATCTTCTAAAAATAATATCATATTAATATTCAACATCATTATTCTCATCATATACATACTAACAGTTTTCATCTTATTTATATCTCAATTGAAGTGTATTGTCTACTTATTTTTTTGCCTTCTTCATTTCCAAACTCCTTTTTTATTCTCCAATCATTGGTAAAGTACTTCCCAAATCATATAATATTCAGTTTGCTCTTTCTCCTTAATTGCTAATGTTAATCTGTTCATTTCTGCACATTCTAATATTTTCCTTACCACCTTGTCATCAATAGTAATCTCTATATTTTTCCAATGTTGTGCAAATACAATTTCCACTCTTGAAATGACCGAATGAATGAATTGTTTCCTGCAAAAGCCCACTCCCCATTTGCTCCTCTTTTCTTTCCTATAGGAGGGGCCAATCACCTCCTAAATTGACCCTGTTTTTTAATTGTTCTTGTCTTCTGGCAGCTCTGCGCATGCACACACTGGGAACGGGCTCCAGCTGTTCCTCTGCCTCACTGCTGTCTAGCTCCCTGTCTGTCTCCAACACAGAGCCCTCATCTGAGCTTTCCTCAGCCCCCAGGACTGACCCATGTTCCTCCCCAACCTCCTCACTGCCCGACTCTGCTGCCAGCTCTGCTGGCTGCCCATGGGCCA
Source organism: Thamnophis sirtalis (assembly GCF_051295495.1). Lineage (NCBI taxonomy): Eukaryota > Metazoa > Chordata > Lepidosauria > Squamata > Natricidae > Thamnophis > Thamnophis sirtalis. The sequence goes on from NW_028261393.1 coordinate 43,513,053, forward strand.
CAACATTCCCCACCAAAAACACTGCTTGTGTTTTAAGAGTACTTACCATTTTAAATCAGGAGAAAGATCTTTGAACTCTTGTTTTAAGGATAGACAACATATAAATGACACGCTTGAAAAGCTGACATGTCAACAATATTAATGAGATGAGCAGAAGTCAGCTGGTGGCAAGCCATTTGATAAGTTCTTGCTTTACATCTCAACCGTAAGTTAATCTGTCCCCATTTGAACTCAGCTAGGGGAGCAAGTGATCATCATTAGTTCACGGGGTGTGGATAGTATCATTAATTCATAATTCATTGTTTTCACAGTTGGGCTTCATCCATGTATTGTAAGGGAGAAAACGTTGTTCCTAGAGAAAGACTCCTGTTTTTCATCAAATTGGCATGTAGTTCTGAATATAAATATGCTCATTGGTGATGCTGAGTTGTAATGAATTTTAACTCATTTGTTTAGTATGGCAGAGTGGACATTAAGAGCTTTTATGAATTAATAGGGCGGACGGTTCATAAAGACTTCTCCTCCTCAAGCTTCGCGGAATCCTTGATGGGAAACTGGAAAACCTATTCTGTTCTTAGTAGGAGGGAAAGCAGGATCAACAGAAGATTTCCTGAGATTGTAATAGTCAAGAAGAGAAAAGCGAGCGAGAACAAAGGAGAAATTTCCCGACAGTTGGAACAATTAACCAGTGGAACGACTTGCCTTCAGAACTTGTAGATGCTCCATCCCTGGAGCTTTTTAAGAAGAGACGGGACAGCCATTTATCTGAAATGGGTATGGGGTCTTCTGCTTAGGCAGGGGGTTGGACTAGAACACCTTTTTGTCCTCGTGTGCCAAAAGCATGCACACGCACACCACAGCGGGCACATGTGCGCCCACACCCATAATGCAGCACCCCACGTGACACTCCCCATGCATGCACATGTGAGCCCCCTGTGACATGGGCTCTCCCCGTGCATCTGTGCATGACCCCCCCCTGTGCCCTGTTTTGGGCCTAGTGGGCCTCCATGAAGCCTCCTGGGACCAAAAATGGGATGCCGTGGGGAGAAGACACCCCTCTCCCATGCTCCTCCCTGCACATGCACATGTACCCCCTCCCCCTGCATGCGCAGACGTCTCCCACATGCATGGCAGAGAACTAAAAATCAGCTGGCCGGCAGGAGTCGTACGTGCATGCTCGGTGGAGCTGAGCTGGGCAATGGCTCAGCACGCCACCTGTGGCACATGTGCCGAAGGCTCACCATCAAGGGACTAGAAGACCCTTTCCAACAATCCAATTCAATTCAAACCTTTCTTGTCAGAGTACAACATGTGTACAATGAGCTTGGCTGAGCCTCCCTCATGCACCTCCTCAACACAATACAACTCACAGTGAAAGAGAGAGAGAAAGTCCCTAGCCCAGTGAATCCTACTAACAAAAACCCAGTCCTATTACACCGTGTGAACACATTGCTCGTCGCGACGGCCCTGCGAGTCAATCGTACTATGCTGTTGTAGGGTTATTTTTCATTCGGGAGTCTGACAGCCCACGTGTGAAAACTGTTCTTCAACCTGTTTGTGAAGCTGCCTCTGCTTCTATATCTCCTTCCAGAGAGAGATAGAAGTCGTCCCGGAGGATTTTCCTCACTCTTCTAAAGCAGCAAGCCCTAGCGATCTCATCTAGTGGTATCAGGGGACAAACCAGGAAGTTTTGCGCTGTCCTCACCACCCTCTGTAGTGTCTTTCTATCCGCGGCTGTCAAGCCAGCATACCACACCGTAAAGCAATGAGGGAGGACGCTTCCTATTGTGAACCGGTAAAAGGAGGTCATCGGTTGTTTTTCCACTTTTTTTAAAAAAGAGTTTTATTTTTTCCTTTCCATATACAGTCAACATTTATACATTCTCATAAATACTATTAACATTTATCTGTTGACTTCTAGCATTTATCACAATCTGTTTAAAAATATTTTAAAAAACACAATTGGTATTGCTTTCATGCCATGCCACATCTCCATCTTATTTTATTCCTTCCTTCTTTCTTCCTGACCTCCCTTCTCTACCTTTTTCTTTCCTCCTCTCCTTCCTCTTTTCTTCTTCCCCCCTCTCTCCCCCACTCATCCTCTCAGTTGTTGTTCCACTTTTTTGCAAGACCCCAAGGAAGTAGAGTCTCTGTTGGGCCTTCCTAGCCACCTGGATCATGTTATTTTTCCAGGTGAGATCTTCGTTGAGGTAGACTTCTGGGAATTTAAAGGAGGAGACACAACCCCCCTCGATATAAAGTGGGGCAGGTTCTTCTCTCTTCTTCTGGAAGTCTAACACCATCTCCTTTGTCTTGCTGATGTTTAGGTACGGGTTGGTTTTTAAGCACCACATGGATAGTTTTTTAACCTTCCCTCAGTACGCTGTACCCTGTTCTTTGATGCTTTGGAGAATAGGACCCTTCCAACTCTAAGGTGCTTTGGAGAATAGCTTGACTCCCTCTTCTTTGTGGCCACCCCTGAGATATTGGAAGGCTGCTATCATGTCTCCCCTAGTCCTTCTTTCTATTAAACTAGATACACCCAGTTCCTGCAACCGTTCTTCATATGTTTTAGCCTCCAGTCCCCTAATCATCTTTGTTGCTCTTCTCTGCACTCTTTCTAAAGTGTGTTTCTCAGCATATTTTTTTATATCGTGATTGGTTTTTTTTTTACATTGTGTCAAATTGGGTGGAAAAATAATTGAACATTGGTCCACTTGGAATGGATTCGATGAGCTTATTTGTTTATTTATACATTCTTTTGCATAATGGTCAGGATGGACTGGTAATTCTTGAGTTCGAAGGCACATTCTAGAAAGTATCCGGTCCTCCTTTTACTAACATTTTTATCTTCTAATTTTCTAATTATAGGAGTAGATTATTTTTAGCCAAATATTAGCTAGCATCTATAAGACAAACTACATGAACACAGAGACACAGACATACACATGCGTGCACACACACACACACACACATTCTCAGCTAGCTTGCTACCCCCCCATTACAGTAGATCATTTCTCTGAACCATAAAAGAAGGCCCATTACAAGGGTCATTTCTATAGCAACAGTGATAGAGTTAGGCTGGAGAAGGTTTATGCAAGTTGTTAGGGACTGCTGACTGCTAATGATATAATTAACTATGTTAAAAGTCATATCTGATAGCACCTACTCTGTTACCAAGGTGATTGAAGAGCTATAAATAAAATAAATAATAAAGAGAGACTAGAGTCCTTTTATTTCTGATCTATTGTCCATCACAAAAGTTAAATGCAGAAATGCTACCTTTGATGTAAGCTTTACCTTCCACTAGATATAGTATGTTGCTTTGTAAATGAATGGTGAGGTTATTTTCTTCATGAGTCTCAATGGAACTCAAGGAATGCCTCACTCACCATTGGCAATATAGTCCAACAATTGCATTTCCCTATGCCCTGATTGTGTTGCCTTGCATAAGGCTGGTTTTAGGGAACTAGAGATCAGTGGGGCTAGAGGTAAGGGCCCATAGCTTTCATTTGGTAAGCCCCACAAAACTACAAAACAATGCAAAATGCCAGGATGATGGGAATCTGTTTCCTTCCAAGACAGTTGTGAGACACAGCTGCACCTGACCCATCACAAGACCAATGTCAGTCCATGGCTGACAGCCTACTGACCATACAAAGCCCTTATAAACAGAAGAATACTGACACTGACATCCCTTAAGTCTGCTGAAGAAGTTACCTACTTTGGTAACAAAGCATTCAGAAACCAACCCACAAGCTCGGAGACCAAACCTTCACCCTCATTATCTGTAGTCATGTCCAAGAGATTCCTCGCTCCAAGCATATTATCACAAAGCTTAGTAGAGTTTTGGCATTAGGGAAATTCAGAAATGAGGAGGTAATAAGCCGCCTGGGTAAGCCAAGGGAAATCATCAAAACCATCAAAAAAATGAAAGAATATTTTGGACACATGGTGTGACACTCGGAAAAATATGGCATACTTCACAATCCTCCAAGGAAAGATTGAAGGCAACTGAGGTCCAGGCAGAAGAAGACATCATGGCTTCAGAATCTAAGGGACTGTTTTGGACAAAACTCAGCAGCACTTTTTCATGTGGCTGTTGATAAAAATAGGATTGCTAACATGATTGTCAACATCCAATGATGGATATGGCACAAGAATAGAATAGAATAGAATAACAGTTGGAAGGGACCTTGGAGGTCTTCTACTCCAACCCCCTGCTTAGGCAGGAAACTCTACACCACTTCAGACAAATGGTTATCCAACATCTTCTTAAAAACTTCCAGTGTTGGAGCATTCACAACTTCTGGAGAAAAGTTGTTCTACTGATTAATTGTTCTCACTGTCAGGAAATTTTTCCTTAGTTCTAAGTTGCTTCTCTCCTTGATTACTTTCCATCCAATGTGTCTGGTTCTGCCTTCAGGTTCTTTGGAGAATAGTTTGACTCCCTCTTCTTTGTGGCAACCCCTAAGATATTGGAAGACTGCTATCATGTCACCCCTAGTCCTTCTTTTCATAAAACTAGACATATCCAGTTCCTGCAACCGTTCCTCATATGTTTTAGCCTGCAGTCCCCTAATCCTCTTGGTTGCTCTTCTCTGCACTCTTTCTAGAGTCTCCACATCTTTTCTACATCGTGGAGACCAAAACTGGATGTGGTATTCCAAGTGTGGCCTTACCAAGGCATTACAAAATGGTATTAAAACTTCACGTGATCTTGATTCTATCCCTCTGTTTATGCAGCCTAGAACTGTGTTGGCTTTTTTGGCAGCTGCTGCACACGGCTGGCTCCTATTTAAATAGTTGTCCACTAGGACTAAGAAGAACAAGATGATTACAGAAATTAAATTCATTAATTTTATTGGTATAGAGAAAACCAGAGGGTAGATGGCACATACAGATTGTCACCCAGAACTTGGGAGCAGGAAATCCGCAGTTTCTTCTTTTTAAGTTCTGCACATGGTTTGTTCTACCCCTAGACAATTAAGCCATTATGAAAATAATTCAGAAGAAAAGCAGAGAAAACTGATTAAAATCTCATTAAAATAAAATGAATTCCAAGAAATTTAAAGTTTCCCTTCTGTTGCCAATCTCACCATAGGTCCATTAAAGAGATTTAAAAAAAAAGAAGTGTGTGTGTTTTGAATGTACAAGTAGACTTGTAAAAGTCATAATGCGAGAGGTTATGGTTATGCCTAAATCCAGCACTATTAAAGGTAAAGGTTCCCCTTGCACATATGTGCTAATTGTTCCCGACTCTAGGGGGCAGTGCTTGTCTCCATTTCAAAGCCGAAGGGCCAGTGCTGTCCGAAGATGTCTCCGTGGTCATGTGGCCGGCATGACTCAATGCTGAAGGCACAGGGAACGCTGTTACCTTCCCACCAAAGGTAGTTCGTATTTCCCTACTTGCATTTTTTACGTGCTTTCGAACTGCTAGGTTGGCAGAACCTGGGACAAGTAACAGGAGTTCACTCCATTACATGGCACTAGGGATTTGAACTGCCGACCTGCTGACCTTTCTGATCAACAAGCTCAGCATCTTAGACACTGAACCATCACATCCCTTTTAGTCTCAGCGCTATTAGCACCCTAAAATAAGTGGTAATTCTGGGATCACACATTAAATTATTGTCAGTCTATTTACTGCTGAACATATTAGTCATATCAATAGACCAAATTTTCACCTCTTAATTATGAGCCTTTTAATTTTCTTCTAGTGCTTCCTCCTTGCTCGATGGGGTAGTCATTCCAGATGCTCTAATAACATGCAGAAACACAATCTTCTGCTTACGAGCTGTTAATACTCATTAGCATTTTTGACCTTAATCCTGACTGATCTTCTTTGCCATTTGGTGCCCGGCTTTAATGGCATTAAAAGATGCACCCAAACAATGTGCTATTACCAGCATTGACGTCCGGCTCCTGGGGCTCAATGCTGAGAGAATTCCACCATTTGATGTCACAGCTTGCATCATCACCGGCCTCCCATGGAGATCTCTCGAGAGCTGAAAAAGGAAGTGGTGATTATTTAGATCCATTTTGATCTAGGGAGACTTGGTCTTAGTCATTTATTTATTTGGTCCAGAGCAATCAGGTTTCCATAGAAACGGAATATAGAGAAGTCCTCTTCTATTTCTGGAAGACATGACAGATTCTGCCTTCAGTCTGACAAGCACCCTATATTAGGTGCCACCAGAAAAGATCAATAGCTTTCTCTAAACGAGTCTTTGAAACTCCCTGGCCAGTCTAAGAAAGCTTGGAATTGAAATCCAGACACTTTAAAGCAGTGGTCCCCAACCTTTTTATCGCCGCGGACCAGTCAGCCTTTGATAATTTTACCGTGGCCCGCTGAGCGCGTCGATGACCAGTGCTAGTAGCATAGCCTTGCGCAGGCGCAGTTCAGTATGGCTAGCGTAGATAGCGTAGCACAAACTGCGCCTACGCAAGGCTACGCTACTAGCGCTGTCTACGCTAGCCCTACGTAGCTGCGCAGGCGCTCTTAGGTTTTTTTCAGGAATCGGCCAGCGCTGAAGCGCTGAAAAGGAATGAGAAGGGCGGCGCTGGACACAGGGGGGCGGTGGGCCGCTGGTGACGTCAGAGTGCCACCAGCGGTCCAGTAACACCCCTTGTGCCAGTTAGCCCTAATTTGCATACAGAAAGAAACTATGGCCCCCGGCCGCTGCAGCGATCATGGCCCCCGGCCGCTGCGCGGCCCAGAGCCAGGTACTCCACGGCCCGGCACCGGTCCGCGGACCGGGGGTTGGGGATCACTGCTTTAAAGTACTGAGGTTGAGAAGGGATGACCTACACTGATTTATGTATTTTTTTTTTGAAATGCAACTTACATCATGCATTGGGTTGGGTTATTAATCTTCAGTACCATCATAGGGGACGTGATAGCTCAGTGGTTAAGACGCTGAGCTTGTCTATCAGAAAGGTTGGCAGTTTGGCAATTCGAATCCCTAGTGCCGCAAAATAGAGTGAGCTCCCATTACTTGTCCCAGCTTCTGTCGACCTAGCAATTCAAAAGCAAGTAAAAATGCAAGTAGAAAAATAGGAAACACCTTTGGTGGGAAGGTAACAGCATTCCGTGTGCCTTCGGCATTTAGTCATGCCAGCCACATGACCACAGAGACGTCTTTAGACAGTGCTGGCTCTTTGGCTTTGAAACAGAGATTGGCATTGCCCCCTAGAGTCAGGAACGACTGGCACATATATACGAGGGGAACCTTTACCTTTACCTTACCATCAAAGCAGGCATGGAAAAGGAATTTAACCGGCTGTCTTCAGAAAAACAATCTCTTGAAACTGATTGTTGGATGAGCAAGTACAAAAGCAGGCAGGGAAGTGATTGAAACCTGGGAAATGTGCCTCTCATCAATCAACACAGGTGCTGATTTACCACCAGGTTATCACCTACTTAGAAGGCGAGGGCAGCACAAGGCAGCACAAGGAAACAATCTCTATCTCTATTCTGAGTTGGTTGGACTTCATGGGAACACATTGGTAGCTGCAGTTGGAATCACGGTGTTGACTTGAATCCACACAGAGTTGATCTCCTCTGCCTTAGCATAACTGAATGCAAATATCATTATATTTATTTAGGTGAGAAATTATTTTGGTATGGGCTTGTGAAGACAGTAACGAGGCAAGAAGACCTCTCATCTTGACCTTCTGTTCACTCTTATGGCTACGTGCCTTCTGGAACATTCTACGGAGGTTTAATGAGTTCAACTTTCATTTCAACATATTGTCCAAGCACACAAGCAGAAATAACTTAGAATACTTACAATCCATGTATTGTCTCTCACCCTTTACTGAAGTGTGTTTTATTTTGCGATTTTGATATATGTAAGGGAGGGCTATGTACGGGTTAATCCTTGATTTACAGCCACAATTGGGACCAAAACCTCTGTCGCTAAGTGAGACCTTTTGGTTTGCTCCTAAGCTGAAGAGACAGCGCTGTCCGGAGATGTCTCCGTGGTCATGTGGCCAGCATGACTCAACTCCGAAGGTGCACAAAGTGCTGTTCCCTTCCCACCAAAGATGATCCCTATTTTTCTACTTGCATTTTTATGTGCTTTCGAACTACTAGGTTTGCAGAAGCTGGGACAAGTAATGGGAACTCACTCTGTTATGCAGCGCTAGCGATTCGAACCGCTGAACTGCCGACCTTTCTGATCAACAAGCTCACAGTCTTAGCCACTGAGCCACTGCATCCCTATTGGTTATTTATATAATTAAGGAAAAGATCCACACCATACATAAAAGATCCGAACATTACAAGGGTGCCGGGTACAGGCCTATAACATCAGGGTTGTGTAATCTTATGCCGAGGACAAAGTGGCAGATTCCCGCATGCATCTTAGAATTGTGTCTAGGATACGCCGAGGAGAGGAAACTTTCAAGCTGGAATGGGCAAAATGTAACCAGGAACCTGGGAGCTTGCTTAATTTGGTTGCGAATCTGACAATGAATCAAGAGAAGACGGAAAAGCATATTACTAAGCTAATAACGTTTTTAATACAGCTCTTCAAATTATTCGCACCTCCAGTTTATCCATTCTGACACATGGACAATTATTGTAATTACCAGCTCACAGATGTATAATGAGGTATTTATGCATGATAAAAACATCAAGGGAGACTCATCCCTATCTTATCCTCTCAAGAACAGTATCAGTTCGTTCCAGAGTCTTATTTCAGGCGCTGATATTGATCTTCTAGCTGCTCATGAACCCTGCCCGAAAGCAAATCATGGATATATTCTTCTCTCTGTCTATAGATCTATATTTTTCCCAATGGTTGCCCATGCATGATTCATGGGCTCTGGCACCTTTTCAGCATGGCAATCCATCACCCACTCTTGAATGCTTATCCATCTCAGGCTAATCAAACTGAAAATTGATTTTACCTTCGGGCCTTCCTGAGCAGCAGCGATCTTTATCCAAATTGGATTTTAGTCCAAAAAATTATTTGGAATGCCAAACGCCAGGGCTGCAGGGCCAAGCAGCTAATCGGAGAGAATGCCTCTGGATCTCCTGAGTGCTTTTGAGCAACAGAATCACAATGGCTAGGACTATCTCTTGATTTTAAGATGGCTCGGATCCTAAATAATCCAATGAGTCGAAGCTTCCATAACACAATTGCTTATACTGAGCAATATCCTCCCCTTGTTGATATCTCAATAGAGAAAGTCAACAGACATTGGCACACAGCTCTGGCTTAGTGTAAGATGAAGGTTTTGGGGGAAAAAATGAAATATCTCTGTATTGGCATCTGGGCTGCCACGTTGTAGCCATCCAGAGTTTTGCATTTTAGATACTTCGTTGTGCTACTGTCCTGTCAGGCCTGCGGTCATATTACTTTTAGGATCTTTGGCCTGCCACAATCTCTCTTTTTCTTTACTCGGCTGTTTCATTAGTGGGGAATTGGGAGGGGGAATAGTAAGGAGTACAATGTGTTGTTGTCAAAATAAAACATTCCTTTCTAGAAGCCCAAGGTCATCCTTTGTCTCTGCACCTCTGCACCTGACCGGAACTAGATGGTTGGAAATGTCAGTGTGGCAGAGGAAGATTGGACCATGTGATGGACCATGTGGGTGTGGGAGTAAGTTTTAGAACGTTCAACTGGGTGGAAACCCAGGAAGCTTTGAGAGTCAGGTTAATGTCAGCGTTCCAAATATCATCCAGAATTAAATCAGAGTTCAAGGCATAGCTTTCATCAAAGTTCCAATTTAATAAGAGAGACATGTTGGTACAAACTGTGGAAACCCAAATCTGAAAGCTTCCTGGGTTTCTACCCAGTTGAAAGTTCAAAACCTTGCCCCCACCCACCCACCCACAAGTCCATCACAAGTCCTCTGCCATGCTGGCATTTCCACCCATCTAGTTCCGGTCAGGTGCGGAGGTGCAAGACAAAAGATTACCTTGGGCTTCTAGAAAGGAATGTTTTATTTTGACAACACACATTCTACTCCTTACTATTCCCCCTCACAATTCCTCACTAATGAAACAGCATAGTAAAGAAAAAAAGAGAGAGTGTGGCAGGCCAAAGATCCTCAAAGGAATATGACTGCAGGCCTGACAGTTTCATAGGATGCTGTCAATATATCCTAAGGATTTAATCCTTTTTTAAAAGAAGTTGAAGAAGTGAAGAGCAACAAAGATGATTAGGGTGACTAGAGGCTAAAATACATGAAGAACGTTAGCAGCAATTGGATTTGTCTAGTCTAGTAGAAACAAGGACTAGGAATGATATGATAGCAGGGTTCCAATATTTGAGGGGCCACCACAAAGAATGGGGGGTGGGGTGGCAACCTAATTTCCAAAGCATAAGAAAGCAAGGCAAGAAACACTGGATGGAAACTAATCAAGGAGAGAAGCAACCTAGAACTAAGGAGAAATTTCCTAACAATTAACTATTAACCAGTGGAAAAGCTTGCCTCTGGAACTTGTGGGTGCTTCACCACTGGAGGCTTTTTAGAAGAGACTGGTCAGTCACTTGTCTGGAATGGTATGGGGTCTCCTGCTTGTGCAGTGGGTTGGACTAGAAGACTCCAAGGTATCTTCCAATTCTGTTGTCCTGTCCTACCCTGTCCTGTCCTGAATGATTGAACACCAGAACATATGCAGTCAATGCCCATAACCAACCACTATCTTTGTTCTTATTGCACGTACATTTTTTCATTTAGATGGGGACAGTTTTTCACTTAGGCAGAAAATGCTATGAATTGGCTTTGCTCTGGACCTTGTTTTTGATCTCTCCTTTTAAGTGGCTTCTTATTTGCTCTAATTGCTTCAGTAATTAGACTCTCTGCTTGTCATCAGGGCACCACCTTGAACTGGGGACTTGCTGAGCCTATCAGATAAAAGAAACTCATCATCCCCAAATCATGAAATCTGTGCCTTTCTTTCTGTAACCTTTTGTTCCCACAAGTTTTCCTCCAGAAAAGACGGTTATAAAAGAGATCCATAGAATGGTTGGGAGGTCCCCATTACAACTTCACAGATCAGCTCATTAACAAAAGAAAGTAAATTGAGCATCTCCTTGATGCAGCTCTTCCACTCTTTTTATATGGCATTGGTATAATTACTGTAGTTTACTTCTCCAACAACCAAATTCTGATTTTTCTTTAAACTTTCAAAAAGGAACCAACAATCTTACAAAAAGAAAAGAGGACAGAGAGAAAACACACGTTCCAAAAGATAAATAGAAACACAAAAATACAAACAGAAAAAGTAGCATGGCCTGTTTGAAGTTCTCAAGAAGTTCGGCTTGGTTACTAGAACCAAATGGTAAAGTAGAAAGGCCCTTGACTGAGTCCTATAGAATTCTTCCTATGTTCCCCTGAGACATTTCAATGATAAGGAAGAAATGCGAGAGACAAATGAAAGCATCTCTTTTCACACGAAACAATGGAATTCATTACTGAGATGTGTTGGTGGCCACTTAAGCAAACACGTCAAGGAGATGATGCCAGCTTATGATGTTCACCATGTTACCCTATGTTTAACAAGAGAAGAAAGCAATTGAGCTTATGGTTTGCTTGGGCCCTTTATGACATCATGCACTTTTAATTTAATTTAGCTCCTTATTAAGGAGCTCTTCCTGAAGTTTGCAAACATTAGATATTTGAGAAAATGCCTTCTCTTGTAGGAGATTCTCAGTGAAGGAAATTATGAGGGTATTCATTTTGCATCAACTGAGCAATGAATCTTTTCAAGTATATCTTCCCTCCTACATAGGGCATCTCATGGCTGCTGATATACACAGTAAAAATTTAGATAGCAATAGCAATAGCAATAGCAGTTAGACATATACCGCTTCATAGGGCTTTCAGCCCTCTCTAAGTGGTTTACAGAGTCAGCATATTGCCCCCAACAATCCAGGTCCTCATTTTACCCACCTCGGAAGGATGGAAGGCTGAGTCAACCCTGAGCCGGTGAGATTTGAACAGCTGAACTGCAGAACTGCAGTCAGCTGAAGTAGTTGCAGTGCTGCATTTAACCACTGTGCCACCTCAGCTCTGGATAGATGATAGATAGATAGATAGATAGATAGATAGATAGATAGATAGATAGATAGATAGATAGAGATAGAGATAGAGATAGAGATAGAGATAGAGATAGAGATAGAGATAGAGATAGAGATAGAGATAGAGATAGAGATAGAGATAGAGATAGAGATAGAGATAGAGATAGGTAGGTAGGTAGGTAGGTAGGTAGGTAGGTAGGTAGGTAGAGAGAGAGAGAGAGAGAGAGAGAGATAGAGAGAAATAGATAGATAGATAGATAGATAGATAGATAGATAGATAGATGGATGGATGGATGGATGGATGGATGGATGGATGGAGGGAGGGAGGGAGGGAGGGAGGGAGGGATGGATACGGATACGGATACGGATACGGATACGGATACGGATACGGATACGGATACGGATACGGATACGGATACATATGCATATGCATATGCATATGCATATGCATATGCATATGCATATGCATATACATATACATATACATATACATATACATATACATATACATATACATATACATATACATATACATATACATATACATATACATATACATATACATATACATATACATATACATATACATATACATATACATATACATATACATATACATATACATATACATATACATATACATATACATATACATATACATATACATATATATATATATATATATATATATATATATATATATATATAAATTTATATATAAGATTCTGTGTGTCATATAATATAGGTGGGTATATACATAGTTTTGCACATATTTATTTGTTTGTTTGTTTGTTTATTTTGTCATGTTTATGTAGTGAATATTGGAGGTGGAGACCCTTTGAGAGCTGTATGAAATGATATTTCATTTTAATGTATGCCGATTAGTGTACATTCAAAGTGACAATAAAGTTTTTCTAAGTCTAAGCCTAGATGATATAGACATGCTTTAAATAACAGTCATAATCATACTATTTATTCATTTTCGGTCTGCTTTAAGCCATCCCTTTAAAAGAAATCTGGAAATGATTTCAACTTCTACTCTCCAGTCAATGGGCACCACACAGATTTTATCTGAGGATACATTTTACTCAAAAGTGCACCCAATGACCATAGTTGGGAGCTTCCAGGGGCCATTCAATGCTGCTAGTGCAATTGTTGTTATCGCTATTACTGATGAATGTTTGCAAGGCTTCCATTCGGCAGCTTGGTCTCTCTCTTGGAAAGGAATCAGCAATTAAAATTCAGACCCTTTGAACAATTCACCCGTGTCCGACGAAGCCATGACCTATGTTTCAAAAGTTCAGTTTGTAGTCATGGTGATTCTTTTTCTCTGTCGTATTTGCAACTTTTTCCGTCAGGAGCTGATTGCATTAAAGCAAAATTTAATTGAAGTCTGAACTTCAGGGCTTTATAAACCAAGCAAGTTGTTTAACAGTGTTCACAGAAATAATCCCTGTTTGACATTTCAAAGCCATTTAAGCAGAGATGTTTTCTTTTTTTTCCTCCCCAACGTGGCCAGGAACCAGTCCCTGTTGACAAAACTCAACGCAAACACATTCAACTGCAGAAAAAACAATGGCTACCAACCTGCCTTCCATCGAGGACCTGTACACTGCACGAGTCAAAAAGAGGGTTGTGAAAACATCTACAGATCCCTCACATCCTGGACGTCAATTGTTTCAACTTCTGCCCTCAAAACGATGTTATAGAGCACTGCACACCAGGACAACTAGACATAAGGACAGTTTTTTTCCTGAATGCCATCACTCTGCTTAACAACTAATTCCCATAAAACTGTCAAATAATTTACTAAGATTATATTATTGTTGATCTTCTCTTCTCTTCCTTCCTAGTGCCTAGCTCTTCCCACTTATGACTATAATCATGTATTTTTACAATTTATATTGTTTTATTTGTTTCCTAGTATGATTTGATTGCTTATTAGTAACCTATGACTATTACTAAGTGTTTTATATTATGATTCTTGATGAATCTATTTTTTTTCTTTATGTACACTGAAAGCATCTGCACCAAAGATAAATTCCTTGTGTGTCCAATCACACTTGGCCAATAAAGAATTCTATTCTATTCTATTCCATTCCATTCCATTCTATTCTGTCAATGACTGAAGCACAAAGTCAGCCTTTCAAGCTCCAAACACAGCTATAAAGGCTCTGTCATAAAGATGGATGAAAGAGAAGTCAAAGATTCCAACTGATTTCCTGGAACATCATAGCCTGAGGAGGCAATAACTTCCAGCAATGAAGAAAACAGAAACAGACCTCACCTAACCTAACCTAGGCTAGGCTAGGCTTGTTGTTAGTTGCAAAGTTGTGTCAGGCCCATCGCGACCCCATGGACAACATTCCTCCAGGCCTTCCTGTCCTCTACCATCCCCTGGAGTCCATTTAAGCTCATGCCAACTGCTTCAGTGACTCCATCCAGCCTCCTCATTCTCTGCCGTCCCCTTCTTCTTTTGACCTCCATCTTTCCCAGCATTAGGCTCTTCTCCAGGGAGTCCTTCCTTCTCATTAGGTGGCCAAAGTCTTTGAGTTTCATCTTCAGGATCTGGCCTTCTAAAGAGCAGTCAGGGTTGATCTCCTCCAGTTAGGGTTATCCCAAAATGGGCCGCATGGAGACTCTTGGGAGGGGAGGGGCAGGGAGGCAGGGACAGGGGCAGTGGGGCAGCCAGGGGTGGGCTTTGGAGGTTCTCCAAACCGGCCATAACGTTAGCTATGGGTTCTCCTGAACCCGTGCGAACCTGTAGCAGCCCAACCCTGACCTGAGGAAAGGACAAAAAGGAATGGATGGAAGCTTATCAAGGAAAGATCCAACATAGATTTAAAGAGAAATTTCCCCTCAGTGAGAACAATTAATAAGCAGAGCTGCTTGCCTCCAGATATTGCAGGTGCTCCATCACTGGAGGTTTTAAAGAAGAGGTTGGACAGCCATTTGTTCGAATGGTACATGGTCTCCTGCTTAAGCAGGGGGGTGGACTAGAAGACCTTTAAGGTATCTTCCATCACTCTTATTCTGTAAATAATTGGAGTCACCTAAAAATATAAATTGCCAAAGATGCCAAATGTTTTAGGTGTTATTTTCTGTACTCTGTACCTCAACCAATATAATTATGGACAGTGTACAACAAAGTTAAACATCAAACAAGAGAAAAATGCATTAAAGGGCTAACCAAGCTGTAAACGCTGCTGGGTTTATAATTTATAATCCATCAGACAAAAATAAGTGCTTCAATGCTACCAAAGAACCCAAGGCTTTTATATACCTAGGATTCTCCTTTTAATCCTCACTGCTTTGAAAGGAAGAATAGAAGATTGTCATCGGCCTAAGACATATGGCTGAAAAAAAATAATTATAGGTTTTGCAAAATAATTATAGGCTTTTGTGGGTGCCATTCCTATCTTTAGACATGAAGTGATTAGTGTTTCCGGCATGATTATTCTGGCCTTGGCTTCCCAAGAGCCTGAAGCAGACTTCTTGTCCCAACAAAAACCCTTTTATTAATTGACTGTGAATTCTGCACATTCACATCCAGCAAAGTCTTTCAAGGGAGGATTTACAGTCACAGACCTTATCTGGCTTGGAGAGCTGCCAGGCTGATATCTGCAAATTTTGGCAAGGAGTCTCAGAGAGTCACGAACCAATTAAGCAAACTAATTGTCTCTCCTGCAAACTCCACTCCTTCTTCACTCTTCTGGGAGGGGGGCATTCATCATCCACCTGTGGCCTTACTCCCAAGTCGAACCCTGTTCTTTAGCTCTTCCCTTCATCTGGCAACTCTGCACATGCGCACACTGGGAACAGGCTCCAGCTCTTCCTCTGCCTCACTGATGTCTGACTCTGAAGGCAGCTGATAACTAGGATACGACTCTGCCCCCCTCTCTGCCTCTGACACAGAGCCCTCATCAGAGCCTTCCCCAGACTCCAGGTCTGGCCCATGTTCCTCCCCAACCTCCTCACTATCCGAATCTGCTGCCATCTCCACTGGCCTCTGGCAGGCCACAATGACTTCCTGATTTGCTCCTGTAAAAAAATCCAAGAATTATAGAAGCCATCCAATCCACATTTTAAACACCTATTTTCTAAGGACCTTGAAATATTATCAATTCTTTATTGTGACTGGAATCAAGATTCCTATTTATGGGAGCTCCTATCATCCTGAGACTTCTCGACTTCAAAAAGAAATTGATTTTTAGAGAAGGATTTTTGGGTTCTTTGACCCTCATGGATCATTTTTACTCAGTCTGGAAAGAGGTATCAACCTGGGCCTCAGGCAAGATGTCCTCTCCACACATTCTGTAATCTCTTTAAAGCCCAAGAGAGGAAATGCAGAACTGAAATAGCCACCCTTGACAATGACCTTCACAAGGGTTATTGGAAATGAAATAACATCCCCTGCTTTTATGGGGATGGTGGGCACTCTGGAGACCTTTATCTCAGCTAGTTGTCTAATCATTTTCCTGAACATGTTATATTAAAGTGTCTTATGCTTAGCAAGATTTAATTCCTTACCTTCTAGTATTGGGGGGGTGGGGGTGTCAAACTCAATTTCATTGAGGGCCACATCAGGGTTGTGTTTGGGGCTGGGGGGCTGGGATGGGTGTGGCCATCTTGAAAAGTTTTTTTTTATTTTTTATTCTCTTACATACAGTTATAAGTATACATTCACATAGTTGTTATTCTTCTTTACAAAAAGAGCCGAGGTGGCACAGTGGTTAGGGTGCAGTACTGCAGGCCACTTCAGCTGACTGATATCTGCAGTTCAGCGGTTCTAATCTCACCGGCTCAAGGTTGACTCAGCCTTCCATCCTTCCGAGGAGGGTGAAATGAGGACCCAGACTGTGGGGGCGATATGCTGACTCTGTAAACCGCTTAGAGAGGGCTGAAAGCCCTATGAAGCGGTATATAAGTCTAACTGCTATTGCTATTTGTCATTCCATTTAATAGGTTATAATGTACAATTTGGGTTGCTCTATTTACCATCCCTTCCACTTGTTGTAACACCACTTTTTTTCCCCTTTCTTTTCTCCCTCCCTCCTTTCTCTACTTTCTTCCTTCCTCCTCCCCTTCCTCCCGCCCTTACCTCTCCCCTACCCCTACTCTTCCTCTTCTCCTTCCTACCCTCTCTCCTTCTCTTTCTCTCCCTTCCACCCTCCTCTCCTTGCCCCTTTCTTCCTTCCCTCCTCTTCCTCTCATTCTCTCCTCCTCTCTCCCTTTCTTTTTCTGTTTCTCCCCCCCCCCCCGCTTTATATCTCATTCTTGAATATATACTTGTATATTCAGTACTTTATTTTCTGTTTTCCTAGGTGAGGCTATCTTGATGTCACTCATGTTGGGGGCACCTGTCGTGGCCCGAGCACTCTGCCAGTGAAAATGGAGTTCAGGAGGGCCATGAGTAGCCCTTCTGAGCTCCATTTTCACTCTCAGAGGGTTGCAGGAAGCCGTCACAGTTGAAAACGGAGCTCGGGAGGGCCACATGCAGCCCTCCCGAACTCCTTTTTTACTGAGAGAGGCACCATGGGCTGGTCCTTCACTGTTTCAGGTCAGCCTTGCAGATCAGATCTAAGCACCCCATAGGCCAGATCTCGCCACTGGGCCTTGAATTTGACACCCCTGTTCTAGTATAATAATCACATCCCAACACATGATGAGATATGGCCTTGTCAGGTTTGTCAGAGCATTCATAGACTGGAATAGACATGGCAACAGGTCAGCCAATAGGGAATGCTTGGAAACTGAAATATAATATTTGCTTGTATGGGGCCATAAGAGACAGTTTTGGAATCTGGGCATGGCTTAGACTTGCTGAACTGTATATAAGAGTTGGTTTGGCCTCTGTAACTTTACTTCAGCCTTCTGTACAATGTAGGGCTCGTATCTCTCTACTCTGTAATGACTTGCTTCTATGAATATTCCATCTGTGTTCCTGCTATTGTATGCTAAATTCTGCTGTTTGGTATTGTATATAAAGAAGTTTCTTATATATAATTGAATCCTGCTGAAGTTCATTTACTTGTGTGCTTGCTGGATGTGCTGCTGCACTCATGTTTTACTATGTTGTTCTTTCTGTATAATAGTGTCCAGATTTAATAATCCCTTTATTGCAAAACTGTTATGGCTGGCTAATGAAAATTAAAAACTTGCCAGGTTCTCTTGCTAAGTGTGAAGCATCTTATTGGATATTCAAGTTCTATGCAATTGTCATTGATGTTAGAAGATCAACAATTTAGATTCTTCCATTGTTATAATCAAATATTCATCTGGAATACATTTTCCTCCTTTTCATAAAAAATGTTGAGGCAATGAAATTTGTCCTAGGAATTTTGCTTTCAGAAGTATTACTGTGCAAAGATGTTGTCAAGATAGAGCATGATTAAATAAAATGCCCAAATAACTAAAATCCTCTACTTGTATTATCACATGATTTTGAATTTTCTGACTGTACTCTTAATATTTTTCCCCCCCAAAAAATCAAAATTTTAGTTTTTAGCATTAGTTGGTTTGTAATTGATTTTCTTGGCAATGTTTATTTAGTGTCTCAAGAAGGCATTTAAAACCCAGTCTAGTACATGCAAGGGGAACAGCAACATCGTTATATAATAAAGTACAAAAGCCAGGAAAATTTGCAGTTTATTTGCAGAAAATTGCAGAGGCAACACCGAGATTTTTAATTATGCCAATAAAAAACAAGGTAACACATCAATAAACTAGGATTTTAAGCGCTTTATGTAATATTTATCAAATATGTTATTTTTTTAAACTGTTTATCTAATGCCAAATTTTAAAATATATTTATAACTTCTTATGTGTTATCGACACAGTGGCTCAGTGGCCTAAGACGCTGAGCTTGTTGATCAGAAAGGTCGGCAGTTTGGCGGTTCGAATCCCTAGCCCCGCGTAATGGAGTGAGCTCCCATTACTTGTCCTGGCTTCTGCCAACCTAGCAGTTTGAAAGCACATAAAAAATGCAAAAATAGGGACCATTTTGGTAACAGCATTCCCTGTGCCTTCGGCTTGTAGTCATGTCGGCCACATGACTATGGAGACGTCTTTGGACAGTGCTGGCTCTTCGGCTTTGAAATGGAGATGAGCACCAGCTCCTAGAGTCAGGAACGACTAGCACATACTGTATGTGCGAGGGGAACCTTTACCTTTACCTTATGTGTGTTGTAAGACCAGTTGCAATTTCCTATCAGCAAGGATGACAGACGTGTTAGCTTTTTGTACCATGGATAAATTGCTTGCAGACAAGAAAAAGCTGAAAATTTCACTCATCCTTTTCCTAGTTCTCCCCATCAAAAGAACTCCTTTTTTTCTTCTTTAGAAATTTGTTTCTCTCACACTGAGTTTATGTGGTTGTCCTCATATAACCCAAATCATATTACATCTGAACAAATGCCATGATTCCAGCAACATCTAAACTGCACGTCTCCCCAATTTACAAAGGATTACTTTCTCTGTGTCTTTAAAAAAACAAAACATTTCTCGGCCTATTGATAATACTATAAATTATTTTAGGAAGCAAGCTACACATCTAAATGTACTTGCACTAACGGCACGGAACTCAAGTGTGAAACAACAACGATGCTGGGACTTACATTTAATCATATTTATTAAAAATGACCCAGAAATGGGCATTGCACTTGGAAAACATACAAATGACGTTTTTTTCCATGTTAAATCCAGTGCCTGGTTCTAAATAGCAAGTTTAAAAACAGTTTTGTGAAACAGATAGTGAATAACTGAAGAAAGAGAGATTGAAGTAATTATTTAAATTTTCTCTCACAAATAGAAGACAAAGAAGGGATGTGGTTTCATTATTCAACTAGCTGACCTGTTGGTGCATAGAAGAAAACCATAAGCTTTTTTCTATCATCCTGGAGGTGAAGCCATGAGATGATGCTTTTAAGACTGATTTCAGTTAAATGCATAACTGTCAGAGAATTTTGACAATTCAACAAATATCCTGATCCCTTATTGGAAATAACTGTCTGATTTCCAGATCTTGCCTGAAATTTGTGTGCATTCCATGAAATGTACTTGTGACCACTGCACTGCTTGATAAACCTGACCTGGCTCTCAGCATCTTGGATTGGACTTTGACTATTCTGCATGTTGCTGTCAAAAGCAAAAACATTCAGGCAAACTTCTTTCAGAACTTCTGTTTTGGTTCATGCACCTTGTCTGTTGTTACCTTCTCGATCTTCAACAAACTGCTAACTTCCAAGGCAGCTGTGTGTGTGTGACTATATATTTAAAATCTGAAGCATGAAGGGGTGGAACAGCTATGCATTGGGAATGCTTACATGTGGATTCCTGCAGGGACTTTCAGGTTGCAAATCAGGTTGCAGAAACTTTTTCAATTGGATTGTAGAGCCACCATAATCTGGTCTCCAACTCTTGACAAAATACAGCCTGCAGGACCTAGAACTGTCCAGTTGGATTCAGTGGAACAGCAGTTCTTTATGATAAGTTACAGGAAACCCAGTACCTTCTTTGTGTGTCTGTTTCAGCACTAACTTCATTTAAATAGGAGCCAGCTGTGTGCAGCAGCTGCCAAAAAAGCCAACACAGTTCTAAGCCGCATAAACTCAGGGATAGAATCAAGATCACATGAAGTGTTGATACCACTTTATAATGCCTTGTTAAGGCCACACTTGGAACAATTGCATTCAATTTTGGTTGCCATGATGTAAAAAAGATGTTGAGACTCTAGAAAGAGTGCAGAGAAGAGCAACAAAGATTAGGGGACTGAAGGTTGAAAACATATGAAGAACGGTTGCAGGAACTGGGTATGTCTAGTTTAATGAAAAGCAGGACTAGGGCAGACATGATAGCAATGTTCCAATATTTCAGGGGCTGCCACAAAGAAGAGGGAGTCAAACTATTCTCCAAGGCACCTGAGGGTAGAACAAGAAGCAATGGGTGGAAACTAATCTATGAGAAAAGCAAGTTAGAACTAAGGAGAAAATTCCTGACAATTAGAGCAATTAATCAGTGGAAGGAATTGCCTCCAGAAGTTGTGAATGCTTCAACACTGGAAGTTTTAAAGAAGAGATTAGATAATCATTTGTTTGAAATGGTGTAGGGTTTCCTGCCTAAGCAGGAGGTTGGAGTAGAAGACCTCCAAGGTCCTTTCCAACTCTGTTATTCTTTATTTTAATCCTTGTGCAAGGAGTAAAAGGCATAAACTCTGCTCTGCTCTATTCTATTCTATTCTATTCTATTCTATTCTATTCTATTCTATGAGCTTTTTGAGGTAAAGGTAGTTGCCATAGTCCTTTTTTCTGGATTTGTTTGAAATAAGCTTTGAAATAACTTCTTCTGGAATCTCATTTCTTCTGTTCTCTCCCCTTCCTCCTCTTTCTCTCCCAAAAGCATCTTTGTGTTCTGATTCTCTCTAGTGCTGTTATTTTGAAGGCACAAATACGATATCTTTTTTCAAATAGGCAAGAATTATCAGTGGGTTACATCACTATGAGTAATAACGCTTATCAAGTGAATGTGAAGGACTAAATTAAATGGCACATTATTTTGTTCGGAGGCTATTTTGCATGCATAAATAATATATGGAGTGAATTGATCATACTTCTCCACCAGTGCCAGATATTTCCCCCCAAAGAATTCTTCCTAGTGTAGCAGTTGGGAGAGAAAAATAAAATAAGCACTGAAGGTTTTTTTTTTTCCTTAAGGGAGCTGTTCCATAGAATGCTGTACAGGAAGTCTTCAGACTATAACCCCAATTTGGTTTCCTGTCGATAAAAGAAACAATCATGAAGCAAAACATCACATGACCATGACACTTAGTGATGGCAATTCTGGTTGTGGTTGGTAGGTGAGGACTTCACACTTCTGATCTCTGCAAACTGAATTTAAAACCCAGCTGCCTGGAAGAAGCAATGGGGGCATTAGGAAGCATGGGCCATTTAATGGAGTAGATACTGTGCTAAGATACTGGCTGAATTTTAATGGCTTCAGTGGTGATGTTGCTGTCCATGGTGCTAGGTCCTAGCCATAGGAGACCAAGGTTGCTCTCCAACTGATTTTGAGATTGAGATTGAGATGCTTTATTTGTATGCCGCCCTTTTCCCTGTGGGGACTCAGGGCGGCTCACAACTCAAGGGGGGGGGAGGACAAACGAGTCACAAACATAAAAACGATACATCATTAAAAGCACAACAGTCATACAATTTGAGTGGGGTTGAAATCTTTAGCCCCAGGCCTGTTGGGACAGCCAGGACTTAAGGGCTACGCGGAAGGTCTGGAGGGTGGTGAGGGTACGAATCTCCACGGGGAGTTCGTTCCAGAGGGTCGGAGCAGCCACTGAGAAGGCTCTCCTCCGGGTAGTTGCCAGCCGACATTGGTCGGCTGATGGAATTCGGAGGAGGCCTAATCTATGGGATCGTATTGGCCTAGTGGATTTCATCTCTGTCCAGTAAACTGTTTTGCGAGGGTCAGCACTTACTCTTGTTGATACTGAAGAGCAAAGCTAAACACCATGGCTGGCTGAGGAATTCTAACAGTTGAAGTCCACAAGTCTTAGTTGCCAAGTTTGGAGACCCCTGCTTAAGACAATGGTGATAAGGAATGAAATGTTGAAGGAAAATTAGCAGATATAATATTGATTACGTAAGGTAGGATTAACCTTCCCTTAAAAGATGGGTGTATGGATGGATGGATGGATGAAGAGAGGGAGGGAGGGAAAAAAGAAGAAAGAAAGAAAGAAAGAAAGAAAGAAAGAAAGAAAGAAAGAAAGAAAGAGAGAGAGAGAGAACAGGGAGGGAGGAAAGAATGAATGAATGAAAGAAAGAAAGAAAGAAAGAAAGTGGGAGGGAGGGAGGGAGGATGTATGTATGTCATTTTTCTTTCTTTTCTTCCTTTCACTGTAACTATACTTTACATTTTGTTTATACCAACAGTCAAGAAGTCTTTCAACAATAAAATCAGGACTGCTAAAATAAGGTACCAAATTAAAACCAATCATGAAAATGATAACAGTCAAAGGCTTGCAAAAAGAAATGTCATTTTTTTAAGTACAAATGAAGAAACATTATTAAGACAAGAGGCAAACTCTTTTTACAGCTTCTGCTTAGTCATGTTAAATATGAATTGGACATTCCAATAGTTGAATGATGAGTTTACCCCATAATGTAAGGGGGAAGGGAAAATGTGGTGCCCTAGAGCAAACTGTTTCTCAAACTTGGCAACTTCCAGAATTCCCCAGTCAACAGGTTGGCTGGGGAATTCTGGGAGTAAGAAACCCACATTTCTTAGAATGGCTAAGTTTGAGAAACACTGCCATAGGTGATACAGTTTTAAGCATCAGCTGAACATCTGTCTCTATTATCTATGTTGAGTGGAGCTGCTAGAGTTGCATTGTAAGATGGTTCAACGGTCCAGAGCCCATCATCTACAGATATAAAGGTAAACTGCTCCAAACTCGATTGCAGAAAATACGACTTCAGCAACAGAGTGGTCAACGCCTGGAATGCTCTACTCAACTCCATTGTTACAGCCTCAAACCCTCACAGCTTCAACCTTAAACTCTCTACCGTGGACCTCACCCCATTCTTAAGAGGTCCATAAAGGGGACATGCATAAGACTGTCCCTGACTTACTGTCCCCTTTTATCTATATTTACTTCCTTTGTTCATGTTTATGTTCATACCCGTGGTGCAATTCAGCCAGTTCTATTTGGTTCAAGCGAACCAGCAGCAGCAGTGGCAGGAGACTTCACCCACCCACTTGGACATCATCATGTACTGTTTTTGATGCTCTGCATGCACGGAGGGTCCTACACATGGACGGAAGGTCCTGCACATGCACAGAGGTGCGTGCGCTCACATTTGCGAACTGGTAGCAAAGGTAAGTTGATTTTCCCCCCTGTTTCATACCTATACTTATTATCTTGTACATATGTGACAAACAAACAAACAAATCTAACAAAATGAAATTCAATGGTGAAAAAAGTACAAGTATTCTACATTTAGGCAAGAAAAACGAAATGCACAGGGACAGTATAGGTGGTACCTTGCTCAATAGTAGTAACTGTGAGAGGGATCTTGGACAACCATTTAAATATGAGTTAGTCCTGTGCAGCAGCTGCCAAAAAAGCCAACACAGTTCTAGGCTGCATAATCAGAGAGATAGAAACAAGGTCACGTGAAATGTTAAGACCACTTTATAATGCCTTGGTAAGGCCACACTTGGAATACTGCATCCAGTTTTGGTCGCCATGATGTAGAAAAGATGTGGAGACTCTAGAAAGAGTGCAGAGAAGAGCAACAAAGATAATTAGGGGACTGGAGGCTAAAACATATGAGGAACAGTTGCTGGAACTGGGTATGTCTAGTCTGATGAAAAGAAGGACTAGAAGTGACATGATAGCAGTGTTCCAATATCTCAGGGGCTGCCACAAAGAAGAGGGAGTCAAACTATTCTCCAGAGCACCTGAGGGCCGGACAAGAAACAGTGGATGGAAACTAATCAAGGAGAGAAGCAACTTAGAAGTAAGGACAAATTTCCTGACAATTAGAACAATTCATCAGTGGAAGGAGTTGCTTCCAGAAGTTGTGAATGCTTCAACACTGGAAGTTTTTAAGAAGAGATTAGATAACCATTTGTCTGAAATAGTATAGGGTTTCCTGCCTAGGCAGAGGGTTGGACTCGAAGACCTCCAAGGTCCTTTCCAACTCTGCTATTGTATTGTAAATAAAGTGAACCTTCACAAAGATATAGGAGACAGAAATGGCATCGTCCTTTTCTTTACCGATTTTTCTCCATTTCTTCAAAGACTTAACCTTCCAGCAGCAGCTAATTCCTTTAAAAATCAATGTTTCAACATATACTTTTTTAAAATCTTGGGACTGTATTTATGTATTTGATTTTTAAGAAATAAAACAATTAAAATACCACCCGAGTGTGCATCTTCAGGAAAGGCTCGGCTGCATTTCTTCATGCTGTTGTGATTGTGTATCCCCACCCCCACCCCCTCTGGAACCGTGTCCTCTCGGTTGTCACAGGGCTGATATAGCCCCAATAAATTGAGTTCATTTCGCACAAATTGAAAAAACGTTTCCTTCAGAAATGCATTTGAAGTAATAGGCAGGATATGGGGCAGAGTAATTGGGTGCCCATGGTGACTTTAAAGCATGAAGTACGCTTCTACTTGTAAGCAGTCATTCCTCTTATTGGAAAGGAAAGAAAGTCTGATATTATTGGGTTTTTTGAGGCCTGTAAGATAATTATTTTTTTTAAAAAAAAAATGTCATCAGGTTGCAATTACAGGAAAAGAGACGAAATTATTTCATTTGTCTCTTTGCTCACCAACTGTCTTGCCTTAGTTCCAGAAGTTTTAGTTCCCTTATTTTTCAGCATTGGATACTATTGTGTAAAATCCTTCCAGAAGCCCGGAGAAGCCAGGTAGTCTTCTACTTACAACAGTTCATTTGAAGTGACCATTTGAAGTTACGACGTCCCTGAAAAATGTGACTTATAATGACTATTTTTCACACATGCGACCAGGGATAGGTTCTGGATTCTTTTATTGCCAGTTCACTCAGGGCATGTATAGTAGTAAAAAATTGCTTCTGTGCAAGCGCAGAAGCAAAAAACAAAACCAGTTCGGGGGCGTGGACGGCCAAATTACTAGCTACGCGGCTGAACCAGTCCGAAACGGTAGGAACCCATGACTGCTTATGACCCTTGCAGCATCCCCATGGTCATGTGACCATAGGCCTTTGAACTCTGGTGCTGGAGAAGACACCTGCGAGTCCCTTGGACTGCAAGGAGATCCAACTGGTCAGTCCTAGAGGAGATCAACCCTGACTGCTCTTTAGAAGGCCAGATCTTGAAGATGAAACTCAAAATACTTTGGCCACCTAATGAGAAGGAAGGACTCACTGGAGAAGAGCCTAATGCTGGGAAAGATGGAGGGCAAAAGAAGAAGGGGACGACAGAGAAGGAGGTGGCTGGATGGAGTCACCAAAACAGTTAAAGAGCTTAAATGGACTCTGGGGGGATGGTAGAGGACAGGAAGGCCTGGAGGAACATTGTCCATGGGGTTGCGATGGGTTGGACATGACTTCACAACTAACAACAACCATGTTGTGTAGTTATCTAACATGTCCCAAAGATTTCTGTATGATTGTGTAGCCAAATTTATAATAGGGAAAGTTTCCCATTCTTTTGCTTTCTCGGTATAAATGAAACCTGTGCATGCTATCAAACCTTCCTTTTACATAAGATGTTTGCAGACAAAGTGCTCCAGCTGAAGAACATAACAAAAAGTACTTATTTGCTTATTCTTTCAGCTATTAATTTCAGCTGTTGCTCAAGGTCTCACCTTGTCCCTAAATTCTTAGAAAGATTGAAAAGTAATATAATCTCTGCCTGCAGGCTCCACATGTAACATGAACGAGGAGGTAATTTGAAAGCATTTTTGGCAAATGCTACTTTTTCAGGCAGAATTCCCACAAAGCCTCTTTAGCAAAATTTATTGAGAGGCATGAGATGA
The DNA here is from genome assembly GCF_051295495.1 of Thamnophis sirtalis. Classification (NCBI taxonomy): domain Eukaryota; kingdom Metazoa; phylum Chordata; class Lepidosauria; order Squamata; family Natricidae; genus Thamnophis; species Thamnophis sirtalis. Next base: position 43,539,624 of record NW_028261393.1, read on the forward strand.
GGTCACAAGAAACAACTAAATTATTTTCCACTTAGAAACAATATGTCATATGCATTATTGTAGCAACTTCCTTCCTTCTTTCCTTCCTTCCTTCCCTCCTATCTCCCTTCTTTCCTTCCTTCCTTTCTTCCTTCCCTCTTGTCTTCCTTCTTATCTTCCTTATCTTCCTCCCTCCCCCTTGCTTCCTGTGGGGAGGTGAGTCTTGCCACTGAGAGAGGGTGTGTGTGAGAGAAAGAAAGAGAGAGAAAGAGAAAGATGGGGGGAGGGAAGGAAGAAGGGAGGGAGAGAGAGAAAGATGGGGAGGGGAGAGGTAGGGAGAGAGAAAAAAGAAAGAGAATGAAAGAAAGAAGGAGATATGGAAGGAGGGAAGGTGGGGAAGAGAGAGGGCATATGTATGTGTATGTTTATATGTATTTATTTTCTTCATCATAAAGAAAATAAAATTTTTGTGACACAAAAAAAGAACATGAAATTCTGTGAAATTCACAGAAAAAAGTGACAATAAAGGTTATCTTATCTTAAAATGTATTTTTCTCTCTGTGTGTGAGGCCAGCCATTGTTTTATCTGAAGATATCAGCACACGCTGTTTCTTTAAGGAGTGTGGGTGATCACGGATCCACACTTCATACTGGCACAGCTAGAAATCTCTCTCTCTCTCTCTCTCTCTCTCTCTCTCTCTCTCTCTCTCTCTCTCTCTCTCTCTCTCTCTCTCTCTCTCTCTCTCTCTCTCACACACACACACACACACACACACACACACACACACACACACGATTACAGAAATGGGTTTATTGCAAAGAACCAGGAAACCTTACATATAACAAGATTTGTGCGTACGATAACATATAGAAAATCTGCTGCCCATTTTAAACCTGAAAAAGCCTTTTTTTTTGTTTATAAAACAGTTCTTTCTAGCTTAAGATTCAGGAGGTTCAACTGAGCAGCTTTATTCCAGGGACAGGAGAGTGTGAAACAGAAGTCCTTCTCAACTGACATGCATTCCCTCCATCTGCTCTGAGAACATTTCCATTAAAAAAAAGAAAGACATTTAAAACAAATATTTAAGCCCCCTGGAATAATGTGGAAAGCAGAAAGACCACTTTGGAATGGCAAGGGGGATTATGGCCCAACATTAGCTTGATTTGATTCATAATTTTCTCCCCTAGAAATTCCCAATCTCTTCGATAGCCAGATCATCTTTCCATGTGACGCAGGAACCAGCCAAGCAGATGGCAAACAGTACGGAAAACTGCAATATATCTCCACAGCCAAAGCTCTCAATTGTTCCCTCTGACGTATACCGGTTGTTTTACTGATCCTATACAGCTCTGTGTGGGAGTTGAAATGAATTCAATCTGAGCATTACAAAACATTCTCAAGCAAACTGGAAAAGGAAAGGAGGGAGAGAGAAAACATTGGAGGGACGGCCGTTTTCTCTAACTAATGAACTTTGACATCTCACAGTAGAGAGCTTTAGAGCAAACAGACAGTTAGTGCAGAAACTCTGCGAAGGTATATTTCAGGTGGATTAAAGAAAATTACTGTCGGATAAGAGGGAAGGGAAGGGAAGAGAGGAGAGGAGAAGAGAGAAACATGAGGGGGAAGGAAAGGAAATTAGGGAAGGGAAGAGAAAAGAAGAAAAGAGACAAGAGAAAAGTGAGAAGGAAAGGAAATTAGGAAGGAAAGAAAAGTAAAGAGAGAAAAATGAGGGGAAGGGAAGGAAATTAGGGAAGAGAAGAGAAAAAGAGAAGAGAAGAGAAGAGAGAAAAGTGAGAGGAAGGAAAGGGAATTAGGAAAGGGAAGGAAGAGAAGGGAGAAAAATGAGGGGAAGGGAAGGAAATTAGGGAAGGGAAGGGAAGAGTGGTGGCATGATGGCTCAGTGTTTAAAACACTGGGGTTGTCAGCTGGAAGGTTCAATCATCATGTGATGGGGTGAGCACCCGTCTTCGCCTAGCACCTAGCAGTTCAAAAGCATGCAAATGCAAGTAGATAAATAGGTACCACATCAGTGGGAAGGGAGCAGTGCTCTGTGATGTCATGCTGGCCACATAACCATGGAAATGTCTTCAGACAGCTCTGGCTTAGGGGCCTGGAAACACAGATGAGCACTGCTCCCTAGAGTTGGCTTTATTAGCAGAGTAAAATCTGAAGGGACTCCTTTCCTTTCCCACATTTAATATAATTTAATTAACATTCAATAATTAATCATTAATTAAACATTCAATAATTAATCATTAATTAAACATTCAATAATTAAAAACATTCAGTAATTATCACATTATAATGTAATGTAGGCTGTATCTTGGATCTCACTTAGCGATGGTAGTTAGGTTGTTTTATAAATGTATTTTAACTCCATCTTTTTTTTTTTTTTCATTGGCATCCATCAGTCTCAAAAGACTATGGTGTCGTGCTCTGGAAAGTGGTCAAAGATGGAGTGTCCTCTCCAGAGCACGAGGCCTGGGTAGATTAATAAGCGGGATAGGCTGTTACCCAAGCAGCAGATCCCCCCCCCTCTCCATGTCGCTGAAATAGTCCAATGGAACGGCAGATCCAATACGATTGGTTCCAGCTGCATCACAGGAGTTACCAGAACATGGTTGTACACAATCATGAACTGCTTCTGGGACTCCGGCTCCGGATTTTGCCTGGAGGTTGATTCCCGAAACGTTTTCCAGTAGTGGATGTAGCCACAAGGCAGTGGAGGTTTGTCATCAGAGCTTCCCTTCTCCTAGAAGATGTTTCTGCTGCTTTATCTGCTGTTGGGGCGTAGAGTCCTCTTCTGCCTTCTAAACCGTGGACCGTCTTCTCCTGTAACCCTGGAAAGGGGCCCTTACGAGGTGCTCCCAGCCGGGCCATCTGGACCAAGGTTTTTTAAGGAGGTGTTACTCCTCCATCACTCACCCTTTCTCCTGGCTTGTGACAGGCAGAGCCTGGCTTCCCAAATGTTGAGCCCAGCATGGCGGGCTTAAATTTTATTTTGTTTATTATCTGTACAACTTGTTTATTGTCTATGACTAGAATAAATTGAACTGATTTAAACAATGGAGCAAAAATACCACGTGCTTCTGTGCGCAAGAGCCAATCCTATCCAAGTAAAATTCGGCCAATGCAAAGCAGAGAATTGTGAAGGTGAAGGAATCCAGTAGAAAAAACCTCATCCTTATGGATCTACAAGGATCCAATACAAATGAGAAAGTGGAAGGAAGGCAGAGACTCACTCAGAACGATGCTTCCCATGAGTTCCATTTAAGTTACGGTTGAAATAGGCTTCCGAATAGCAGAATAAGAGTTGTCAGGGACCTTGGAGGTCTTCTAGTCTAACCCCCAGCTCAAACAGGAAGCCCTATACCATTTTAGACCATGGTTCTCCAATCTCTTCTTGAAAGCCTCCAGTGTTGGAGCAACCACAACTTCTGGAGGCAAGTTGTTCCACTGATTAATTGTTCTAAATTTCTCCTTATTCTAGGTCCTTCTCTCCTTGATTACCATATTTTTGGAGTATAAGATGCACTGGAGTATAAGACGCGCCAAGGTTTTGAAGAGGCAAATTAAAAAAAAGTTTTTGCATTCTGCAGACCTTCCAAAAATGACCCGTTTTTCCACAAAAATGGGCCTGTTTTTTGTCAAAAAAAAATTGCATGCAGAGCCTTTAAGAGCATTGGAGAGTGCTCCTGGGGGTTGGGGGAGGGAAAATTGAGCAAAAAACAGCCCGTTTTTTGCTCATTTCTGTCTTCCCCAGCTCCAGGACCACTCTGCAGGGCTTCTAACGGCTCTGCACGGCCATTTTGGTGAAGGGGGTGGGGTTTCAGGAGGCAAAAAATGCTGTATTCAGTGTATAAGATGCACCCAGATTTTCAGCCTCTTTTTTGAGGGAAAAATGTGCGTTTTATACTCTGAAAAATACAGTAGTTTCTATCCATTGCTTCTTGTTCTACTCGCAGGTGCTTTGGAGAATAACTTGACTCCCTCTTCTTTGGGGCAGCCCCTGAGATATTGGAACACTGCTATCATGTCTCCCCTAGCCCTTCTTTTCATTAAACGAGACATCCCCAGTTCCTGCAACTGTTCTTTGTATATTTTTAGCCTCCAGTCCCTTTGTTAGATATCCCCCCACCCCCTGACAGGCTGCAAGATCTAACACCCTTAGTCATCTTCTCTGCACTCTTCATTAAGCTTCAAGCTCAAAAGGTAGAGCTTGTAACTTCACAAATGTTCACCAAGAACATGCATGCCTCTTTTCCTCAAGGCTCTGGACGCGGCGTCATTCTTCACATGCGTAAATTTGAAAACAACAAAACAAGGCAGTGCAAAGCCAGAGAAATGAGTCAGAATGAATCAGGCTTCCCTAAGCCACGAATGCCAACTTTCCACGATTATAAATGAGAGCCGATCCAGCTGCCCAGAAAGCTGTTTGAAAAAGACACGACACTGAAGGGTTTGCATTGTGACCGTTGCCCGTGTCACATTCATCACCGGCAGCTGCATCACCGGCTAATATAGAAATAACTCCTCTTTCTTTATATTTTAACTGTTTGGAGAGTTCAGGAAGGACAGAAATCAGAGAGGTTAGGTGCAGCAGAGTGGGTATGCATTCTCCACTTGATGCAGGAGGGGGTGCACAGGTAAACCCACCAGTGGCTGGCCAGGTTAGGTGGTCTTAATAGAATGGACCTTATAAATTCATATTAGCTTGGCTTTTCATTCTAGTGCTCTGGAGTTCCAAAGATGACTTTTAGCTGGAGTGAACTTTCTCTCCAACTTCCTCATAAGTATTAAAAATAGGGCTGAACAGTGTGGCAAGACCCTGTAAAGGAGGGGCACAGGAAGCCAGACGTGGATGAGAGATAGAACAGAGGTAAAAAGTGCTGACAGCTTAAGACATTAAAGGAACTTCTCTTTTTTGTATTTTTCCTATGTACTTCTCTGTAACATTCCACAGTGAACTTCCCCTTTTTGAAATGTCATGCTTGTCTTGTGTATGGAAACGCCTTGAGAATGCACAGTGTTGAACACGGCATAAAAGTAGGATCCTGGGCAGAGCCCAGGCAGTTCAGATTTTGGTGTGTGAACACGCTGAACTCGATGCATCAAATAAACCTGTTTCTCTCACCTTCGTGGTCTCAAGTCCTGGTCTTTCGTAAGTAGATTACAAACCTCAATCTGCTGCAACACACTCATTCCCCCATTTTTTTCCTTTTAGGGCAAGGGTCCCCAACTTTTTCAAACACCGGGAACTGGGATTTTTTTCTTCTTCCATGAACTGGAGGAGGGGAGGAGGCATGATTTAATGTGCTACCTAGTTCCTATGCATGCACAAATGAAGCGTGGCTTGCTTGCATGGCCCACTTCCTAATCGGCTGAAGACTAGTGTTGGTCCACAGCCCTGGAGTTGCCGGCCTTACCTGCTCTACAGGGGAAAAGAGCCATGAAATCAGGATTGCTGGTTTAAAAGAGGGACAAAGAGGCCATCTATATCAAAATTGAACAGCCCTCTCTCAACAGAGGGGGAGGGATACGGCATCATCTATCTCCAAACTGCAACGCAGTCCTTTCAGCACTTCCAAGAAGGCTCCACACCAAGTTGTATTAACAAAGGGATACAATCAAGTGAGGCACTAATACCACTCTATAAAGCCTTAGTAAGACCACACCTAGAGTACTGCATCTAGTTTTGGTCACCACGCTATAAAAAAGATGTCAAGACTCTAGAGAGAGTGCAGAGAAGAGCAATCAAGATGATTACATGACTGGAGGCTAAAACATACGATGAACAGTTGCAGGAACTGGGCGTGGCTAGTCTAGTGAAGAGAAGGGCCAGGGGAGACATGAGAGCAGTCTTCCAATATTTTAGAAGCTACAGAGAGGAGGGGGTCGAGCTATTTTCCAAAGCACCTGAAGGCCAGACCTGGAAATAAGGAGAAATTTTCTGACAGTGAGAACAATCAACAAATGGAACAGAAGTTGCCTTCAGAGGTTGTGGGAGCTTCATCACTGGAGACTTTCAAGAAGAGATTGGATTGCCATTTGTCAGAAATGGTGTAGGGTAAGGTGACCAGATTTTCAGATTGGTAAAGAGGGACACCTTTGACCGGGGGGGGCAGGGGGGCTTGATTAAAAATTTCAAAATTTTTCATACAACGCAAAAATAGTATTGTAATATTTTTTTTATTTCAACATAACTACAATTTACAAATATAAATTGTAACTGTTGCCAAACATCAAAATTTTGATCACGCGACCATGAGGATGCTGCAATGATCGCTAAGTGTGAAAATGGTCACTAAGTGTGAAAATGGTCATCAGTCACTTTTTTCAATGCCATTGTAACTCTGGTCACTAAGCCCATTATACCACCTTTCTTGCCACAGTTCTTAAGTTAATAACTGCAGCTGATAAGTTAGTAACATAAGTGAATCTGGTTTCCACATTTGGCTTTGTCAAAAAGTGATTATATGACACTGAAACCATCATAAATACAAATCTGTTGCCAAACATCAAAATTTTGATCGCGTGACCATGAGGATGTTGCAACGGTCGCTAAGTGTGAAAATGGTCGCTAAGTGTGAAAAATGGTCATCAGTGATTTTTTTCAATGCCATTGTAACTTTGGTCACTATACCACCTTTCTTGCCACAGTTCTTAAGTGAATAACTGCAGCTGGTACTTTGTATTTTGGATATAATCTTTTTTTAAATAGTCTAAGACAATTTAAAAAAAGAATCCACATAGAATAAATTGAAGTAAAATATTTCAAACTATTCCACACAAATAAATTGAAGTAAAATTATTTTTAAAAATTCTATGCACAATATATTTCAAAGTATTGTGCATAGAATTTTTAAAAATGGTTTCACTTCAATTTATTTTGGATAGAGTCTTTTTTAAATAGTCTAAGACAATTTAAAAAAGAATCCACACAGAATAAAAGTATTTTAAAAAATCATATGCACAATAAATAAAATATTATTTTAAAATACATTAAAAAAATAAAAGAAAAAAACCCAGCTCACTTACCAGCAGGCAGGAACTCCAAGTCAATCCAGAATGATGTAGATGTTAATACAAAGAACTGAGCAAATTAAAATGGTGAAATTAGTCAGGGAAATATTTTTCAAAGAAACTTTGCCACCATTTTTTCCACACGAGCCGACCTCCAACCTCCGAGCTCCTCCCCTCCAGAAAATCCAGGAAGGAACACTCGCGACTTCTCTAGCCAAGTATTTCCTGGAGCTCTATGGTACTGAGTCATCTTTTCTTATAAAATGAGGTAAAAGGACGGGGGGGGGTCCGTTTTCTTGCTTTAACATTTTAATTATATCTTCAAGGAGAGAGAAGTTAGACACAGTGTCTTTTGCCTTGCCCCGGTTAGGATTTCTTAAGCAAATCCACTGGGCTTTCAACATGAAGCCAGAAAATCGGGACTTTTTTAAAACGCCCCGGGACACAGGACAAATTGTTATAAATCATGACTGTCCCCCCATAATCGGGACGTCTGGTCACCTTAGTGTAGGGCCTCCTGCTTGGGCAGGGGGTTGGACTAGATGAGTAAATTAGTCCAATTCATATGGATGGTGTAAGCATTGTTAAGCACTGAATGCCTAAAAGTGAGGCATTTAGTTATTCAGAAAAGATTTTCAAGGACAACCTCTAGAGTACACAATATGGGGAAAACTAATGAGCTGTGAGACATCATCTTTGGGGCTTGCTAAATTCCCTGCCCCATCTGATTTTGAAGAATCCACAAGACAGAAAAAAATGTGCTTCTTACCAATGCTTTCCTCCCAGTGGTAGCTCAATCAGACCCTGAAGGCCACAAACATCATGACTGAGTCAAATATATGACATTTTACACTAGTGAAACAGCTCATTCAATCCAGAATCTGCCAATTATCATGAGAAGGATGAGACTGAAGCTGGTTTGATGTGTATTTGAATAAGACAATTGGGAAAGATTTTGTTTCAGAATGTGTACACATTTCCGTTCTGCTGAATTTCCCTCAGCCTTCACTGTGTTGTCAAGGTTTAAAGATGGCTTTATCTTGGCTGTGTATAATTGGAGAGATCTGATAAACATTCTTGAAGAGTGTCAGTGTATTGAATTAGGATTTACAATGAATGACTTCTCACAAATGTGCATTATAAGCTCATTTATGTGTTTATCTATTTATTTATTTATTGTGTTTAATTATTTATTTTGTTTGTTTGTTTTGTTTATTCAGCTGCTATTTGCAGCTCCAGAACTGGGTGAACTTACAAAGATACAATCAAAATCTCCATAAAACAAGATTAATAGAGATAGATGATAGATAGTTCATAAATAAATAGATAATAGAAGAGATAGATAGATAGATAGATAGATAGATAGATAGATAGATAGATAGATAGATAGATAGATGGATGGATGGATGGATGGATGGATGGATGGATGGATGGATGGGTGGGTGGGTGGGTGGGTGGGTGGGTGGGTGGGTGGGTGGGTGGGTGGGTGGGTGGATGATTGATTGATTGATAGATAGATAGATAGATAGATAGAGAGAGAGATAGATAGATGATGGATGATGGATGATGGATGATGGATGATGGATGATGGATGGATGGATGGATGGATGGATGGATGGATGGATGGATGGATAGATAGATGATGATAGATAGATAGATAGATAGATAGATAGATAGATAGATAGATAGATAGATAGATGTAGGCAGGCAGGCAGACAGGCAGACAGACAGACAGACAGACAGATAAATAATGGATGGATAGACAGCATAAAACTAAAAAAAAGAAACTTTACAGGGACCTGGAAAATAAATATATATTGAACTTTTTCTTAACTGTAGTAAGAGGGGTTTCTCTCTGTTCCCTTGCATCACTCCTTAACTGGTATAGAATTTTACTTATTTATTCAATTTCTATAGCCATCCTACTCAACCAAGTGATACTTCCAAAAAAGGCTTAATATCTTTTTGTACAGCAGGTCCCACCCCTGAGTAATAGAATGTATCCTGAAGAAAATTAGCCTTCTCCATCTGCCTATTTTACTCCTGAGAGCAGAATATGAAGTATCTAGACAGCAGACTAAAAAGCAGAGACATCACACTATCAACAAAAGTGTGTATAGTCAAGGCTACAGTTTTCCCAATTGCAAAGGATGGCTGTGAAGGTTGGACCATAAGGAAGGCTGACCACCAAAGAATTTAATTGTTTGAACTATGGTGCTGGAGAAGACTCCTGCGAGTCCCTAGGACTGCAAGGCCATCCAACTGGTCAGTCCTAGAGGAGATCAACCCTGGCTGCTCTTTAGAAGGCCAGATCCTGAAGAGGAAACTCAAATACATTGGCCACATAATGAGAAGGAAGGACTCCCTGGAGAAGAGCCTAATGCTGGGAAAGATTGAGGGCAAAAGAAGGAGGGGATGGCAGAGAAGGAGGTGGCTGGATGGAGTCACCGAAGCAGTCCAGTCGGTGTGAGTTTAAATGTATTCCAGGGGATAGTAGAGGACAGGAAGGCCTGGAGGAATGTTGTCCTTGGGGTCGCGATGGTTCGGACACAACTTCACAACTAACAACAACAATGAATATCTATGGATGACATTGTTTAAGAGAAATAGGACACAGATGTGCCAATCTTATACTAAATATGAAGAAGTTCTAATCCAATAACACAGTTTCTCAAGCAGGTGGAATTGATTATCCATATAGCCTTGAAAGCACATTAACAATCTTTTGAATTATTATTTTTTAATGCACCATATTGTTATTCAGTGGTAGAACCCCACACACAGTCCTTCTCTAAAATTAATTACGCTAAGGCTTTGAGCAGTGCATATTCCACTTCACCTCAATGTCATGGAGAGATTATGCAAAGTTCGGATTTAAGAAGAAGGCTTTCAACGGTTGGTTTCCAGAGTGATGAAAGTTTAGAGACAGTGATGTAAAAGAAGGCACCTGCCATCTGCTGTGTTTTCACTGAAGAGACCTTCCTCTTCACTGGATCGTAGTTAAGAAAGGAAATAAAAATACGCCTAACCTCATGTATACAAGGCTAAATTGGTTCTAAATGGGAAGTTGCTGGAATTCTTACAAACGCATCTAATGGTTTTCATAAGGGGCAACTGCAGAGGTGAAATTCAATTTTTTTTACTACAAGTTCTGTGGGCGTGGCTTGGTGGGTGTGGCAGGGGAAGGATATTGCAAAATCTGCATTCCCTCCTCACTTGAGGGGAAGGATACTGCAAAATCTGAATTCCCTCCTCACTTGAGGAGAAGGATACTGCAAAATCTCCATTCCCTCCACACCCCAGGGGAAGGATACTGCAAAATCTCCATTCCCTTCTCTCTCCAGGGGAAGGATAATGCAGAATCTCCATTCCCTCCTCACTCCAGGGGAAGGATACTGCAAAATCTCCATTCTCTCCCCACTCCAGGGGAAGGATACTGCAAAATCTCCATTCCCTCCTCTCTTCAGGGGAAGGATACTGCAAAATCTCCATTTCCTTCTCACTCCAGGGGAAGGATACTGCAAAATCTCCATTCCCATCACACTCCTGGGGGAAGGATACTGCAAAATCCCCATTCCCTCCCCACTCCTGGGGGATGGATATTGCAAAACCTCCATTCCCATCACACTCCTGGGGGAAGGATATTGCAAAGTCCCCATTCTCTCCCCATTCTGGGGCCAGCCAGAGGTGGTATTTGCCAGTTCTCCCAACTATTCAAAATTTCCGCTACCAGTTCTCCAGAACCTGTCAGAACCTTCTGAAGTTGACCCCTGAATGGGTGTCAAAATCTTCAAGAAGATGGATGGGACATTGAGATCAGAGGTGGTATTCAGCCGGTTCAGACTGGTTTGGGCAAACCGGTATCAAAGATTGTGCGTGGGTCCACCCCCACCCACCCACCCTGGCTCTATGCCATCCTATTTAGCCATGTTTTTGAAGCCAGGCACATGTGCGGAAGGTGCATACATGCATGAAGTGAGCATGCATGCGCAGGGCAAACCAGTAATAAAATTAAGTGAAACCCACCGCTGATTGAGGTGTGTGTTTTTTGAATTTCTTTTCATTGCATACGTTTGAACAACTGTCTCTAGAGGTTACTCTGGTTACCTGAAATCATTGGGACACTCAGTGGTTAAGTCGCTGAGCTTGTCAATCAGAAAGGTGGGCAGGTCAGCGGTTCGAATCCCTAACGCCGCGTAACAGAATGAGCTCTGGTTACTTGTCCCAGCTTCTGCCAACCTAGCAGTTCAAAAGCATGGAAAAATGCAAGTAGAAAAATAGGGACCACCTTTGGTGGGAAGGTAACAGTGTTCGGTGTTGAGTAATGCCAGCCACATGACCCCAGAGACGTTTTGGACAGCGCTGGCTCTTTTTCTTTGAAACGGAGATGAGCACCACCCCCTAGAGTCAGGAATGACTAGCACATATGCACGAGGGGTACCTTTACCTTTACCTGAATTCAGTCTGGTATTGAATCTCAATCTCTTTCTAAATCATGGATCTCCAAACGTGGTGACTTTAAGAGTTGTGGACTTCAACTCCCAGAATTCCTCAGCCAGCTGCCTGAGGAATTCTGGGAGTTGAAGTCCACAAGTCTTAAAGTTGCCCAGTTTGGAAAGCTCTGCTCTACATTATTCTTAGAATCTCAGTTGCAGTTCTCTCCAGTGAGTGGACAAGAGGCGGAAGGAAGCCATCCAATTAAATGTCACTCATATTTTTAACTGTCCTCCATATGCCTATACACTACATTTCTCATCCCTTTAAAATTCTGGATCCATTGTTCTCGGCAGTCTGTCCTCTGAGCATCTCATTATGGGCAGAGGAAATAATTGTTTCTCCTAGGAAAACTTGGTTTCTTTAGAATGTATCCCCCCCGCCCCGGCCAACATACACCTTTTAAAAATCTTCGAGCCATTTCCAAAGGACAATTGGCCATTGCCCCCCCCTAACAAGCTGAATTATTAAAGGTTCTGCTTGTCTATGTTGAATGAATCAGCCAGACAGGCTGGACAGGAGAGATAATACAACAAAAGCTAATGACAGCTAAGCAATGCCTTGGAAGCCAAAAGAAAGAAAAAGAGATGGAAGGAGAGGGGAGGGAGGGAGAGAAGGGGGGGAGAGGACTGCTCCTTGTGAACTTCAGTGTGAAGTTACTTCAATGAGACTCTAGAGAGATTGCAGAGAAGAGCAACCAAGATGATTACGTGACTGGAGGATAAAACATACAATGAACGGTTGCAGGAACTGGACATGGCTAGTCTAGTGAAGAGAAGGACCAGGGGAGGCATGAGAGCAGTCTTCCAATATTTGAGGGGCTGCCACAGAGAGGAGGGGGTCAAACTATTCTCCAAAACACTCAAAGGAATATTGGAGATTCAACCTGGAAATACGGAGGAACTTTCTAACAGTGAGAACAATCAACCCATGGAACAGAAGTTGCCTTCGGAAGTTGTGGGAGCTTCATCCCTGGAAGCTTTCAAGAAAAGACTGGACTGCCATCTGTCAGAGATGGTGTAGGGTCTCCTGCTTGGGTGGGGGGGTCAGACTAGATGACCTATAAGGTCCCTTCCAACTCTGTTAATCTGTATCTGTATCAAAATAAAAAGTAGGTAGAGATAGTTCTCAACCTACAATCATTCAAAGGGACTATTCAAAGATGCACTGAAAAACGTTGCTTACAAGAGGTTCTCACGTTTATGACCATCACAGCATCCCTGCAGCCATGGGATCAAAATTCAGGCGCTTAGCCTCTGGTATGTTTTTACAATGATTGCAGCCTCCTGAGATCATGTGATCATCACTGGCCATCTTCCCAGCTGGCTTCTGGCAAGCAAAGTCATTGGGGGAAGCTGGACTTTTTGGACAACCCTTGTGATTTACTTGCAGTGATTCACATAAGAAGTGTAACCAAAAAAAGTTGTACAATCAGGCAAGACTCACTTACCAAACACCTTGCTTAGCAAGGAAAATTCTAGTCCCAGTTGTGGATGTAATTTGAGAACTTGAGAAAGATTTATTAGGAATCTTGTAGCCTAGAAATTCAGATAGCTAGGCTGATGATTGATATATGAGAGAGAGAGAGAGAGAGAGAGAGAGAGAGAGAGAGAGAGAGAGAGAGAGAGAGAGAGAGAGAGAGAGAGAGAGAAATTGATGCTAGATAGCTAGACAGACAGACAGACAGATGATAGATAAATAGATGACACAGACAGACAGATAGATGACAGAAAGGGAGATGGAGGGGGTGGGAGGGAGAGAGACAGGGAGAGAGAGGGAGGGAGAGGGAGAGAGGGAAGAAGGGAGGGAGAGAGGGAGGGAGAGAGAGAGGGAGAGGGAGGGAGAGAGAGGGAGGGAGGGAGGGAGAGGGAGGGAGAGGGGGAGGGAAAGTGAGAAGGAGAGAGGGAGACAGAGAGAGGGAGGGAGAGGGAGAAAGGGAGGGAGGGAGAGGGAGACAGAGAGGGAGGGAGAGAGAGGGGGAGAGGGAGAGAGGGAGAGGGAGTGAGGGAGGGAGAGGGAAACAGTGAGAGAGGGGGGGAGAGAGGGAGAGAGAGGGGGGAGGGAGACATGCCTTCTAACCTGAGCACCAAAATCAGTTAGGGATGCTTTTTCTCTGATCTTCCCCCTTGATATGGCTCACAGTCTGTAGTAAGAACTGAGCTTTCTCAATGAAAACTTCCCAAGTGAGGAACTTCAGAGGGGAAGAACAGAAGAAAGACAGCTGCCGTCTCAGATAAGAAATTCAGGAAATGCTTAGCATATATCTGTGGGAGGCCTGCTGAAATCCCATCGGTTAATTCAGTCCTTCCCTGTGTGCATGTTGAAAATCCATGGTTTTTATTCCCTTCTCTTTTTAATGAGAATGTAGTGGGGCATTGTTTATTCCTGTTTTAATGAGCTGTTTATTATGTTATTGCAAGGTCACTTGCTTCAACGTAGGAAGCAGTGCACAAACAACAAAAATAAGAAGAGAGCAAAAATGAGACATAAGAAACGGCACTTCCAATGTGTTGAAGATTTCAAATTCCATTGTATCCACCGTTCAGCTTTTGCAAGCAAAAGAGAAGGGACAAGGAAATTGCTGTCCAAGAAATGAGGCATTGAGAAATGAATGAAAAGTCTTGATTAACTTTTATGTTATGGAAATTGCATTTCAAAGTGCCCCAAAACTCTGGGCTGCTCCTAAATGGAATGCAGGAAGATTGTTTATTTTTTTATTTAGAAACTAGCTGAGAACCCGGTGTTGCCCAGGTGTTTATTTACAGGGGAAAATGTCCAAACCAAACATAATTTCTAATGTTGGATTTTCCCCTTTACCAGAGGGAACCCCCTTGTGGAGTATTTTAAGGCACAACAGACTGTATCTTAACAGAACTTGAATCCAAAATCTTATCACTGTCAAAAGTACTGTGACGTGATTAGAGATATAATTCAGTCTTTTTCATTTCAGCGGCCCAGGCATTTTGGAGTTATGCTGGAACTCTCTCTCTCTCTCTCTCTCTCTCTCTCTCTCTCTCTCTCTCTCTCTCTCTCTCCCTCCCTCCCTCCCTCCCTCCCTCCCTCTCTCACGCACGCACGCACACACACATTGAGGGGTGTTATGGGTATCTTACACCCACAGTATTTGTTTCCAGAGAGTAAGTCATCTGTGTACCAAGTTTGGTTGAAATTGCTTGAGGCGTTCCAGAGTAATGCTGGAACATACATACATACATACATACCAGTGGTGAAATTCAATTTTTTTTATTACCGATTATGTGGGAGTGGCTCAGTGGGCGTGGCAGGGGAAGGATGCTTCAAAATCCCCATTCCCTCCCCACTCTGGGGCCAACCAGAGGTGGTATTTGCCAGTTCTCCGAACTACTCAAAATTTCCGCTACCAGTTCTCCAGAACATGCTGAATTTCACCTCTGATACATACATACTATATTCACATATACATACATACACACAGCCATTTTTATAGAGAGAGAAGTTTGGCAGAGGAATGTGACCCCTCCCTCAAAAAAATGCTGGTGAATGCCTTTGTAGATTCTCCAGTGGAAGAAAGACATTGTTGTTTCACCATGAAAACAGAAGACTTGACTGAGTTTTCTGGTTTGAGCTTCCTGGTAAAACTCATTCTTTGCCATCCTTAGAAAAAAATGGATGAAATGCAAATGAAAAATGTGATTCTGCTAAAGGACAAAAATACCACATGGTCCCTACTTTTCTCAGTAAAACGAGGAGCTGAAGGAGATCTGGAAAACTGAAGGGGGCAAAATTCAAGTTCAACCAGACAAGTGGCCAAGAGCTGGTACTTTCGATCTGCAGTACCAGATTTTGTGATCTTTACTCAAGAATCACTCAGCTAAATGTTAGAAATGCCATCAGACACCTGGCTCATACTATCATATGTGGTAGACATGTGTAGAAGCAAAAAAATACTGGGAAAAAATACATACGTGGTTGGAAAAGATGATACAACAACATATTGACTTAAAACCTGAAATATTCCTGTTGGGGATTTTACCAGAAATTTATAGCAAAGAAAACGTATATTTGATTATCCGTGTAATAAACACAGCAAGAGTTGTATTTTGCACAAAACTGGAAAAGCGAAGAGATTCCTACAGAGGAGAAAGTGATTAGGAAAATATTAGAATGTGCAGAAACGAACAGATTAGCACTGGCAATCAAAGAGAAAGAACAAAGTGGTTATTATATCATATGGGAATCGTTTTATTGATGGTTAGAGAATAAATGTAAGAATTAGAAATAAAAGTAGATGAGTAAAATATAGAAAATGTATTAATAGAGTTAAATAAATCAAGAAGAGGATTGTTATAGTATTAGGCACTTAAGGTATTGGTATTAAGCTAAGAATAGATTAAATAATGAATATGTTTGTAAATTTTTATTTTTATTGCACAAAACATTTCTACCCAGGCGACACACTGTTTAATGGAAGATGGATTGTTTGTATTCAAATAAATTATATTATTAAAAAAACACATTATAAAAAAAAGAAAGCAAACAATTTGGAAACTGATTTCCTTTCTGCGTGATAGCCAAGAAGTTGTGATAACACTTACACACACACATGCACACCTTTTAAAGTTTTTGTAACCCTTGACACACTTAATTCACCCTCCACATTACGCCAACTGTGTGAGATAACACAATTGTCAATTATTCGGGTGAAATGTACGGTAAGTAAGGCACAAAAGCCTGCATTACAACATCCAGGAACTGCAACCAGCAAACTCATACATTATTTGTGTACACTATGACACAGTGATTTGATTTCCCAGCTGAGAGGAAAGATGCCACGTTTTCTTCCCACAAACATAGATTAAATCAATAGGAGGTACATTGCAAAATATTAGGAAATATCTTTAGGCAAAAACAGTATGGTGAGGGGAGGGGGGGAACAAGGAAAAAGGAGGATACAGGATTGCAAATATATTGCTTGACTTTAATATATTTTACAAGTGCATGTATGGTTGTTCATTTCAGCATTTCAGGGAAGTCAGAAATAAGTGCTTATTGCCACGGAACCTGTTTTTCAGCTCCAGATATTTTCTTACTTCTTCAGGCGTCCTTCGCCGTCTGCTAAAACCAGCCCTTGTAAGATTTGGCTGAAGCCTTTAGACACCGCAGACAACGTTTCACCTGAATGGCGCCTCCTGAAGCAGCTTGCTTCAATCCTGAGCCTCTTTGGAAAAACAAAAGTCTTATTTTTAAAACGCACAAAAGCATCAAAGATTGGAGAGACAGAGAGAGAGAGTCTGGGCTCGCAAAAAGGCACTGTTCTACAGTGATTGGGTTGATTGTCATCTATCTAGGAACGTTAGAGGTCCTTCGTCATAAATCCAGCCTTCTCGCTTGCAGCTCAAGGAAATGGTCCAGGAACTGATGAGGCAACAGCTTTGTCATTGCCCTAATGGTGGGATGAACCCCAATCCCAAAACAGAAAAGGAGAACAACCGATCCGCTCGCTACAGTTCGTCAAGTGTACCAGAATCTCTTGATGTAGAAGGCAGTTGAATCCTGGTAGTTAAAACCTACAACTGAGCATGGAACCATGGGAACCTGCATACCAGCAGTCCAGAAGGAGTCATGGGCTGCTAGAAGCAAAAAATGGAGCTGAGCTCTGCAGAAACCCATTTCCTATTTCAGTATAAGTCCCTTCTTCTGCTTTGCAAAAAATAAAGCAAAATATCCCACTCGACTCAAGCCCAAACTGTCTTTTTGGAAGTGCCCATCAGCCCCCTTTATCCAGGCTGACTTCTTCTCCAATGCACATTCAGTGCTCCATGATGTTCTCGGTCATCAATGGGGTTCCTCTTTCCTCCTTGAAAGAAACAGCTCTGTCCTGTTGTTTTGTTGCTGTTCAGCGCAACACACTCGGAGTTGCCATGCACGACAGGCATGTACAACAGGCGCAAAGGCCTAGGAGTGTGGACAAGAGGGTGGACAACCGGGAATGGCGCTGATATTTGATGGCTTTCTTGACCTCCTCATTGGACTGGCAAATGTAATCAGTGGTGTGGAGGATGTTGTACTCAATGCTGTTGAGGACCTCTTGTTGTTCCAGGACCAGGATCTCCAAGTGCAAGAAGAGGGAATGGAGCTCGCTGATCTGGGCCTCCAAGTCCAGCAGCTGCTGGTGGCGCACCTGGGCCATGGCGAGGTGCTGCTTGGCTTTGAGCACTTCCAGGTCTTGGCCAACGATGCGCGGCATCGTAGGGCTCTCCACCAGTTGCTTGATGTCCTCCTCTTGGAGATGCAAGCCTGCCAGTTCTGTCTGTCTCTGGATCTGCTCCTTCAGCTTCCACACATAGTGGGTTTCCTTGGCATAATGGCGGGTGATGATCTCTCGGTAGCGGTTGACCAGCACTGAGAACTGGCAACAGCGAATGCGGCTGATGGCTAGACTTTTCGCCCTTTCCTTGGCCAGGGTCTCCTGGATGTCACCGAGCCTTGGCTGGAAAGCCTTAGCTTCTTTGGTGAACATGTTCTTCATGGTGCTGAGCTCTTTTTTCTCCTCACCAATGCTTGCTTCAGTGGTGCAGCAAAGCACTCGCTGCTGCTTCTTGGCGATACTCTCGGAGGATTGCTCCAACTTATCCAGAGCCAAGGAGAGGCTGCTTATTTCCTGGAGCACCTTACGCATGGGGCTGCTCTCGTCTTCCTGGAAAACGGGATTATCGAAGGAGAAGGATTCCCCCAGCTCCAGAGAGTCCCCATCCTCGTGCATGCGCCTCCTCAGCTCCTCCAGCCTGTCCTTCATCCTCGGCCCTCCTTGATGCTTGAAACATTTGCAGGAAAGGAGGTGAGTAAGATCCACCCATTGGCTTTGAGGACGTTTTTTAAGCAACTCCAGCAATGTTTTGCGTCAATCTGAGCTGCTGGGGCTGGGAAGCCGGGAGTTGAAGATTTTTTTTAAAAAAAAAACATTCTTCTCTCCCTCCCTCCAGCTATTGCAAATATTGACCATGGCAATCCGCTTCTAAGCCAGCCTTTACCTGGGATCACATGGCCAACTTCAACCGGCTGGACAACATTCCATGCCAAGGGTGGGTGGCACGAAGCCCAACAGTGGAACAGCAGCTGCCAAAATGAATCTTCTAAGAACAGGCGACCAAAAGGAGATTGTTTTGAAGCAGGGGAAGCCAACTCCAAAGGGGACCCTGTTAACTCCTCTTGTCCGCAGCGTCCTTGACCCTTAGGATGACTGGCGGGTGCAATCCATGTGATGCAGGAGGATGTTTCCTTGAGTTGAATATATCAGGTGTCCAAACGGAATATGCTTTGCTTGCTTCAAAACGAAAACCCCCAGAACAAAACAAAGCAGAAATCCAACCCCAAAACAAATAGCCCTTAGGACCCTTTGGGAAGAAGAAATTAGATTCTTGAAAATAGTCGAGGTTTTCCTGCTTGAGCAGGGGGCTGGACTAGAAGATCTCCAAGGTCAATTCCAGCTCTATTCTATTCTATTCTACCCAGTTTCCCAAAAAATAAGACCTCCCCGGATAGTAAGCCCAATCAGGCTTTTGAGCTCATGCACTAAAAAAGCCCTCTCCCAAAATAAGCCCTCACTGAAAATTTTGCAACACAGCAGCAGCCATGAGGTGACCACACTCACCACCTCCTGCACCTCAACAGTAATAAGACCTCCCTGAAAATAAGACCAAGTGCTTATTTTGGGGGTCAAAAGAAAATAAGACCCTGTCTTATTTTTGGGAAAACATGGTATTCTATTCTGTTCTGTTCTGTTGTGTTTTGTTCTTTTCTGTTCGATCCTATCCTATCCTATCCTATCCTATCCTATCCTATCCTATCTTCTATTCTATTCTATCTTATTCTTTGCCCATGCCTAACATTTGTACAACCTGTCCTCTCCCAAATGCCTTCAGGAGTTGTGGGTGCTTCATCACTGGGGATTTTTAAGAAGAATCTGGCCAGTCAAGTGTCTGAAATAATATAGGATCTCCTGCTTGAGCAGGGGGTTAGAATAGAAGACCTCCAAGGCCCTTTCCAGCTGCATTCTGATGGATTGAATCAACTGGTAAATAACTAGACCTCATTCAAACAAGTGGTACAATGATTAAGATACAGGTAGCCCTCAATTCACAACCACAATTGCACCCTGTTGCTAGGTGAAACAGTTGCTAAGTGAGTTTTGCCCCGTTACAACCTATCTGGCCATGGTTGCTAAGTGAATCACTGCTATTGCTAAGTTAGCAACACAGTTGTTAAAGGAATCTGGCTGGAAATTTGTAAGTAAGCCATGAAAACACGTTAGGTGACTTTGGGCCAGCCAATCTTCAAACCAGGATGGTTGCTTCAGGGGTAACATGAAGGGGAAATCCCACATTGCTTTCCGCTATGGGCGGAAAGGTGTGATATACATCTTAATAGTAATGTAAAGGGAAGAGCTTTTGAAAGGCTGTGTGGTGCTACCTTTGTCATGCTTTGACTTAGGGTGAAATGTGCATGGAACAGAGGTGGGCTCCTACTGGTTTGGACCGATTTGGATGAACTGGTAGTGGTTTGACAGTTTGGGTCGCTGGAGGCGGCAGCGACCCAGGCCTTCCACGCCCCTAAATGGGTTCTCCGGGCGGCAGTGTAGGTGCTGCCATCTTGGTTTTTGCTTCTGTGCATGCGCAGAACAATTTTTATTGCACTGTGCATGCGCACGCAGCACGCATGAAACCTGCAAAGCGCACATGCGCAGGGCAGCCACGAGCGAACCGGCAGTAGTGACTCTGCTGGAACCCACCCCTGGCATGGAACCCTTTGTGCTTTGTGAACAATGGTTTTCCGTGTAGCATTATGTGTGAACTCTCCCTCCACGGTTTGTTCAAGAAAACATCATCAAAACTCAACACAATCCCATCCAAGGAATTCCCAAGAATGCAGGGCACCCTGGAGTTGGGAGGTCTTTATTGCCCAGACCGGAAGCTCATTCCAACTGTTCCTGGACAGCATGGACCGATGGTAATGGCCAGTCTGTGAATAGAGGATTAATGCAGAGTCACTATTGGGAAGAAATTGAAGATAGCGTCTCCATGACTGACCAGCAGTTGACCGGTTTTGCAATTTTAGCTCTCAAGGCTTCAGGGCGAAGTCTTGCAAGGCTCTGAGTAATGTCCCATAATTAGCTTGCAACAGTTCCGATTAGCTCCTGGGTAGCACCAAAGGGGGACCTCTGTAATGGCATTTGGAGGTGACCTTAGGAAAGAGGAAGTAGGGCTTTAGCCTAGACCCGTGATGGTGACACACATGACAGCCATCGCCCCAGCCTGGACAGCTGGTCTTTGGGCACTGCCACGCATGTGTGAAAATGAGAACTCGGGGATGACATCTGCTTTATTTTATAGGCTTCGGGTAAGAAGAATGCGCCAGTTCCATTTTTGCCAGTGGTAAGAAATATGGATTAGGGACCAAGGAGTCAGGAGTGAAGACCAGATGTGATCAGTTGATCACTCACTCATTGCTCACCTGTGACTGTCATGGTTGGTGTTGCTGGATCTGTCAGTCCTCCCTGATTTGAATATATAGATAAGGCAAGGAAACCTATTCAGAAGAGGAAGTTGATTCCTGTCAGGTGCTCTTAAGTCAGGTGGGAAAGGTAACCTGTTATACACACTTTCAAAGCAAACAGGTTACCTTTCCCACCTGACGTAAGATCTCCTGACAGGAATCAACTTCCTCTTCT
This sequence comes from Thamnophis sirtalis, assembly GCF_051295495.1. Taxonomy (NCBI): domain Eukaryota; kingdom Metazoa; phylum Chordata; class Lepidosauria; order Squamata; family Natricidae; genus Thamnophis; species Thamnophis sirtalis. Next base: position 43,560,827 of record NW_028261393.1, read on the forward strand.
GAATAGGTTTCCTTGACTTATCTAAATGTGCGTAATGGCCACAAGAAACAATGTGCAGCCATTCATTTCCAGAGTGCCACTAAGTCCAGGAACAAAAAGCTGGCAGATTTCCAGTTGTTTAAACTTTTTAAGCCTCAAGCTCTGATTTTCTTTTGGGCAGACAGTATTCTCTCCATGCTAATGATGCAAACTTAGCACACGATAGGACTGTGTTCTCTCTCTCTCTCTCTCCCCTCTCATTTTTTCTCTGTCTGTCTCTCCTTCTTTCTCTCTCTCTCTCATTCTCTCTCTCTCTCTCATTCTTTCTCTCTTATTCTCTTATTCTCTCTCTCCCCCTCTATCTCTTTCTCTCTCTCATTTTTCTCTTTCTGTCTTTTTCATTTTTCCTTCTGTCTCTTTCTCTGTCTGTCTGTCTTTCCCTTCTTCCCCCTACCTTACTCTCTCTCCCCCCTCATTCTCTCTCTGTCTCTGTCATTCTCTCTCTCTGTCTCTCCTTTCACTGTCTGTCGGTATCTCTTATTCTCTCTCTCTCATTCTCTCTTTCTTGCTGCCTGTTTCTTTCTCTCTTTCTCCTTTTTCTCTTTCTGTGTCTTTTCTTTTTCTTTCTGTCTTTGTCTGTCTGTCTTTCCCTCCCTTCCCCTCCCTTTCTCTCTCTCCCCACTCATTCTCTCCTTGTCTGTCTCTCTCATTCTCTCCCTGTCTGTCTCTCTCCATTTCTCTCTATCTGTCTCTCTCGTATTCTCCCTCTTTCCATCTCTCTTTCTTGCTGCCTGTTTCTCTTTCTCTCTTTCTCCTTTTTCTCTTTCTGTCTTCTTTTTCTGTCTGTCTGTCTGTCTCAATAAAATACAGTGGTACTATCAAACTCATGTGGATAGTTTATTGCTCTATTTATTGCTTGCTATATCATATTCAGTAACCAAATCATGGGTCCCTCATGCAGAGTGTTATATAAAACTCTGGGCAGAATATGAGCTGATGGTTATTAAATAAGTCAAATCATTCCCCCCCCAAATAAACATAAAGTTGAAATAAATATATAAAACATACACATATCTTTTTCTCTTTGGTCCTTATTTGGCTGAGGACGAATGTATATATATATATACATATATAAACAACTCTGTTATTCTATTAATCAGACATGTTTGGGGCTGAATTTAACAGGGGTAGGGGTCTCTCAGGGCTAGAGATACGGGTGACATCCAGTAAATGAGGAAAAGATTTGGCGGTGTGTGTGGGTGTGTGTCTTGTTGTGTATTAACACTGATTTAAGAGTTACTGTGATCAGTATAGAAATGACTAGCATATACTGTTGTATAAAATTAAAAAGCTGTGGTTGTTATCTGCTACTGTGCTAAAGAGAGTTGGAAGTTGGTGCTTTTTGTTCTTTCCTTTTCCCTCTTTGCATATGTTCTCTTTTTTTCTCCTCCCCCAGTTTTCTATTTCTTTTTAAAATTTCTCTTTGTATTTTATATTTCGATCAAAATAATAAAAATTGCATTATATAGATTTTAAAAAGAGTTACCATGTCCGTGTGTTTTTCCAAGTACCAATGTGAGAAACAAGGCATTGTCAGAAAAATATGGTTGGAGGCAGTGGCGAAATTCAATTTTTTTACTACTGGTTCTGTGGGTATGGCTTGGTGGGCGTAGCAGGGGAAGGATACTACAAAATCCCATTCCCTCCCTACTCCTGGGGAAAGGATATTGCAAAATCTCCATTCCCACCCCACTCTGGGGCCAGCCAGTGGTGGTATTTGCTGGTTCTCCGAACTATTCAAATTTTCTGCTACCGGTTCTCTAGAACCTGGCAGAACCTGCTGAATTTCATCCCTGGTTGGAGGCTATTTGGGTCCAACCAGAGGTGGGTTCCTACCAGTTGGCACCTATTCGGTAGAACCAGTTCGTGAAATCTACCGAACCAGTTAGAAGTGGTTCCACCAGTGGACCCAGAAAGCAGGCCACACCTACAGAAGAGATTCCAAAATTTTTTGAAACCCACCACTGGTGGGTGTGTAATGTCCCGCAGTTATCTACGCATTAAAATACATCTAGTAATATTTCCTTATACATTTTAGGGACCTTTCCTTACATAATTGGTGTTTTCTTTCATACTTTTGGATTTTAAATTTTTGTTTCCGTTAGTTGGCAATTGCTAAAACCAATCCCACGTGAAAAAGTATTCAAAGCCTTCTTGATTTTAATTGTCAATTTATTTATTCCTGCACATTGTAATATTTATTCATTTACATATCTCTGTTTTTCCACTGTTGTGCAAACACAATTCCAGCAGTTGCTAACGTGTAAAATTAAATATATATTATACTTCCTGTCAAATAGCCAACAAAATATTTCTGGTTTTAATTCCATATCTTGCTTTATGATTGCTTCTAACCACTAACTTCTGAATAGCTACTTGGACCGACCTAAGTACTAATTCATAATTTCATATCCGGTCACATGGGCGGCAAGCCACTCCCATCCAGCAACATGGGCAGCAAATCACTCCCATCTGGTCACATGGGTGGCAAGCCACTCCCACAAAGGAGGCCACACCCACAGAGTAGGTTCCAACAATTTTTGAAACTCACCACTGGGTCCAACCCCCGACCCACCCACCCCCCTTAAATGTAGATGAAGGAACGTATGCCAACTGGAGCTGCAGATATAACCCCCATCTGATTTAATAGGAGTGACATAAATGCTTCACATGTTTGTAGCTCACTAAATCAATTTCAAATGAAAACTGCTCCGACTACTATCATGGTAGGTGGATCAGCAGGATTTAATGTTCTTCCATGGGTAGGCGCTTAGATTATTTTAATGATCCTGAGTCAAAAGATTAGTTTGGTCACAGCCTAATTCACTTAATGTAATTACTGTCTCTTCATTTTGGAAAGGGGAAAAAAAAAAACAATCTGGAATTATCCCTTGTTTTACAGTGGTAAAAGATCAGGCAGCACATCCGACATTAAGCTAAATCTTGTGTACCACATTGCAGAGACTTCTTAAATATTAATAATAATAATATCAGCATTGAAAAGAGGAGAACCAGAAAATTCAATTTATATGCCCTGGATATGATACAGTGATTCCCATTTTTGTAATTAGATTTTAGCATCATTAGCAAAACTGTAGAAATCACGGCATTTCTCATGATCTTTTAAATGGCTTCAGTGACAGCTAAACTGGTTTTTGTTTTGTACAAAAAGAACTAAAAAAGATAATTTATTCAGAACCAAAGATTGGCTATCACAATCCTTTATAGAACCATTTCAGTTCTTTCCCCCACCCTCAAAGCTGTTAATATGCCTTGAAAACCCATGTTTAATATAACCAGGAAATGATTTAGGAAGAGAAGATAGGTCTTTGAATGTCATCTGGGTAGTTACAAAGATATGGGGTGGAGGACTAACTTCCAAAGCACAAGAAGGCAAGACAAAAAACAATGGGTGGAAACTAATGAAGGAGAGAAACAACATAGAACTAAGGAGAAATTTCCTAAAGGTAAGAGCAATTAACCAATGGAATAGCTTCCCTTCAAGAAGATATTGGACAGCCACTTGCATAGGGTCTCGAGCAGGGGGTTGGTTTAGATGACCTCCAAGTACCTCCCAACTCTGTTTTTCTACTCTTTTCTACTCTATTCTATTCTATTCTACTCTATTCTAATCTAATCTAATCTCATCTAATTTCTTTCCCTATCTCTATACCTATCCCTACTCTACTCTTCTCTACTCCTATTCTATTCCATTCCATTCCAGAGAGGGCAGGAATTGGAGCAAGGAACAGGAGCTCACCCCATTACGCAGCGCTTCGGGTCTCAAGCCTGGACTGCTGGCTTTCTTAACCTCTCAGCCACCATGCCACCCCTACTCCCCCAATACCTGTGGCCTGCTTAAAATGATCTTGTGTGAAAATATTCACAGCATACTAAATTGGCCCTGAGTGTATTTAGGGCCAGTGATTTTTCTTTCTGGTTTTTCCTTCGTCGTTTTCCTAAACTTTGCCAGACACCTCTCTACAACTGTAAAGTTTCTCTTGCCATTCCTCCTGTTGATTTCAACAATCAGTTTTATAGCCCGTTTTCCTGTTTTGGAATGTGTAACTAATTCAAAGAAAAAATCTCAAAGCCCTTGTAGTTTAATTAGCTCACCTGCTCTGGAAAAAGTTCAGGTAAATCATTGACAGAAACTCAGAATGAATGAATCACGCTCTGACATCATTCGGAGCAAGTGGAGAACTTACTGATCCAGGACTCAAAACATTTTGTCTGTCAGGTGTGGAATACATAAAAGGGACAAGAATATTGAAACACTTGTTAATTAGCAAATCTTTAACGAGATGAAACATTGAAATTCCTTCACAGTTGTATGCACAGTACTTTTCATTGGCTTTTTTCCCAAGGGCAAGTAGCTGACTTTACTTCAGTTGACAGTGGTCCATTCTCGCCACTTCTGATTTCACTGCTTAGTCTACATTGTGACCAGTCCTTCTTGTAGCCTTTCAAGTTTAAGAAAGAAAGAAAGAAAGAAAGAAAGAAAGAAAGAAAGAAGAAAAAAGAAAGAAGAAAGAAAGAAGAAAAAAGAAACAAAAAGGAGGCAGAGAAAAAGAAAGAAGAAAAAGAAAGAGAAAAAAGAGAAAAAGAAATAAGAAGAAAAAGAAAGAGAGAAAGAAGAGAGAAAGAAAGAGGCAGGGAAAAAGAAAGAAAAAAGAAAGACAGAAAAAAAGAAAGAAAGGAAGGAAGGAAGGAAGGAAGAAAGACAGACAGACAGACAGACAATGGGGAGGGAGGAAAGGGGAAGGAAGAGAAATGAAGGCAAGAAATGGGTGGGTGAGTGGATGGATGGATGGAAAGAAGGAAGGAAGGAAGGAGAAAGGAGAGAAAGGAAGTCAGGAAATGATGGGTGGATGGATGGATGGATGGATGGATGGATGGATGGATGGATGGATGGAAGGAAGGAAGGAAGGAAGGAAGGAAGGAAGGAAGGAAGGAAGGAAGGAAGGAAGGACGGAAAGCTGACCTGCCTTATTTTTCAGAATAAACATTTGGTACAGAAGTACACAAGAAGTACCAGATTTCATCAAAAGAATAACCTTGTCATGAATTGCATCTGGATTTGGACACTGTGAACGTATGGAAGGGCTGAGAAGAGAAAAGATGCTTCAGGGACATGAGGTCCCACAGTTCAGCCCTGAGCAAACCAGAGATTGGAAAGACCAATCCTTAAAAAAAAAGCGATTCTGTCTTTGTTACAAAGCAATTAGGTGGAGTGGTTGATGGAAACCAGCCTTTCAAGTCAAGGCCAGATGGAAGAGACAGGATGTCAGAGGTCCAGGAAATCAGCACTCCCGCAGTTTCTGCCTTGGGGCTCAGGAAGCTTCAGGCTTCATGGCAGTGCAGCTCTCTGCAGAGTGAATCATATTCAGTAACATGCAGCCTGGGAAAGCTGATATGAGCAAAGGCTTTAGGCAGGCTACAGGAGAAGCCGGAAGCCCCTGCAGGTAGCATGTGAAGGAGAGACTCAAACCGGCAAACTTCTAGGTTTAACCTTCAGGCCCCGTTGGGCAACTGAATCTTCTCTTTCTGGTACTCAAAAAGGGGGTGCAGAAAAACCCTCCTGCTTCTTTCCTTCCCCTCCCCTTCCTTCTGGTTTTTCATTCCATTTGAGGGAAAACTATTTCCCTTTGAAACGTCTTTTGGAAGGAAATCCCAGTGAAATTCTCCTGGCCAGAGTTGCTGGGCATGTGTTTGGGGTAGAAGTAGAATAAATAAATAGGAAGAGAACTGCCTTCTGTTTAGTGTGACAACTAGTGTGATCCGGTCCAGACACCTATTGATCGTATGAAACTCTGGATTGTTATCCAATCAAAGATTGTGATTGTTAAGTCCTCTTAACCTTGATGGTTAAGATGGATGGCCAATAAATTCTATAGAAAGGTAGAATAGAAAAGAATAGAATAGAATAGAATAGCAATGAATAAAAGAGAAAAGAGAATAGAATAGAATAGCAATGAATAGAAAAGAGAATAGACTAGCAAGGAATAGAAGTGAAGACAGAATAAAATAGCAATGAATAGAAGTGAAGAGAGAATAGAATAGCAAGGAATAGAAAAGAAGAGGAGAGAATAGAATAGCAATGAGAATAGGACAGGGTAGGATAGGATAGGATAGGATAGGATAGGATAGGATAGGATAGGATAGGATAGAATAACAGACTTGGAAGGGACCTTGGAGGTCTTCTAGTCCAACTCCCTGCTTAAGCAGGAAACCCTACACCACTTCAGACAAATGGTTATCCAATCTCTTCTTAAAAACCTCCAATGTTGGAGCATTCATAACTTCTGGAGGCAAGTTGTTCCACTGATTAATTGTTCTAACTGTCACCTCTTGTCTTTTGAGATTTGCAATTGCCTGGGTAGAAAAGACCCTTTGGTTGTGTTATGTTCTCCCAGAGGGTGCAGCCATTGTCCTGATCTCAAGTGTGCTTTTGGTATAAAGATACGGTAAAGGTTCCCCTCGCACATATGTGCTAGTCATTCCCGACTCTAGGGGGCGGTGCTCATCTCTGTTTCAAAGCCGAAAAGCCAGTGCTGTCTGAAGACGTCTCCATGGTCATGTGGCAGGCATGACTAAATGCCGAAGGCACACAGAACACTGTTATCTTCCCACCAAAGGTGGTCCCTATTTTTCTACTTGCATTTTGACATGCTTTCGAACTGCTAGGTTGACAGAAACTGAGACAAGTAATGGGAGCTCACTCCGTTATCTGTCACTAGGGATTTGAACCACTGAACTGCCAACATTTCTGGTTGATAAGTGTCTTAGCCCCTGAGCCACCGTGTCCCTTATTGGGTACAAAGGTAGCCTGATTCTATTTTTAAACCTGTTGCTGATTTTATTAATTATAATTTTTTGAACTTTCCATCCGTTTCTCCCACCTGTTGCATGTCACTATGTCATCAGCCGGGAATATAAAGGGCTCAGTTCTAATCTCCTTGGATGCAGCCTGCGCAAGGGGTGGATTAGGTTTGCGGAAGTTCACTGTGTACCTAGAGCAGCAAGAAAAACTTGCCGTTCCCCTCCAGCCCCTCCCTCTTCCCCATTAAGCCTTCTGAGAATTAGTAACAGGTGTCACGTTAACCTGTTTTCCGAAGTACATTTATTTGGGGAGTTACGTCCTTTTAGTCTGGATACAGGTGTTTGGTTGATTCTTTAGATGTTATTTTGGTTTCCTGACCTTTTCTCTGCTTCTCTACTCTTGAGAGTAGAGAAATATAGTCTTTCTTTGGACTTACTGACCAGGATGGGTTATAAAAATAGGGGGCTCATTTTCACAATGTCCTTGAGAGTGGTGGGTTCCAGCCGGTATGTTGGGAGCAGCAGTCACTGTACCGGAACGGTGCTTTGGAGGGAATGTTCCTTATCTGTATTTAAGCCAACCGGCTCATTTGCGCACATGCGTGCAGCGTATGGCGCCTGTGTGACACTCCACCAAGCAGCTGGAGTGTCACAGGGTGGTTGGTGTGCATGCATGCGCAGAACGTATGCCCGTGGTGGACACCTGGCCCCGTTGCAGCGTACAGTTGTGACGGGATCCGGAACCCACCACTGGTCCTTGAGTCTTCAAATGCTAGATGAATCAGAACTCCATCAGTGAAACTCGGTGTAAAATAAAGAGTGTGGGTGGTCCTTGACTTACAACAGTACGCTGAAGGACTATTTGAGGTTGCAATGGCACTGAAAAGAGTGACTGGTGATTGTTTTTCACACTTATGACTGTTACAGCATTCCCATGGTCACGGGATCAAAAATCGGGTGCTTGGCAACTGGCCTGTAGTTGTGACGGTTGCAGTGTCCTGGAGTCATGTGATCCCCTTTTGCGACTATCTATCCATCCATCTGGATCCAGGGGTGGGTTGCTGCTGGTTTCTCTACCGCTTCGGAACCCGCATGCAACACGAGTGCACTATTCAATGTAAATCGTTCTTTACGCATGTGCAGAACAATTAACAGTAAACTGTGCATGCGCAGTGACTAAAAAAATGGTGGCGGTCCAACGGCAGCAAGGAAACCAGTTCAGGGGCATGGCAGGCCTGGGTCGCTGCCGGTTCTGCGACCCAGGTCTGAATTCCACTACCGGTTCGGCTGAACCAAGCCGAACCGGTAGCAACCCATCTCTGTCCAGATCCATCCATCTATCTAAATCAGGGGCATCAAACTCGATTTCATTGAGGGCTGCATCAGGGTTGTGTTTGACCTTGGGAGGCCACGGTGGGCATGGCCAGCTCAATGTCATTCAAGAACTCTGTCACTCTACTCTCCCGAGCTCCATTTTTGCTGGCAGAGGCACTGCAGGGCGGTCTTTCGCTGCTTCCAGAGTGGCCCCATGGGCAGATCGAAGCAACCTGTGGACGGGATCTGCCCCCTGAGCCTTCACTTTTACACCCAGATCTAGAGCCTGTCTGCCTATCTGCTTGTCTCTCTTCTCTCCGTCCGTCCATCCATCCATCCATCCATCCATCCATCCATCCATCATCTATCTATCTATCTATCTATCTATCTATCTATCTATCTATCTATCTATCTATCTATCTATTTTCATACCTTTAATTACCCATCTGCCTCAGAGAGGGGCTCTTTGTTTCAAATATAAGGACCCAGATTGTTGGGCAATATGCTGACTCTGTAAACCGCTTAGAGAGGGCTGTAAAAGCACTATGAAGTGGTATATAAGTGCTATTGCTAATATCCCCTTCAGCTTCCCGTAAGGGCTCAAAACTCCCACTTTTCCGAAAGAAAGCAGAACACCCGAGAGCATTCACTTTCAGCTAAGACACCTGTCTCACTTTAGCCCTTATTTCTTATTTAACATTTTTTTAAAAAATTAAGTCATAAAGCATTATAAAATTCAAAATACAAAAGTAAAAACAAAAGAGCAGTGAAGAGGGAGTGGGGAAAGGGGAAAGAGAGGTGACAAAATGTAGGGGAAAAGAAAGTAGCAGCAGCAGCATGGACTTCCGACTCTTTCTGTTGCAGTAGAATAAGGCAGTGTTTCTCAACCTTGGCGACTTTCAGTCCTGTGGACTTCAACTCCCAGAATTCCCCCAGCCAGCTATGCTGGCTGGGGGATTCTGGGAGTTGAAGTCCAAAGGACTGAAAGTCGCCAAGGTTGAGAAACACTGGAATAAGGCATTAGCATCAAATCACAGCTTTTTGCTTTTCCATAATAGTATGAACAAGCCATTATCTATAAAGATCCATCAGTCTAATCTGTGAAACCCAAAGTCAAAATTTCATTCTTTTCCACATCAAGCAAAAAGTTCACAAGCAGCCTCCATGCGGAAACAAAAGTACTTATGTTCTTTTCTTTAATCAAAGTTTTGCCATTTCAGCCAACTCCATCAACTTCTGCAGCCATTCTTCCATGGTTGGTATCAAGTGTCCTTCCATTTTTGGCCATACAACGATCTTTGCTGCGGTCAACATATACTTTAGCCCTTGTTTCTAGTGAAAGCCGTTCTTCGCAGATCTTTTTACCGGCGGCCCTTTCTGTGGGAAGACGCATTTGGCCAAGATGATACAGAAACCACTCCTGCACTCCTAGCTTCTATACAAGCTTCCCGAATCACTGGCTGTAAATCTAATTTCCTTTATTGTGCAGATTAATTAGAATATTGACCTTTTTCTCCCACTGAATGATTGTCCTCAGTAGGAGTAAAGAATTTCTGGTGGTTTCCTTTACCTCTTGGCAAAATGGTCCAAAGAACACCTGAGGATTATAGAATAATTTGTAGAGTAAATCTTCCCATCCCAATCAAGGTCACAAATTGAGTACCTGTATGACTGACTCTTTCCATGTATCCCCAAAATACCATATTTTTCAGAGTATAAGATGCTCTGGAGTATAAGATGCACCTTAAGTTTTTGGAGAGGAAAATAAGAAAAAAATTCTGCCTCTGCCTACCAGCATCCATGGTATTCATCTGGCTAGCGTCCTGTCAGTGTGTGAGAGAGTTGAGGGCTGTTTGTCTTATACTAAAGCTGCATGCTGTGCTGATATCTGAAACTAAAACTGAAACTCTTCTCCTCTGCTTGTGTTTTGCTTGCATTTTCTTGGAACTACCATATTGGAAAACCTGCTTATATTTATTATATATAAAGAGAAGTTATTGAATCCTGCTGAATCAGTTACTTGTGTGTGCTTTCTGGGTGTGATTGCTGGTGCAAACTCTTGACACCTCCTTGCAGCAAATAGCAAACAGCCAGGTTAGCTTCAGCACATTATTGCAGCCTGATTCAGCATGAGCAGCTGATTGGTGGGTGGATTGGCCTCCCAGAATACCCCCAATCAGCTGTTCCAGGCTGCAGGGATTGCCACAGACCATCACTTCCTCCTTGCCTCATGTTTTTCTCTACGTTCGGTGTACAAGACATACCCAAAATTTCACCCTCTTTTAGGGGGGGAAAGTGCATTTTATACTCCGAAAAATACGGTAATTCTCAAACTTTTTGGCTTTTTGTGAGAGTTTTCCATACCTTGAACTGATTGCAAATAAGAAACATTTTCAGGAGCGGCATATTTAAGGTAAATTATTAGCATTACCCTTCTTTTGTAGTCCAGTGTTAACAAAATACAAGAAAGCAAAATGCAAAGAATGAGATGATTTTTTTTATTAAGATAATCCCAGAGCTGGAAAATGAAACATCCTAAATTACATTATGACATTCCTCGCCCTCCCAATTCATCCCCATCCTGTCTTTTACCCACCCCCAGGAAAGAAAGAAAAAAAAACTCTAGGAAAAAAAAAATCTTTACAAATTTACATATTTTTTTTACAATACAAAAAAAAACAACAAATAGTTCATTGCATATAAATATTACATTTGGTCTGCCATTCTCAAGTGGCATTAAAAATCCCTGAAGCGTTTATAATTTTAAAGGGACCTGAGATAGTGGATGCAAAGGTATGAACTTTAGGAACCAACCCCTGAAATCAAGACAAAAAAACCCCAACCAAAATAGAATCAATTTAATCATGTGCACCTTCTTCTTCTTCTTCTTCTTCTTGGAAGGATTAGGGGGGATTGGCAAAAATATTAAGTCAAGAACACAATATCCATGCAGGACATCCTTCAGCACTGCGTTCCACACAACTCAAAAGTAAAAACTGCAGAAAACCGGCATTTCTAAACCAAAGTTTCCGTGATGCTTTAATTTTTTTAAAAAAGAAAAAGGGGAAAGCGGTCGGCACGAGATTAAAACAAAACAGACCGAAGGATGGAAATAAGCTTAATACCACTTCATTAAAATTCACTACCATCACGTCTCAATACTGACAACCTCTGTTGGGAAGCACCACCAAGTGAGATCAGGGACCATCCTGCCCCAGCCAATTCGCCAGGACCAATCCGGCAGCAGGACAAGGGTCACATTAACCTCAAAGAAATAGTGGAAGAGAATCATTAAAGAAAGGATGCCAAAAAGGACGGACAGAATGAAATGCGAATGATAAAAATTAAAACGATTTTAAAACTTTTTTTAAAAAATTGAATTTTTGAATTCTTCCATGGCGAGTTGCCCATGTTGAGTTATCCCATGGCGAATTGGCCGGAGCGGGTTAGCTGTGGCCAGTTTCCCATTCGGCCCCAAGCGCTCTTAATCCTACTCTGACATAACATCCTTCATTCAATGAGGAGGGGAAACTCAAGAGAGCAGGAGCCATTATTCAATCAAGGTTGAGATCTGCTAATCGTATTACGCTGTTTTGAGTTGGAACACTTGGATCGAAATGTGTTCTTTTTTCAAAACAAATATCGACTTAAGGAGGCGGTGTGTAGGATTATTACCGTTTCCAGTTTCTTTTGTTTTGAATGCTCGACCCGAGTAACAAAGGACACACATTCATGCGTAATTGCGGACACGCATATTTTTCAAGCACCATATTTCTACACTGTGAAGAAGTTAAGGCGGTTAGCAGTTCTATTGAAAAACGAAGCAGAGGAAGTCGGCCGCTTGGGCGTTTTCCTTTGAGATCAAGAGATTGAGTCTTTTTGGTTCATTTTAAAAAAGGCTGGCTAGAGAACTGACCAATAGGATTGCAATAATATTTCTCTGAGATCCATTAATATATGGATAACATTGCTGCATTCAGTATTTATTTTTATATTGCGTGCGCTCAAAAGCCCGATTGGTCTTATTATCCGGGGAGGTCTTATTTTCAGGTAAACAGTATAGGGGTGTGTGTGTGTGTGTGTTTGTGTGTGTGTCTGTCTGTGTTTGTGTGTCCTTTGTGTTTCATTGTTCTCAAGAAATATAATTGCAAAAAAAAATATGAATTGATATATTACAACTTTAAAAAAAAATATAAACATCTGATCTAGCCAGAGTTTGGGGGGGGAAATGATCTCTTGTAAATGCACAGTCAGTTATAATACATATTTTAAAAATAATATCATGAGTCCTCTTTAGAAGTCTTCGACTATTTGATCACTTTTGGGTGTCAAACGGAGCTTTTTATCTATAAATATTAACACTATTTTTTTTAATCGAAAGAAAACATTCTCATGACATTTTATAGCATAACTTATGAAGCCAAAGCACAAATTTTTAAAAAGCATTTAGCATTATAATATACACTCAAGCAAAAGCAGTCCTCTATAAGTTGCTGATGCACTTAGCCTAAAACTAATTTCACTCTTTAATTCATTCTTTTGTTCCAATATGTTATCAGCTGCGCTAGGATAAATTATTCAAGTTAACCTCTATTTTTCCTGAATTCCCCCATCCCCCCCGTCCCCCCAAAAAGGAACCAAAACACAGACATAAAAATTGAAATCCCAGTTAGTTTTGCATGATTTGGATTGTTAAGAAATGTCTTGGAACTAGTTTCTAAGAAAGTAGGCAGGATTTTATTGGCAATCATATTCCTCCCTATATAAAATTATTGTTAGAGATCATGAGTTGACTGCTATTTAAGGATTTAGGACTACAGGCGCATAAGAAGGGACCATCTTATTCTACGTGGGCAAGAAGGCTCAAACAGCATCAAGAAATTAATAACCACTTCAAAAGATCAAGTCTCCACTGTTAACTCTTAGGGTCTGGTTGCTAAACATCCATTTATTTTTCTAAAGGGATTCTAGCTTTGGGAAGAAGATAATGCTTATTAGATGGTGAGGCTCGTGAATTTGTGATGTGGCCCACCTTTATGGTTAATTAGCACGCGCACATGCACACAAGTGCAACCCACAAGCCCTTTGCTTCTTGATAGAAAAGAACCCGAGAGAAACTAGCAAAGACCTTAATAGATAGGATCACCCATTTCTAAGATGCTCTCCCAACTTCACAAGTTCAAGGAAGCATTATGCACATCAGAACCATCTGTTATTGCTGTTGAGGATAGCACAAGATTTCATGTAATCACAGAAAGCACGTATATAAAAAGTCAAGTTATCTCTTGCCTTCATTCATGCTGGAGTGTTTTGTTTTGTTTTGTTTTTGATCAAGACACTAGTCACCGTTCTCCCTAATGAAGATAACTTCTAAAATGCACATGCCAAGTTGCAGTTCAGGGCCTCAAACATTAGAAAATGACACACATCAAGTAAAATACTCTTCGTATGACAGGCAAATCACATAAACAATGGAATGATGATTCCCTTGTAACAAGCAGATAGAAGCACCCGGTCTCCACTTACAGAATCAATTAAATCTATTTTGCCCAAATATTTACTGGCTACCTAATGGAATCAGGCACAATTCCCAAAGCAAGCTTTCTCTCTGGATCAGGGTTGTCCAACCTTGGCAACTTTTAAGACTTGCGGACTTCAGCTCAACCAAATTCTGGACATTGAAGTTCATGGGTCTTAAAGATGCCACAGTTGAATACCCCTGCCTTAAGTTTGCTGTTGCTGGTTATCACCGTTACCAAATGGGCATATTGGAGTTACTGGAAATGTCACTTATAATTAATTCAAAGAGCAAGGATGCACGGCTTGGAGAGAGGTCAAAAGACAGCAGAGAATGGAATAAAGCTAGAATGATCTCTTAAATAATAATAAAAAAATTGAGGAATACCAATTACAGCCTATAAAATGGAAATTACTAGATCATCAAAGGAAAAGATGGCTACAGATATGAAACCAAAAGGTAAAATCAAAGCAAGAACTACAGTTGCCAATTAGTAGTTGTTTGCAAGGCTTTGTTTGATCTAAAGTTTCTGACTTTGAATCTCCCCGGAGTAACCAGAAGAAATAGCAAGAGAAAGAACTCAATGAAAGTTCCCTGCTAAAATAGTTACTGCTACCCTTCTTCCTGACATGACGTAAATTAAAATAGTCCTCTTTGCTCCTTAATTATGTTGGGTATGAAAACCAACTCCAGTGTGAATCCACCCAGTGGCCATATTGGATTAGTCAGTAGTTGGCCAAATAAAACATGCTATATTGTCCATTTATTTCTCCATCCCATTCCTATATCTACAACAGAACCCCAAGTTTCCGTCTGAAAAACAAGAACCTTCTCAAGATGTGCCTTCTTCAGACCAAGAGCCTGTAAATAGAGGGGAAATATGATTTTTCTTTCCACATGCTTCATGCAAAGCCCTTTCCTGGACGAGTCTCTGGATTCAATTCCCCCAAGGGGCTCAGAAGTGGGAACAATGAACCTGTCAACCACTCTTTTAGAGCAAGGATGCCTTGATCATGGGTAGCTGCAGAAGATGTTCACATCCTCTCCAGAAAAAGATGTGGCTGCTTTAAAGAGTTGCCAACAAGTGTTACGTTCGTATTTTTAGCTGCTTCAAAAGTAGCTTTTCTAAATTATTTTCTAGAGCACTGCATTGCCCCAATTAAAACAGATCCAATTAATACTTAGTTCCCAATAAAGTAATCCTTTTTGCTGCCACCTATAACCTTCAAAGAGCTACATCTAAACACAGAGACTGACTTGCCTAAATCCATACCTATATTTTATGGGGGAATTAAACCAGTTTCTCGTCTCACTGAAAAATTCAGCTTAGTCAATACCAGTAGGATTCATTAAGAATTTGAACAACGAACATAAAACATCTACTGTTAGATACAACTTTAGTTATTTGGAATAACTTCGATTTGTCCTGTGGTGAGTATAAGACTATGAGGATTATGTCTGCTTGATAGAGTCATAACGTCCTGAAAAAAAACAAAAAATTAAGAGAGATTTCTTTGAAATATACGCACTTGCCCTCTATGTAAGAAACACATCCTGAGTTGTTACTCATGTGGAAGGATGTCCTTGGGATAAAGAACATTCCTCAAGTTGGATAAACGGAGCAGATACACATTAGCAGAAGATCAAATACTTCCAAACACATAACTGATGGAACTGCAGCAGCGGTTCAATTGAAATTGGCTCTAAGATGGTTCCTTATGCTTCATTCTTCACCTGTCGAGTTTTTTAAAATTTTAATACACCACACACAATTTGCTAAGTGCCTTCCATGTGGTCTAAAATACAAGCATGGATTTGTGTAGTTGTGAGAGGTCTGTCCTTGCTTCGGTGTGATTTAAATTAAAAGTTTCGGCCCTTGCAGGAACACAACAGCTCTTTAATTACTACCTAAAGCAGCCACCGATATTTGAGAAGCTTCCAGGGTGCCTTAAGGAGTCAGTTCATTAAAGCAGCCCTAAAAACGCTTCCTTCAGGGCCATTTGAGGACGAGCAAGGGATGCTACACTCACATGAGTTCCAAAGCACTTTTCTCCAAATCGATTTAGAATCACCAAAAAAACCCCCCAAGAATTGAAGTATGTATTTGCATTGCGGAAGATCTATGCTGCCTCTGTGTACAGACTTTTTATTAAATTATTATAGATCCTACTGTTATTTAGCGAAGATCAATCAACACTAATGGTTGGTGCCAGGCCAACCTCTCCCCCACTCTCCCCCCACCCACAAGAAAGCATCTGATCACAAAACGAGAAGAAAATACCTCTTCCTCCTATAGAAAGATTGCTATTGGGAATTCAATATACCATATTTTTCGGAGTATAAGACACACTCCCCCCTAAAAGTGAGTCAAAATTTGGGTGTGTCTTATACTCCGAAGGTAGCACTGCCCACCTGCCAGCCCCCACCCTTCGGCTTCCGCGTGTCGCGTTATAGACCTGTTCCAGGCTGCAGGGACTGCCATAGATCATCGCCCCATCCATGGCTTGTATTTTTGGCCTCTGCGCCTTGATTTTTCAGCCTTTGAACACTCTGTTTGAGAACCGTTCAAGGCTGCGGGGATCGCCAGAGCACATCGCCGCCAATCGCTGCCTCCGCACGCCATGTTTTTCGCCTCTTCGCGTTGCGTTTTTGGCGGCAATGTGCTTTGGTGATCCCCGCAGTCTTGAACGGGTCTCAAACGGGTCTTGAACGGAGCATTTGAAGGCTGAAAACGCGAGGCACTGAGGCAAAAAATGGCAACTGCTGCCTTGTCTGACGGCTTCCGCGCTTCGCCTGCTTTACTCACTGGCGCTCCCTCCGACGACCAGTGTTTTTGAAGCTGCGTATCAGCCCAAATGTGCGCTTATGCTCACAACCAGCGAACTGTGCTGAAGCTGACCAGGCTGTTTGCTAAGGGAGCTAGCCAGATGAATACCGAAGGATGCTGGTAGGCAGAGGTAGATATTTTTTTTCTTATTTTCCTCCCCAAAAACTAAGCAATTTATACTGCGAAAAATACGGTATGCACCTTGTCCATTTCAGAAAAGAAAACACAAATATATTTTAGGAACATTTAACACGCTACTATGGCAAGGGAAATGAAAAGTTTTTCTCTCTCACTGGGTGACATAAATTGAAAATTACTTTGAAATGCAAATACAAGAGCCGACTGCAAGACTTTTTTTCCCCCAGAATTAAGCAGCGCGTTAATTATTTTCGCTCCAAAAATCCCTACAGAGCCAAAATTCATATTGGACGTTCCATTATTTGTGAACTTTCCTCTATATATCAATTGGGGACAGCCCAATGGAAGGAAGAACGATTTAATCAGCTCCTTCATTGAAGCAACTAGAGCAGTGTTTCTCAACCTTGGCAACTTGAAGATATCCGGACTTCAACTCCCAGAATTCCCCAGCCAGCATTCGCTGGCTGGGGAATTCTGGGAATTGAAGTCCAGACATCTTCAAGTTGCCAAGGTTGAGAAACACTGAACTAGAGAAACTAGAGGAAACTTTTATGATATGTATCTCTGGTAAGGATGGGTAAGGACACCTAAATTCTTTTCCTTGAAGCATCATCGGCTTTCATGACTTAAAACACTAAAGGAAAAGCAAAAAAAAAATAATTACAACAGCACGTACATATTAAGTGAGCCAGCAAGGATACCTCAATCTCTTATTAAGTGGAAGTGTGAACGTTTTAAGAAACAAATAAAAATATAATAATAATGCAATGGTTGCACCGAGGAGACGCACGTGCATAGGGGCAGCCCCCATGCACCAACAAAGTCTGTGAGAAGCACCTGATGACGGATTATCAGATGGGAGGCCAATGAAATTATTCTGCCGTTTCTCGAGTGATTTTGTTCCTGCCACATCGTCTATTATAATGCCATCATTGAAGAAGGAAACAAAACTAAGCTCAGAAGTCTGCAGGTAGTTAACCTACTCAAGAAGACATCTGGATGAGGAAACCATTCCATGTTGATGTTAACACCTGGAGACCATCCGAAGGGATGCTACCGTGTTTCCCCGAAAATAAGACAAGATCTTATTTTCTTTTGACCCCCGAAATAAGCGCTTGGCCTTATTTTCGGGGAGGTCTTATTCTTTTTGAGGTGCAGGAGGCAGTGAGCGTGGTCACCTCATGGCTGTTGCAATATTTTCAGGGAGGGTTTATTTAAGCGCATGTGCTCAAAAGCCCAATTGGGCTTATTATCCAGTGAGGTCTTATTTTGGGGGAAACAGGGTATAAAAATACAAGGGCAGCAGAAAAAAAAAAGAAGGAAAAAAACCCAGATGTGAGGGTATTTCTGCGTTTTGGCACCTGTTGTATCTTAGATAATCCTAGTTCTCAAGTATGTTGTTCCTAATAACATGAATGTAGGTGTTAAAACATCTCACATCTTTGATTTGCTACATTATGTACAAGGTACCACCCACCCTCTCTTTTAAAACATAAATTAAACATTAAAAACCAACCTGGGAGGGGGAGGAAGGAGGGAACAAAGCATATCAGGACATCCGCATGGGGACATATTTCAGTATCAATCACAAATTCATGAACATTTGGCCTGCGTGGGTGGGTGGGGGTGGGGAGATCAAAAGCAATCCGGATCCTGCGCACAACAGAGAAAACTGTAAACATTTTATAGCTGCCTTTTAGGATCTTGTGTATTGTGCAAAAAGTTATTATGAGAAGTAAGGAAGTTCATGGCAGACCATGTTTTTTAAAAAAATTCTTGGTAAGAAGGTGCTGCTTCTATAACACACACATACACACACACAAAGGGGGGAGAGGAAAAAGAAAGCAACAAGGAGAGACTTCGTAAGCACAAGTCCTGTGACCAACTCAAAGAGGTTTAGTGTGATTTTTTTTAAAAAAAAGCATTTCTGCAGGTAATAGGATGTGCAAAGAAGACTTTCATAGCCTGCATTGGCCAGAAAGCAGAAGTCTCCAAACACATGAAAACCATATGAAAAAGCACCAGGGGGAGGTGAGGGTTTGGGAATCAACAGTTTCCCTCCCCCACAATTTGCTTAGCTGATTTTCTGGCGTGAAATCCCTGCAATTAAAAAGCCTTGGAAGTCCTAACCCCACTCTGCAGGTCTTTCTCCTCCACTGCCCACACCGCCAATACCCCGCCACCGCCGCCGCCCCCACCACCGCTGTGTCGAGGTCAATAATTCCATCCCATGAGATGGCTAACCCTGGCTTTCTCGGTCATTTTCCGTACCCTGCCCGACCTGGAAGTGCCAAGGTTCAGGGGATCCTCGGTGTGCACGAAAGTGTCATTGTCCGAATCGTCGTTGTACAAAACGGTCCGCCGGCCTTCGTTCCGGGTTTTAATCCGGGGAGGGCGGCCGAAACGCCCGCTAAAGGCGTTCTCGTTGAAGCGTCCGCCAAAAAGGTTCTCGAACTCGTCCTCAGCCATGCGGGGGCGCTTGGCCCGCGAGGCTCCTCTCCCTCGGCCTCGTCTTCCTCCTCGGCCTCCTCTTCGTCCCTGGCTGCATCCTCTTCCTCCCCGGCCCCCTCGGCCCCCTCGGTTCCACCGCCCCCACCGGCCCCAGCGCCCTCGCCTTCCGGTCCCCCTGCCCTGCCAATTTTTTCTCCTCCTGCTGGAAAGGTTCCTCCGGATCTTCCTTTTCGGCTTCACTTGTACGGATTTGCTGTAGTCGTGGTCTCCGTCGATGTAGTCTTGATCTGTCCTAGAGCTGGAGTCCGAATCTGAGTCGGAGCCAGCTCTGCTTTCGGAACTGGAACCCGAATGGGAGTCTCCGCTTTCGGACGATAAATCGGCCTTATCTTTTGGTTCCCTCGTCTCTTGGGTGCCCTCGTCCTCCTCTTCGGAGGCACTGGAAATCTTTCTCTTGACTCCCGTCCGAGATTCCTTCCCGTCCCCGTTCGTCAGAGGCTTTTCGGAAGGCTGATCTAGAGAGATCCAAATCGACCCACATGTGAATACTAACATCGAGTTATCACCAGCAAGTAGCACGTTGGTGAGAAAACCCCAAACTAGGTGAACAATTTTACTTAATAAGTTTGTTAACCAGTAAATCACAAGTTGCCTGAATACATCACCCCACAATGTATATTGAGGTAGAGAAAAACTAACCCGGAATATCTCTGCAACAGTGGAATGCTGCATTTTTTATAGGAATGCAACATGATTCAACTATTGCAGGTCATTTCTAGACTCATATTCTTGGGGCTGCTGTTGTGGCCCGCCAGCGGCCAGAAGAGCTGGCAGCAGAGTTGGACAGTGAGGAGGTCGGGGAGGAAATTGGGCCAGTTCTGGAGTCTGGGGAAAACTCAGACAAGGGTTCTGCATCAGAGGCAGAGAGGGGGCCAAGGCCATCTGGCAGTTCTCAGCTGCCTTTGGAACTAGACAGCAGTGAGGCAGAGGAACAGCTGGAGCCTGTTCTCAGTGTGCGCATGCACAGAGCTGCCAGAAGAAAAGAACAGCTAAGAAATCAGGGTCGACTTGGGAGTAAGGCCCCAGGTGGATGGTGAATGGCCCCTCCCATAGGAAATAAAAGAGGAGCGAAAGAGGAGTGAGCTTTTGCAGGAAACCATTTGTTCGTTCATTCGTTTCAGGAGTGTGAACATCTGTCCGTGAATCTCAGAGACTCTGTGCCCAGTCTTCCCTTGCACAGCACTGCATTTGGAAAATATTTACATGGCAGCTCTCCAAGCTAGATAAGGTCTGTGGTCATAACTTCACCTTTGAAAGACTGCTGAATGTGAAGGAGAGGAATTCACATTCGTTTAATAAAAGGGCTTTTGTCAGGACCAGGAATCTGCTTCGTGGTTTTTGAGGAAGCCTAGGTCAGAACAGCTGCTTCAATGCTGATCAAAGGGGGATGAGTCCCTGCTAATTTTGCTCTTCTCCAGCCCCAGAGAAAACCCCATAAGCTACCACATTATTAAAGCAAAAAGAAACAAAGGAGGGGGGGGGTGAAACCACAATTCACTTCTAATTTAGGGTAATGTTTCTCAACCTTGGCAGCTTACAAGATTTGTGAACTTCAACGCCCAGAAATCCCCAGCCAGCAGCATACAGAACTTAAAGCATATTGCTTGGGAAATCCTGGGAGCTGAAGTCCACACATCTTAAGGTTGCTAAGGCCGAGGGGCACCGATTCATAAGAGTTTGTGTGGCAAGGTTAATCAACAAAAGGAAAATCCATTTATATGGAAGGAGGAGCGGGGGAAAGGAAGGGACAAGCTTTGATTTCTGCAGTTACCTACCTTGTTTCACTGGTGTGGATTTATTTCTCACTGGCTTATTTTTTCCTGCTTCGACATCGTTCCCACTACGATTATGGCTGCTGTTGGAGCCAGATGAGGAGGAGGGCTGCCTTTCCATCTCTTCGGCAGTAGGTGAACCAGGGGGCTCCTCTGTATCTGAAACTTAAGAGCCGTGGTGGCACAGTGGTTAGAATGCGGTACTGCAGGAGACTTCTGCTGACTGCTGCCGACTGCCAGCAGTTCGATCCTGACTGGCTTATGGTTGACTTCCATCCTTCCGAGGTTGGTAAAATGAGGACCTCGATTGTTGGGGGCAATAGGCTGACTCTGTAAACCACTTAGAAAGGTCTGTAAAGTGAGATATAAAAGCTATTGCTATTAGGCAGATGCTCCGCAATGGAGCCATTTGGGGAAAAATATCAAATAAAAATGAAACTCCTAAATCCTAGAGAGAAAGGGGTTTTTTTTCAGAGCAAAAGCCATTTGCAGGGGCCACTCTATATTGTTCAAGGCAGAGAACTCTCTGATGCTTAAACATAAGCCTACAAAAGATTATTGATTTGGTAACTTTTTTCTTTACCTTTTAACTTTCTTCTAATTATAGCTAAAGTGAATGTAAAAGTTCCTCTCGCACATATGTGCTAGTCGTTCCCGACTCTAGGGCGCGGTGCTCATCTCTGTTTCAAAGCTGAAGAGTCAGCGCTGTCCGAAGACTCTGTTGTCATGTGGCTGGCATGACTAAAACGCCGAAGGCACACGGAACGCTGTTACCTTCCCACCAAAGGTGGTTCCTATTTTTCTACTTGCATTTTTACATGCTTTCGAACTGCTAGGTTGGCAGAAGCTGGGACAAATAACGGGAGCTCATTCTGTTACGTGGTGCTAAGGATTCGAACTGCCGACCTTTCTGATCGACAAGCTCAGCATCTTAGCCACTGAGCCACTGCATCAGGTACAATTACAGGCAGTCCTCATTTAATGACTGGTTGTTTTACAACCGTTCATTCTTACAATGGCCACAGAATGAGAGCTTTACGGCCCTTAAAACATCCCTGGTCATTATCAAAAGGTTGCATTGTCTCCCCTCATAATGTAAAGTATATGTTGGGTGGGTCATTTTTATGATCAGTTTTACGATTTGTGCTTTTTGCTGAGTTTAGGTATATATATATATACCTATTTAAATGAATGGTCCCTCGGGGAAGTTTTTCATGGCCACACTGAAACCTATTAACTCCAAACATCTCTCCAAATATCAGTTATTAGAGTAACACAGAGCATCCTTAAAAATAAGATGATATTTATGTCAGGCCTGGAAGCCATCTTTTATATTGGGCCTTCAGGCCTGTCACATTTTCTACTGTGGGAAAATGGGAGAGGAGATTATATGGAGTTGGGGAGATATATAGTTTAAATAACATTCCTTTCTCAGAGAGTCAAGGACAACTTGCCCTGCAGCTGGAGTGGTGTGACTGGGAGGCATTTCAGTTCGGATGGTGCCTGATTGGACCATGCGATGGACATGTGGGTGCTGGGCAGGGACTTGAATTTTCATTTGGGTGGGATTATATGGAGCATGGGAGATATATACTTTTACTTGGAAGCCTGACATTAACCCGAATCTTTTTTTCTGACCTGAACTGAATCCAGCTTGCTGGAGTAAAATTTATGGCACAAGCCACTTGAAACACGTTTTTAATTCATTAAGGTGGTCTGCCGTCCAGAGTCCCTTGCCAAAGATGGGTGATTGTACAAATTGATTGATTGATTGAATACATGAACCAACTAATCCTACTTACCATGAGATGAAACTGAAGAGTTAGTCCTAGTTAAAGGCAGTGAGGTATTCAAGTTTGTTTTAGGCTGCATCTTCAGTTGTTTTTGTTTTCCTTTTGGGCTGAAGGCATGGAAGAAGGAAAACAAATTGAACACCCAGAAACCTGATTAATCATAAGCAGCTTTCTACAGAGTTTTTTTCTCCCCAGTTAGACACTGTTCTGGCCCTTCTTTTCCTTTTTCCACCTTACAAAGTCTGGCCTAAATCTGATCTGCAGATCTTACTCTCTGCTATATCTTTCATCGCATGATGCATTGCAGGGTCTTAAAAAAAAACCTGCTTTCTCCTTTCCCTTCTAAAATCTTCCCATTGATTTTCTTGTGGGTGCAAAGGGCTAGAGAGTGAGCAGTACAGTGGATTGATGGCCACAATTAAGAAAGAAGGAGGGCACCGAATAGGAGAATAATAGGAGGAGGATAGGATAGGATAAGAAAAGTAGATTAAAGTAGAACTTAACAGGAATAAGAAGAGTAGAGTAGGAATAAGAAGGATAGGGTAGGGTAGGATAATAGAAGAAGGATAGGATAGGATAAGAGTAGAGTAGAGTAAGTAGAGTAGAGTAGGAATAATAATAATAGGGTAGGGTGGGGTAGGGTGGGGTGGGGTAGGGTAGAGTAGAATAGAATAGAACAGAACAGAACAGAACATGAATAATAGAATAGGCTAGGCTAGGCGAGGCCAGAATTGAAAATAACAAAATAGAACACTTTATTTGGTCAAGTGTGATTAGACACACAAAAAATGTGTCTCTGGTGCTGAAGCTCTCAGTATACATGCAAAACAACAGAGTAAGCATCATCATCATCATGATACCCACAAGAAAGGTTAGTCGGGGAAGAAGAGAAGGACAGTAATAACATAAGCACTGTTTCACATGCAACAAACCCATCTTCCTACCTTGGCGCTCTGCTACTAGAAGAAGAACCGCTGCTGCTGCTTCTGAGCCGTTTTCGGTACCGTAACCGTGGACGTCGCCTCTTCTGACACTGGACAGCTGACTTGTACTCGGAAATGATGGTTTTGATGTGGTTTTCAAATAAGGCAGAGAGTCGGAGTGTCATGCTATAGATCTATGGATGGATGGATGGATGGATGGAAGGAAGGAAGGAAGGAAGGAAGGAAGGAAGGAAGGAAGGAAGGAAGGAAGGAAGGAAGGAAGGAAGGAAGGAAGAAAGATTTGCATTAAAGAGTGATGTGGACCAGAAAGTTTGCCAACCTGATATTGTTTTGCTTGTTATTCATGTTCCATGAGAAGCTAATTGCTCAAGGTGTTTTCAGTAGGATGAAAAATCTTAATAATATGCAACCAAACAAAAAAGGAATCTTTTTTTAACCAATTTCATTGTACTTATTTTGTACAATGACAATAAAGACTATACTATTTTAGCTAGAACGCCTGATATTGACAATGCCTTTTTTCAGACTTATTACAGGTAATCCTCATCTTATAGCGCCAAAATAGGACCAAGATTTCTGTCGTAAAGCAGACCAACAGATTAACAGAGTTGGAAGGGGTCTTGTAGGTCATCTAGTCTAACTCCCTCAAAGCAGGAGACCCTACACCATTTCTGACAGATGGCAGTCCAGCCTCTTCTTGAAAGTGAAGCTCCCACAACTTCTGAAGGCAACTTCTGTTTCATGGGTTGATTGTTCTCACTGTCAGAGAATCTCTCATTTCTAAGTTGAATCTGAGGTGCTTTGGAAAATAGCTTGAGCCCCTCCACTCTGGCACAATTAAGAGAATTTGTTAAAAAAAAGCTCTATCTGGAATGAAGGAAACCAACAACTGTTTTCAGGTAAGCTCTGAATTTTAAAACATGACACTATGGTATTTAAAATCTGCAGGGTTGGGGTGGTTTTTTCATGTGCATCTTAGGCAAGAGATAAATAGAATAGCATCTTAGGCAAGAGATAAATAGAAAAGATGGCCTGGAAGCCATCTTTTGCATTGGGCTTTCGGGCCTGCCACATTTTTCTGCTGTGGGAAAATGGGAGAGGTAGGATTATATGGAGTATGGGAGATATATAGTCAAAATAACATTCTTTTCTCAGAGAGTCAAGGACACCTTGCCCTGCAGCTGCGATGAGGTGACTGGGAGGCATCTCCAGTTCTAGAGGGTGCCTGATTGGACTATGTGATGGACTTGTGGGTGCTGGGCAGGGACTTGAACTTTCCTTTGGGTGGGGAAAACCTGGAAACTTTCAGATTCGGCTTTTCCCAGATGTGCTAATATGACATCTCTAATAAAATGGAACTTTGAGGAAACTCAAGAACTCAGAGTCTTCTTTTGTTGGGGGTGTTCCTTGGAACCCTGCCACCCAGATAATAAATAAATAGGAGAATATAATGAAAGGTCATCCAAGCATTCAGCCTTCTGACTACCCTGTCACTACTCAAAGCTTTTGAATTGTAGAACGTTAGCTTCCGCACCGGTCCTAGAAGAATGAAATATTGTTGGAAATATTAAAAAGGCATATATTACATTTCCCTGTAGAGAAATGGAGAAACAAGCTCTTGAAAAGCAGCCCTCACCTTTCTTAATAGCCCTCAGATGATGTCAGTGTCAGGCAAGCCACATTTAATGCTCTGGGAAAATGGGAGGGGGATTATATGGAGTACGGGAGATATATTCTCTCTCTCTCTCTCTCTCTCTCTCTCTCTCTCTCTCTCTCTCTCTCTCTCTCTCTCTCTCTCTCTGTCTGTCTATCTATCTATCTATCTATCTATCTATCTATCTATCTATCTATCTATCTATCTATCTATCTATCTATCTATCTATCTATCTATCTATCTATCTTACATTTTCACATCTTACCCTTGATTTCTTATTTGGAGTGTACGCTTTGGAATTGTAGAAGATCAAGCGGACATCTTTGTAGAACTCGAGAGGGTTCATATAATTGCCCGCTTCCAAAGTTTCTTTCACAGTGCTGAAGTCCATGGGAGTGTCCACGATATCACGATAATCCTGGGAAGAATGTTTGGGCACCTGTGAAAACTTCAAAATCTAACAAAGCAATCTGAAGGACATGATTTTTTTTAATGTTTTATTTATTTTATTTATATTACTTTCCATTTTCACTAAACAGGGTGAGGTCGGGTTATAGCCATATTTGTTATTACATTAATCACAATAATATTACTAATATAACTGTATATCAATACAATTAGAAGAGTATATAACATCTTCATCATCAAATTCTCTTCACATTAACATTTCCTCCTTTTTATATTTCCTTCTTCCTAATTCTGTTTCTCATTGTCTAATCATTGGTAAAATATATCCCACGTCAAGAAATATTCAGTTTCTTCTTTATACTTAATAATCTGTCCATTTCTGCGCATTCTAATATTTTCTTAATTATGTTCTCATCTGACAGTATTTCATCATTTTTCCATTGTTGCGCAAATACAATTCTAGCTGCAGTTAATATATGTAAAACCACATATATACCGTGTCCCAATTCTGGAAATTAAACACATCCCCGCAGGAAAGAACAGCAGATGCTCTGTCAAGAAAACCGTACTAATGTTCTAAGATGTCTGCTTTATTAAATTGGAACTTTAAGGAAAGTTTTGCCTTGGACTCTGATTTAATTCTACATGATACTTGGAACGCTGACACAGTGTTTCCCCGAAAATAAAACAGGGTCTTATTTTCTTTTGACCCCCCCGAAATAAGCGCTTGGCCTTATTTTCGGGAAGGTCTTATTATTTTCAAGGTGCAGGAGGTGGTGAGCGTGGTCACCTCATGGCTGCTGCTGTGCTGCAATATTTTCGGGGAGGGCTTATTTTCAGGGGAGGGGTTATTTTAGCACATGCACTCAAAAGCCTGATTGGGCTTTTTATCTGGGGAGGTCTTATTTTGGGGAAAACAGGTGAGTCTTTTTATCGTATTTTTCCAGTAGAATGCCCAACAAAACACCTGTGAAAGCTTCAAAATCTAACAAAGCGATCTGAAGGCCATGCTTATTAACTCAATATCAATTTACCCAGCTGGTCTGACTAAGGAGAGGCTCTGCCCCACATTTTTCATCCCGGATGTCAAAGGAAGGATATTAAAACTTACTTCCCCTAAGTCTCATGGAACATTCTTACTCCAAAATGTACTTTGAGCCCAGAAATGTGCCAGATGTTTTTTCCAACCTGTGTTAGTGGCTGGAAAGGCCGAACTCTAGGTGAAAAGAGCCTCAGAGACAAAATTGCACCTTCTCAGGTAGTTGTTTTACCCGCCCTCCCAAACTCAGAAAAAAAAAGCAAAACTTACAGGGTAAGAAAAGAGATCAACGGGTTGTCGGAATGGCTCAGAGTCTTCCCGCTCATAGATCAGACTTAACAATTGCTTGCAGTGGTTTTTCCAGGAATCAACACATCCTTTCGAGGGTTGCCTTTTCATTTGCCGTTTGACCTTAAGATTTTTTTAAAAAATAAAGCAAAATGTGTAAATTGAATAATCTCTAAAATAATAATCTCTAATCTCTAAATCAGTGGTTCCCAAACTTGGCAACTTTAAGACTTGTGGACTGGAGCTGGCTGGAGCTGGCTGGAGAATTCTCCAGCCAGCTCCAGCCAGCTCCAGTCCACAAGTCTTAAAGTTGCCAAGTTTGGGAACCACTGCTCTAAATAATCTCTAAAATGTTTATTTTCATCTCATTTAACAGGCACCAAGTACCCAGAATCATAGTAGCACAAATGAGTTCTTTTCTTTAAAGATTGCCCATAAGATAGGTAACTTTTAAATGGAGTGCTTATTAACCCAATATCAATTTATTCAGCTGGTCTGGCTAAGACCAGATATGTGCCAATATGATATTTCCAATAAAAGTATTCTTTGAGGAATTCAATTGCCTCAGAGTATTGCTTGCCATGGATTTATTACTTGGAACCCTGACAATTCATGAGAGAATTCTTGTTAATGAGAACTGACTTTTTTTAAAGAGGAAGAAGCTTGGTTTTCTAACTTAAGAAGCATTATATCGCACAAAGAGAAATCAAGGGGCATCGGATGGCCACGCGTATCAATCAAAGTATTTTTGGAAAAAATAAGTGCACAGCTAGGCTTCAACGATAACTCAGTTACTTACTACTCGTTTTCCAGAGGAGGTTCCTGGGCCCTCTGAATCAGGAGACACTTCTGCCACCTATAGCAAAAACATGATTACTACAACTGAGAGAACATCTAAAATAAATTAATTCAAAATACACGAACAGGGACGCGGCGGCTCAGTGGCTAAGACGCTGAGCTTGACGATCAGAAAGGTCGGTGGTTCGAATCCCTAGCATTGCCTAACAGAGTGAGCTCCTGTTATTTGTCTCAGGTTCTGCCAACCTAGCAGCTCGAAAGCACATTAAAAAATGCAAGTAGAAAAAATAGGGGCCACCTTTGGTGAGAAGGTAACAGCATTCCGTGCGCCTTTGGCATTTAGTCATGGCGGCCACATGACCACAGAGACGTCTTCGGACATCTCGGCTTTGAAACGGAGATGAGCACTGCCCCTTAGAGTCGGGAATGACTAGCACATATGTGCGAGGGGAACCTTTACCTTTACCTTACATGCACACATGGAAATTATGGCCTTGGGCAAGGCCTTAATATTTGGTGGGATCCCAAATCATCCATGGGCTTTTTGAGAGGCAAGACAAGAGCAGCTAGTTTTGCAGTTTTCTTGGCCAGGTTTTTCAGAAGTAGTTTCCTAGAACTCTAACTTTTGGGTTTCCCCCCCACAAATTCACTTCCGGTCCAAACCAATCCCCAAAAGACCCTTTTCTTTTTACCTGCTCTTCTTCCTCTGTGCTACTCAAGTCTTCTGCTTTCACTTTGTTGTAGATCTCCAGAATATCTGTACAACTCTGATCCCTACAGAGTAAGAAGGGGATCGGCATGAGGGCGAAATAGAGATTAAAACAAAAACAAAATAAAACCTCCTCCCCAAAGCTTATTATGGTTGTCAATTCCTACATCAAAGATTCCATTAAATGTTCATGGATCGCCTAGTAGGGATTCTATCGTAGGAAGAAATTTTTCCATGTGCCTTTTTTTGTTAAAAAAAACTCCATCAAGAGACATGCACATATAATGAAACAGGGGAGGAAAAGATCCGATCCAGGCAAGTTTTCAGAACAGTATTTCCTTCCGCCACAAGGGAACTGACTGCTCACCCAATGTAGTGCAGTAAAACATCGGTGACGATTTTGGCTGCTTTGACAATAGGGCTTTCGGGCTCATTGAAAGTCCTTGCGTTATGTTCAATGTATCGTACCTCCCACATTAATGCTGATATTCTCCTGGAAAAGGAGAGAAGACAAAGACACTTGTTTGGATTATCTAGGCAACTGAAAGAGGTTGGACAAGATATACTGTACATGGATTCTGCATCAGGTGTTTTTAAAAGCAATTTCATTTTTTAATACAAGTTTTAATAAGAACGAAAAAACTATGTGTTATGGAGATAAGAAAGCATTCTGGCCCAAAATGCCATCACACAGAACCCTGGCACCATTCCTTTCAAGAGAGCCCAGAACTTAGTCAATCTGGAACTGCACCACCTGTGATTTGATCTAAGCATAATCCCCAAAATTGTCTGCTATAATGTCTTGCCTGTCAATGACTTCTTTAGGTTCAACCACATTAATACACGGGCAAACAATCGATACAAACTCAAAGTAAACCAAACTCGATTGCAGAAGATACGACTGGAAGGCTCTACCCGACTCCATTGCTTCAGCCTCAAACCCTCACAGCTTTTACAGCCCTCTCTAAGCGGTTTACAGAGTCAGCCTATTGTCCCCCAACAAGCTGGGTCCTCATTTGACCCACCTCAGAAGGATGGAAGGCTGAGACAACCTTGAGCCTGGTGAGATTTGAACTGCCCAACTGCAGCTAGCAGTCAACTGAAGTAGCCTGCAGTGCTGCACTCTAACCATTGTGCCACCTCGGTTCATTGTTGTTACGTAATTAACTCACTGTTGTTAGTTAATTAAAATAGTTTTCTTTTAAATCAACTTTGGTGGACTGCAAAGCCTATTTATAGATACAGAAAACAGCTAGCTTTCTGAGCGCATTTGTTAGAGTGCAGTACTGCAGGTTACTTCTGTTGACTACTGATGCCAGCAGTTTGGCAGTTTAAGCAGTTTGGCAGTTTAAGCCCGGCTCAAGGTTGGCTCAGCCTTCCATCCTTCTGAGGTGGGTAAAATGAGGACCCAGATAGTTGGGGGCAATATGCTGACTCTGTAAAACCACTTAGAGAGGGCTGTAAAAGCACTGTGAAGCGGTATTTAAGTCTAAGTGCTATTGCTAGTGCTAGCTACTGAAGGTCACACATCCTGAATCCGGATTTGAAAAATTAAAATTAAAAAATCAAACATTACAAATATCCTTTGTGTTTATTAGCAAATTAGTCCGTTCAATCAGAAGAACTCTGGTTCCCTTATTATTATTATTTTTAAATCACTAGAACAAGTTGTAGCAGAAGTTGTTTAGCATAAAACCAAACAATGCTAAGAAACTCTTTTATATATTAGTGACTATTCATCCAACCTGTAAAATCTGTTTTCAAGTCTTCTCCTTATTGTGGTGAGATCAGTTGGATAAGCAACCACAGTGCAATACAGAGGATAGGCCGATAGGTCGACTGGAACTGCAAAGGGATTAGAAATCTCTGCAAAATACAATAAAATAAAGGTGAACTGAATAAAACTTTTAAGGAAGATGGTAGACGCATTATGCGTTTAAGGGGAAAAAAAACCTCTCTGATAATAAATGTGAAGTTTGACTTCATATTACTCTAAAGCCCTAATACGAGGTGATGCCCCCAAGATAGCCTCCTAATTTAAATGTTGACAAGTAAGAATCAGATTTCTTCTGTACGTGTTATGATGCTTCAGCGAGGCCTGCAGGCCTGGAAAGTTCATCATTTTTTTATGTTTTGAAAGATTATTCCAAGGAATTACAAACAGGAATAACAGATGCCTCTTTAATGTTCTGGAATTGATAGTGTCATTTGGTTTCTTTCTTTCTTTCTTTCTTTCTTTCTTTCTTTCTTTCTTTCTTTCTTTCTTTCTTTTCTTTCTTTCTTTTCCTTTCATTTGTTTTCTTTCTCTTTCTTTTCATTCTCTTTCTTTCACTCATTCTTTCATTTTCTTTCTTTCTTTTTCTTTCTTTTTTTCCATTCATTCATTCATTCATTCATTCTCTTCCTCTTTCTTTTTCTTCATTTATAAATTTATATGCCACCCATTTCACTTCCCAAAGTGACTCCGGATGGCTTAACAATTAAGAATGAACAATTCTGCTGATTCTAGCCCCCAACAGAGGCAATAGGAGAAATCCAGACCTTATGAGTTAATGTTGCCCTACCTAGAGAAAGAAGCTGATCGATGCCTCGGAGAACTCGCACGCATTCTTCATCTCGGGAATGGGAGCCCCATTCTCCTTCCTGGGGCTTGTATAGCAAAGAGGCCAATTCCTCGCTAGTCACAGGGACTCCAGCCCCCACCTCATCTGGATAAGCAGCTGCAGGGGAAAGGGGGAAGGGGAGGGAGAGTGAGTGACTTGGATGCATCCAGTTGTTGCATCATGGTAATGATATATCGTTATGAAGTGTCTAAAGCAACGCTATCCATATTTCATTTAAGGCAATCTCTGCAAAATGCATCCTGAAACAAAATCTGGGTATGGCTGTAATTACCGCATTTTTTGGACTATAAGACGCACCGGAGAAAAAGACGCACCACGATTTTGAAGAGGTACATTTAAAAAAAAAAGTTTTTGCTCACCCCGGCCCCCAGAAGCACTCTGCAGGCCTCCCAAACTCTCTTCACGCCCCATTTTTTGTGAAAAATGGAGCATGCAGAGAGTTTGGGAGGCCTGCAAAGTGCTACTGGGGAGGACAAAAATGTGATGCATTGGGGGGGGGGGAGATGGAAAACGGGTCCGTTTTTCGCAAAAACAGGTTGTGCAGAGGACTTGGGAGGCCATTTTATTGTTGTTTCCAGGGCGGCCCTGTGGGCTGGATGCGGCCCACGGGCCTTGAGTTTGACACCCCTGCCATAGATAAACAAAACTGCCAAATGCAGGGTGATTGTACGGTCAACCCTAATAATTTAAATTTATATGCCATACGACTCCACCTTATGTGGTGCGGTCCTCATCTGACAAAACACTTTATCCAAACTTCCTATCCTCCTTCCCCCGGGAAAAATGCCCCATTACGTTTTTTTTTTTATAAGAAAGTCCTCTGTTATGCAATTAAAAAGTTGATATTTTGACTTTCTCCTGTATTCTTCAAATATATCCTTTTAGTGAAATTGTTCTGGCAGGTCTGAAAGGGCTTTGATTTTAATTTTACTATGCTGCTTTTTTTTTTTTTTAAGAAATCCGTGTAAACTGAAGGTAGCCCATGCAGTCAAGTTAAACATTATTATTATTTTAATTTGTATCTCATTTCTCTTTTACTTGAAGTTACTTAAAACTTGTCAATGAAATGCAGTCATTTCAATCCAATTCAAATTGAATTCTTTTCTATGCACAGTAAAGGCTTGGAAAAACTGAGTCCAATTTGATCTAAAAAGCTGCCATAATATTTTGCTGTTATAAAAAATAATCTCTACCGTTTTCCCCCGAAATAAGTGCTTGGCCTTATTTTCGGGGAAGTCTTATTATTTTTGAGGTGCAGGTGGCGGCGAGCGTGGTCACGTCATGGCTGCTGCTGTGTTGCAATATTTTCGGGGACGGCTTATTTTAGCGCATGCGCTCAAAAGCCCGACTCGGCTGATTATCCAGGGAGGGCTTATTTTCAGGAAAACAGGGTATCAAAGAGATTATTTGTGCCAGTGTAGTCTGTAATATGTATATACCATGATATAAGATCATACACCAGAGTAGTGTACATATTGCACAGAATACGACATATATATGGAAAGGTATGACTAGTCCCCCCCCCCGCAACTACTTGTATAAGGATTATTCTTTATATTATTCATGTTGTCTTGTATTCTTGTATAGACTGCACCAGTAGAGGCTAAACCAATTTTGTTGTATACATGATGTACAATGACAACAAAGGCTTTGAAATTAAATGAAATGATATTAATTAAATTAAAAGGAAGGAGGTAAGAAACAAGCACTATTTACTTCCTTCTGGAATTGGTTCCATGTCCCAGGGGCTCATATTTTCTCTTTCATTGTTGTCCCAGCTGCAAAATAACAACAATAACAACAATAATAAAACATCTCAGAAATAGCTTAATCAAGTTAAGAAATGCACTGCAAGATTTTGGGGAAATTTTCTTGCTCTGCAAATTTTGTCGAGATCCGGTTCATATATACATGATTTTTTATCCGTTTGTCCTCCTTATCCCCATCCCACTAAATTTGTTCCCATTTTGCCTATCCTGCCAATAAAATCATAACCCAGTGTACATAATTTATTTCCAACTTTACACTGGGTTGCAGAGACTAAAACAAAACATAAAAATCAGCTTTTCATGGCAATTGAGCAGAAATCTTGTATTCTAAGAAACGGGACACAAATATTTTCAAACCAGCAGATTATCAATGCTCACGATTACTTAATTTATATACAAAAACTTGGTTATTTCTGGGTTGGTTTTTTTTTTTGTTTGCATAAAATTCCGACACTTAGATTCATCCTTACTGAACACTGTAGCACTGGAAGGAACTGTCTGGATATTCTGCTTGGAATGGCTGTTGACTCTCTACGGTTCCAAACCACCATGCATCATCAATTATGCTACGAAATCTATCCCCTGCAATAAGAAAAACAGAGAGAACAAAGTGATACCTGCAGAGGCTGGTAGAACAAAGTTGGAAGGGACCTTGGAAGGCCTTCTAGTCCAACCCCCTGTTCAAGCATTCCATGCCCTTTACTGTTTTGGACCAATGGCTGTCCAATCTCTTCTTTAAAAAATTCCAATGATGGACCACCCACAACTTCTGAAGGCAACCCATTTTCAGAATCTATGTTTTTTTGGGTATCAAACTTTGAATGGGCAGCAGGAATTTTAGAATGATTTGGTTCTGAAACCATTTGTTCTGCTCACCCAAGTGAGTGCAGAATATACATAATGTTGCTGTATCAGATTAGACTGGGAAAAACTTGAAGGTTTCACAGTTAAACAGGCAAACATACCGATCTGCCAGTTTCTTTCTTTGGCTTCATTGTAAAATTGATGCAACACAAGGAAATCAATGACGTCAGGCATGTCATGATACCTGAGGGGGAAAAATGACACAACTCAGTCAAGAAGAAGATGGAGGTGGTAGCAATAATAATAACATAGGAAACAAAAGAGGAGCGAAAGAGGAGTGGGTTTTTGCAGGAAACAATTTGTTCATTCATTTCAGGAGTGTGAAGATCTGTCCATGAATCTCAGAGACTCTGCCCAGTCTTTCCTTGCACAGCACCTCATTTGGAAAATATTTACACGGCAGTTTTCCAAGCTAGGTAAGGTCTGGGGTCATAACTTCACCTTTGAAAGACTGCTGAATGTAAAGGAAAGGAATTCACATTTGTTTAATAAAAGGGCTTTTGTCAGGACCAGGAATCTGCTTCATGCTTTTTGAGGAAGCCTAGATCAGAACAGCTGATCAAAGGGGGATGAGCCCCTGCTAATTTTGCTCTTCTCCCACCCAGAGAAAACTGAGTTCCCCATAAGCTACCACATTATTAAAGCAAAAAGAAACAAAGGGGGGGGGACCACAATTCACTTCTAATTTAGGGCAGTGTTTCTCAACCTTGGCAGCTTTGGAAAATATTTACATGGCAGTTTTCCAAGCTAGGTAAGGTCTGTGGTCATAACTTCACCTTTGAAAGACTGTTTGCCAGGCCTTTGCTGAATGTGAATGAGAAGAATTCACATTTGTTTAATAAAGGTTTTTTTTGTCAGGACCAGGAATCTGCTTTGGGCTTTTTGGGGACACCTAGTTCAGAACACTAGTCCAGGCAATTGCCAAGAACTAAAAACTGATTTGAGTGCACAATCATAAAAAGAACAACAAAAGTAGCCATTGCTTAGGAACTGTCTCTTTCAGCAACTGTTTACAGTTATGGTGATGAAAAAGTAAGTTGGACTAATCCTTGCATTTATGACCTTCACAGTTCTGTAAAGCAAAGGAAGTAAGAGCAAGGAGGTAAGTGCTTATACAGAAAGATCACTTAGCAATTGTTTTTGTTTAAGGACTTAGTTGCCAGTCCCAACTGTGGTTGTTAAATGATTAAAAAATGATTTAAATGTCTATAGTGACCAATGACTGGGTGGTTCATAACAATCCAGAGACATTATAATAAAATTGTTAAAAGATGGCAAGTGCAACGAAGTGAGGGGGTCTCACCCTACCCATCCTAAAATCCTGTATGAAGAGCCAGGTCTTTATAATTTTTCTAAACATGATACTTTTGATTTTATTTAAGCATCACTTAATGCAACTTTTTGGGAACCCCTAGCAAAAAATAGGATAGGAAGAAGAATGGGAGGGGAAGAAAGTCAACAGCTCAAAAGCATCACAGTGCAGTTTTAACTGGAGCCTTAGCAAGCCACTCACTTTATGGAAAACGATTCCCCTGTCATTTTGCCCGAGATGGGGTCAAGAAAGGCAAGCTTCAAGCAGCACAGCGTAGGTGGTCCAACTTCATACTTAATTCCCACAATCTTCACAAATTCTTGTTCCTGTTGGTCAAAGAGCAGAAGAGGTCAACAGCTTTAAAAATCAAATTGCCCCCCCCCTGTGGGGCATGGACCCCCACGTTGAAAACTACCAATTTAAACGGAGTGCGCCTTTGTTAAATTAGCATCTAAGATAGAAATGTCTTCTAGCTCAGATTCTAGCAAGACCAGGAATGAAATATGGATGCCATCCCTGAATCCTTAGAATCAGAGTCAAATCAGGATAAGGTTATATATACGGAGCCACTGTACTGTTCCTTTGCTGGGGGCTTAATAAACAAGGGAAATCCTCACCCCACCCCCGATCACAGCTTACTGTTATACGCTGAGTCCTTTATTGTTTCACACCTATAGACAGAATCTTGTTAGCTCTTTATTGTGTGAAACAATACAAGTTTTAGTTTGGAAGAATTGCCTTGGTTTTGGACCTGACACACACACTGTCCTATTTTCCTTATATCATGATACATGTAACTGGACTCAGGATTTATTATTCATATTTATTCTATTCTGTTCTAACCTGTTTTCTATACTTCTATTCTTCTATCCTTCTATTGTTTATCTCAGGGTGGATTTGATTTAAATCACTAGTAAAAAGGCTTGATTTAAATCAATGTATAGAATATATAGCTGCATGCTACATAACTAAGCTCCATTTCATGCTGAATAAATGAAATTATTAATGTATCTTAAATATAAAATCATCTTTAGACAGATTTTTACTCCAAAAGCATTTTATTAGAATAAATTTGATTAAAAAAATCCAATTTAAAATTTAAAAATCCATTTTTTATATTATTATTTTTTTAAAAAACATCGATTTTTATCCACCCGGATTTATTTATTTATTGGATAAACTGCACTGCAGAAGACAATCAGGCAGATGTGTCCACATCCTATCAAACTCCTTTGTCAAAGGCAGGGCTGTTTTCAAGAGCTCTTGATATACAGGCAGTTGCCAGGCTCAAATCACAGCACCTCCAGGCAGGACTGGGGAAAACCTGGAAACTATTGCCTGAAAGCTGCTTTTGAATAGAACACAGCTGCCTGGGGAATTCTGGGAGTTGAAGTCCACCTATCTTAAAGTTACCAAGGTTGATAAATGCTGGGGGTAGACTAATGATTACTTGATATAGAGAGTACATTCTGGCCATAATTAATAACCCACAATAAAATCTTCTTGACTGCTTACCCTGAGTTCCATTTTATTCCATGGCTGCTTTTGTATGTTAACACTATAAATTTTTGCTTTCCGAATTGCCCGCACGTAAGCTTCGTGCCCTTGCCTGAAATAGATTATCTGGAAGGAAGGAAGATGAGAAAAGAGGGCTGTTTATACACTGGCTTCAGAAAGCAATTTCCATTAAAACGCTTCAAATACTGAATCCTAAAAATAAACCATTTACTTGTTTAAATTACTGCTCAACTTTGGAGCTCCGGAAAGTATATCATTTGCATATTACAAGAGAGAAGGGTTCCTGGACTAATATTTGCTAATGAATCGTAACTTCACATGTTCAAAGTCCATTTGGCTGTTTCATTAAATCATAGGGGGGGAGGGGATGAAAATTTTGCATGGTATCCAAATCTGGAGACATAGTCTGTTGCATAAAGTAGATGATAAGTTGTGTTTTGATCAAAAGAACTCACAGCTGCCTAAGCAGGTGAGAGGCTTATGTATTTTGAACATGCAAAGGAGCATTGGACTGAGACGGCAGCATAACTGACACTGGATTCTAGTCCTTTGGGACACTTATTGTTCCACTTGAGACAACCTGTGCCAATGTGTTTGTAAGCCAAAGCAGAACATCAACAGGGCTGAAGTGTTTTCCAGTTTTACTTTACTTTCAAGTCGTGAAAAGGACAGCAATCTCAGAAGGCCTATGTTTTTATAAAAGACTACCAAACGAACCTTACTTACTTTCTTTCTCTCTCCATCCATCGATCTAACATCTATTCATCCATCCATCCATCTCATCCACCCGTCCATCCATTCATCCAACATCTATTCATCCATCCATCTCATCCATCTATCCACCCATTGTTCACCCGTCCATCCATCCATCCATCCATCCATCCATCCATCCATCCATCCATCCATCCATCCATCCATCCAACATCTATTCATCCATCCATCCATCCTTCCAATATCTATTCATCCATCCATCTCATCCATCCATCCATCCTTCCAATATCTATTCATCCATCCATCTCATCCATTTATCCACCCATCATCCATCCACCCACCCATCCATCTCATTGATCGATCGATCGATCGATCGATCGATCGATCCATCCATCCATCCATCCATCCATCCATCTAATCTATCTAACAAATTTATATAGCCACTCAACTCACACATAGGTGACTCTGGGCAGCTTACAAACTGTAAAAAAATTTAAAAGCTCAACATATAATAAATAATTTCTTCAAAGTTGTAGCCTTTCAGTAAACTCCTCCCCATCCCCAAAAGTATTTAAAATATTGCTGGTATAAATACTTTATTCCAAATAGCATTCTTTGTCTCGACATAATTAATTACTATACTTTGAATCTACTGTAGTCATTCCCCAAGGTAGAGTCCAACATGGAATGAGATTGTGCCATCATGTCTGAAAAGATTTATCCCTTCAGTTTTATTATGGATGGCTAAAATTATTTCTGTGAACTTCATCGGAGGGTTATCAATCAATCAATTTTTATTATGCTCACAGGTCATCACTATAAACAAAGCGTTGAAAATAATAAAAATAAATAAAAGACAAAATAGTTTAGTGTGATTAGTGGTGGGTTATCGGTGGGTAGTTAAGAGTCTGCCCAATTTTGCATACAGTATGGCCACATTCAAAGAAGCTCCTTCATGTTGACCTGGTAAAACTAAGGTAAAGGTAAAGGTTCCCCTTGCACATATGTGCTAACCATTCCCAACTCTAGGGGGCAGTGCTCATCTCCGTTTCAAAGCCAAAGAGCCAGCGCTGTCCGAAGACGTCTCCGTGGTAATGTGGCCAGCATGACTCAATGCCGAAGGTGCACGGAACGCTGTTACCTTCCCACCAAAGTTTTTCCTACTTGCATTTTTACATGCTTTCGAACTGCTAGGTTGACAGAAGCTGGGACGAGTAACAGGAGCTCACTCCGTCACACGGTTCTAAGGATTCGAACCACCGATCTTTCTGATCGACAAGCCATCAGTATTTCCTGGATATTTTATTAGATGAGATGTTATAAATTGAGTCCATGACCCCTTATAGCAGATGTAGTATAGTTATCGGAGGTTAACTTGAGCCAAGAATTTAAATCTGTGAGTACCTCATCTCCCATTTGAGGGACAAAAGGAGAACGCCGTGGGATGGTATCCAAGATCCAGTGAGGAGCAAACCATTCTTCTGTAGGTTCAGCATCCATGGACAGCAATCCACTGGGTTTCTTAAAAACGGAAACATTTTTAAGTTTGAATACAAGCAGAGAGACCGAGTAACTGATGCACAGATCGTAAGGCGGGTGGTGAATGACCTTGCCTTAATCCAACCTTTCTAGGTGGGTCTTCTTTGAGACTTGCTTACCTTTTTCCGAGTCTGTTTGGGTTTCTTGCGCTTCTCTTCCTGTCCTTTTGTCTCTTTGACATGCTCATCCTCAGAGCTGCTGCTGATCTGGCGAGCCGTTTGTCTTGTCTGTCTTTTCGGAGGTTGGAGATTGATCCCAGCGTCGGCGGTCCAGTCAGAATATTCACTAGACGAATCACTGGAATTGTCACAGAAAGAAATAATAAGAAAAAATGGGTGGGATTAAATGAAATTCGAAGGGCTACAAAGAGAAGTTAAGAGTGTGTTGCCTATCTAGAAGTAGCCGTACAAAGGGAAATATTATTCGTCTCAAGTTTATTCCTTTCTAGTTTAATACTAATTTTTTCTCGTTTACCAGTAATTCTAGTTAAATTGTCATTTGCCACCAAATTCTATTTTCTTCTTTCCTTCCGCTCAATTGTGCCAATTCTCAGAGATTTAGATTAGATTTAGATTAGATTTGTTTTATTTATATGCCACCCTTTTCCGGGAGGGACTCAGGGCGGCGAACAACTCAAAGGGGGGAAAGGGAACATAGAACACAATACAAGCAGTTAAAATAGCCAAGAATCACACAGCCACACAGGTCGAGAGGGGAGGGGAACTCGTCAACCCCAGGCCTGCCGGCACAGCCAGGTTTTGACGGCTTTCCGGAAGGCCTGGAGAGAGGTGACAAGACCCTGGAGTTTTCTTGACAAGATTTTTCAAATGTGGCTTGCCATTACTTCCTCCCTAGATTTGAGAATTAATGATTGATCCAAGCTGATTTTGCACCCAAGGAAGGATTAGAACTCACAGTCTCTTGGTTTCTAGCCTGGTGTCTTAACCAGTATACCAAACTGGCTCTCAAATCTAATGAACCATCTACAAAATTCATTCATTCATTCATTCACTCACTCACTCACTCACTCACTCACTCACCCACCCACCCACCCACCCATGGGCCTTAGAATAGTATTGAGAAGAAGTGTGCTTTTTCTATGATAAACTATTCCCTTTTCATGAAAGGTAATTAAAATACCTGGAGCTGCTTTCACTCTGCCACGCAGCTACGTTGTCATCTCCAGAGCCATCACTGGTGCCCACGGAATTGACTTCCTGGTGGAGACAAAAACACAAACATTCTTCAAATCCATAGAGATTTTCAGCCATCCAGGTAGTGGTTGTCCCCCCCACCCCCCAAAAAAGTTGCTGTTTCAGGAGGCAACTGAACTTCCTTGTTTGTTTGTTTTTCTTTGAAGATGTTTTGCTTCTCATCCCAGAAGCTTCTTCAGCTCTGACTGGATGGTGGGGAATGGAAGGATTTATATTCCTTGCAGACAGCTGGTCATTTGCATCATTTTAGGGGGTTGTTGAAGCACTTGGAGGTTTATCTGTGTCCTTAGGGTTACCTGAGTAAGTGCTTCTTGTTCCTGTAGTCTGAGGACATGGATAAATCTCCAAGTCCTTCAATGACCCTCTAAAAGGATGCAAATTCTTGGATGAGAAGTGAAATGGCTTCAAAAGAAAAAACAAAGTCCAGTTGCCTCCTGAAAAAAGCATCTTTGGGACAACTGACCTGGATGATTGAGAATCTCTGCAGACGTTTAGCTACACAATTTGGAATGAACACCCTTGGAATGGTGCAGGAGTAGGGATGGCTTTCCACAGGAGGAAAAATTGCAGACTACAGGAACCATTTGCACTACTCAAGTGACCCTAAGGACACCGATAAACCTCCAAGTGCTTCAATGATCCTCTAAAAGGATGCAAATGACCAGCTGTCTGCAAGGAATATAAAACCTTCCATTCCCCACTATCCTGTCAGAGCTGAAGAAGTTTCTTGGATGAGAAACAAAACATCTTCAACAGAAAAAAGCAAGAAAGTGCAGTTGCCTCCTGAAAAAAAAGCACCTTTGGAGCAACCATGTTCTGGATGACTGAGAATCTCTACAGATGTTTAGCTATACAATTTGGGATGAACATCCTTGGAATGGTGCGGGAGTAGGGATGGATTTCCAGATGAAAAAAATGCAGACCAGAGGAACCAGGAGCACCACTCAGGTGACCCCGAGGGCACAGATAAACATCCAAGTGCTTCAATGACCCTCTAAAAGGATGCAAATGACCAGCTGTCTGCAAGGAATAAAAATCCTTCCCTTCCCCACCATCCAGTCAGAGCTGAAGAAGCTTCTTGGATGAGAAGTGAAACGTCTTCAAAAGAGAAAGCAAGAAAGTCCAGTTGCCTCCTGGAAAAAAAAACACCTTAGGGACAACCATGACTTGGATGACTGAGAATTTTTTTTCTTTTGGATGAGGTCTTCCTAAGTTAAGCTTAGCAATAGAAATAGCAAACTGTGGTTGTAAGTCAAAGACTCTGTGTTTGTGTGTGTGTGTGTGTGTGTGTGTGTGTGTGTGTGTGTGAAATCGTAAAAACAAAAGAACCTTAGGCAACCACACCACTAAAACAAATCAATGAAAGAAAGTCTGGGTCATCTCACCTCCGAGGAGCTCTCCGAGTCTTCCTGGGTGTGGGAACTTCTCCTTACGCTTTGTGAGTGACGCTCAATGGTGGAGCGCGTCTGGTACGCATGCTGCCGCCTGCGCTGGTTTCTGCGCAAAGACCGCCCACTACCGGGTTGGTAATCGCTCTTTGAGAAGAACCAGGGAGAAAAAAAAGAGGACATGGAAATTTAAATTTGCAAAGGGAAGCGTTTGTTGCAAGGGAACGTTTTTAAAGCGAAGTGAGTTTTTATGTTCTTGAAGGTAGCTATGAATGGCATCTCGGATTCTAGGCACACACATCTGTCTGCCTGTCTGCCTTTTGGCTTCCTTTATGTAGGTAAACCACAACTACAAATCTGGGAACGTCTGCTACAATTTTGTTTGGATTCAGGTTAACTCTGTTATTTTAAAGTTTTAGAATTTTAAAAAACTGAATCGTGTTCAAATACAAGGCTTTTATTTTATTATTGAGTCTTGTCATCTGCACCTCCATAACTGTCTGGTTGGCTCTGCAACCCAACAGGACAGACACAGGCTCCAGAGGATAATTAGGTCTGCAGCAAAAACAATGGCTACAACCTGCCTTCCATTGAGGACCTGTACACTGCACAAGTCAAAAAGAGGACTGTGAAAATATCTACAGACCCCTCACATCCTAGACATCAATTGTTTCAACTTCTACCCTCAAAACAACACTATAGAGCACTGCACACCACAACAACAAGACACAAGGACAGTTTTTCCCCGAATGCCATCACTCTGCTAAACAACTAATTCCCACAACACTGTCAAATAATTTACTAAGACTATATTAGTATTATTTTTCTCTTCCTTACTAGTATCTATTTCTTCCCACTTATGACTATAACCATGTAGCTTGTATCTTTCAATTTCTATTGTTTTATTTGTTTTTAGTATGATATGATTGCTTATTAGTAACCTATGACTATCTCTAAGTGTTATATCTTATGATTCTTGATGAATGTATTGTATTTTATTTTTCTTTAGGTACACTGAGAGCTTATGCACCAAAGAGAAATTCCTTGTGTGTCCAATCACACTTGGCCAATAAAGAATTCTATTCTATTCTATTCTATTTTCTCCATAGGCCTTGCTTCTTTCTACCAAGAATTTCCCTACATCTAAATCTTTCCTTTAATGTATTCTCTCATCCATCCATATATAACATGGCTAAATTTCCAACTGGTTAGTGAAGAAGGTCTGTGCCTGGAAAAAAAATATTCCCCTTTTTGAAAACATTCCTCACCCTCTGCAAAGTGTAGGATGGCTTCCTCTTCTTTTCAAGGGTATACAGGTGGATTTCCAATTCACCTTTGGCTGCTCGGCATTCTTCCTGAACTCTTCAAGAAGAAAGATCAAATTTGGGTTATTGTCCAAATATTTTCAAAGATCTCCTGTTACTTGGTTCTAAAGATTTTTTTTTCCTTCCAAGAAAGAAGGATTAGTAATTTTACCTACTGTCCATGGCTGAAGCTTTCTACTATGCCCTTAAATTGCCTAGACTTTTGTTTTTCAACCTTGGGAACGTTTAAGATATGTGGACTTTGATTCCCACAATTCCCCAGCCAGCATCCTGAGCTAATTTCACAAGGTGCTAAAGAGCCTATAAAAGCAGTCCTCGACCTAGGACCACAATTGGGACCGGAACTTCATTAAGTGAGGTGGTCATTAAGTAAGACATCCCATCACTATGGTTTTACAACCTTTTCGGGCACAGTCGTTAAGCACATCTGGATTTCCCTTCTTACTTTGCTAGCAAGGAAGTCCCCTGGGGAGATCACACAAAGGATGATCAAGTGACCCTGCGATGCAACGGGTTGTAAATACATGCCAGCTGTGAAGCCTCCAAATTGTGATCATATAACCAAAGGGACAGTGTGATGTGATAGTTGCAATGGCAAGAACTGGTTGTCACATTTTTAATCGTAAGTTTGAATGAGACGCTGAGCTTGTCGATCAGAAAGGTCGGCAGTTCAGCAGTTCGAATCCCTAGCGCCGTGTAACGGAGTGAGTTCCCATTACTTGTCCCAGCTCCTGCCACCCTAGCAGTTTGAAAGCACTTAAAAAATGCAAGTAGAAAAATAGGGACCACCTTTGGTGGGAAGGTAACAGCATTCTATGCACCTTCGGCATTGAGTCATGCCGGCCACATGACCATGGAGACATTTTTAGACAGCGCTGGCTCTTCGGCTTTGAAACAGAGATGAGCACCGCCCCCTAGAGTCGGGAACGACTAGCACATATGTGCGGGAGAAGCTTTACCTTTTAGGTTTGAATGGTCATAGAACAAATGGCCGTAAATTGAGGACTTAACCCTAAGCCCATGATGGCAAACCTATGGCACGTGTTCCAGAGGTGGCACTTACAGCCCTCTCTGTGGGCATGTGCGCCAGCCAGCTGCTCTTTGGGTTTCTGATGCACCCGTGTGCATGCACACATGTTCCAGTTTGGGCACTCGGTGCCAAAAAGGTTTGCCATCACTGTCTTAAGCAGTTTTTTTAAGCAACCCCCAACTTCCTTGACAAAGCCTTTTTTCTTTACCTGCTAAGTCCAGGAGGCAGCTCATTTACTACTACTCTCCTACTCCATGCCATGAGATCTCTCTCTGTGGCCATCTGACTTCTAGGAGCATTGTGGTGCATCTGACGGACACCTTCAATCTGGCCACTCCGTCTGAGCCCGACATTTGTGGGGGAAGCCATATCCAGGCTTGGGCTCCTCAAAACTGCCAAAACAAGCAAAACAAAATCAGAACAATAAAGGAGAATATTTGCAGCTCAGGGCTGAAATGCGGGCTCCTTATTGCTTTCTGAGCTTGGAGGTTTTCTTGCAGACCACAGATTAACAGAGTTGGAAGGGACCTTGTAGGTCACCTAGTCCAACCCCTCACTCAAGCAGGAGAGCCTAATACCAGTCTCTCCTTGAAAGCCTCCAGGGATGAAGCTCCCACAACTTCTGAAGGCAACTTCTGTTCCATTGGTTGATTGCCTCAGTCAGAAAGTTCCTCCTTATTTCTAGGTTGAATTTCTCCTTGTCCAGTTTCCATCCATTATTCCTTGTCTGGCCTTCAGAGGCTTTGGAAAATGGCTTGATCCCCTCTTCTCTGTGGCAGCCCCTCAAATATTGGAAGATACTTCTCATGTCTCCCCTGGTCCTTCTCTTCATTAGATTAGCCATGCCCAGTTCCTGCAACTGTTCATTGCATGTTTTAGCCTC
This sequence comes from Thamnophis sirtalis, assembly GCF_051295495.1. Lineage (NCBI taxonomy): Eukaryota > Metazoa > Chordata > Lepidosauria > Squamata > Natricidae > Thamnophis > Thamnophis sirtalis. The sequence goes on from NW_028261393.1 coordinate 43,605,578, forward strand.
CAGTCCCCTAATCATCTTGGTTGCTCTTCTCTCCACTTTTTCTAGAGTCTCAACATCTTTTTTATAATGTGGGGACCAAAACGGGATGTAGTATTCTAGGTGTCGTCTTACTAGGGCTTTATAGAATGGTATTAGTACCTCACTTGATCTTGATTGTATCCCTCTATTATTATTATTATTGGCTGCCGCCGCACACTGCTAGCTCATATTTAAGTGCTTGTCCACTAGGACTCCAAGATCCCTCTCACAGTCACTGCTATGGTTTCACCCAGTCTATGTGTACTTTTGAGTTTTCTTGCCTAAGTGTAAGACTTTATTTTTCTCTACACTGAATTTCATTCTGTTAGAGAGGAGGACCCAGTGTTCAAGTCTGTCAAGATCCATCTGGATCCTAAGCCAATCTTTCAGATATTTCATTACCCAACTAGGTACCGTCATCAGGGCTAACTGTTATCTAGTTTGGGTAATGAAACATCTGCAAGAAAACCACCAAGCTCAGAAAGCACTGATCTAAGAAAAAAAAAAACAATCCTTCTATCATGTTTGCTTTATTAAAAAGACAGCAAAAGCAGAGACATCACCCTTACAACAAAAGCGTGTATAGCTATGGTTTTCCCAGTTGCAATGTATGGTTGTGAAAGTTGGACCATAAGAAAGGCTGAGTGCCAAAGAATGGAGGCCTTTGAACTCTGGTACTGGAGAAGACTCCTGCGAGTTCCTTGGACTGCAAGGTGATCAAACCGGTCAGTCCTAGAGGAGATCAATCCTGGCTGCTCTTTAGAAGGCCAGATCCTGAAGAGGAAACTCAAATACTTTGGCCACCTAATGAGAAGGAAGGACTCCCTGGAGAAGAGCCCAATGCTGGGAAAGATTGAGGGCAAAAGAAGAAGGGAATGACAGAGAATGAGGTGGTTGGATGGAGTCACCAAAGCAATCGGCGTGAGCTTAAATGGACTTCAGGATATGGTAGAGGACAGGAAGGCTTGGAGGAACGTTGTCCATGGGGTCATGATGGGTAGGACACGACTAACAACTAACTAACAACAACAAAAGGACAGTGGAGAAAGTTCAGATTTCCCACGTTCTGGCAGGAGGACAAGAGGAGGGGACTCTTACTGTGCACAGACTGCAATCTGTTCTGTGGGGGATTTGGCGGTGCTTCACTTTCGCTGAGCCTCCTCAGATCTTGCTCCCGTTGCAGCTCTCTGATCATCCCGTCCAGGATGCTCCCTTCTTGATCGTTGGTCTGTTGTCCGATCACTTGCTCCACCACTTCGCCATCACCTTTGGGGGATCAAACATAGCGTAAGGCGGAGAGGAACCAGCGCAGGCGGTCCTCGACATACAACAGTTCATTTATAAAAAGAGACTCCCATTAAACCTAACCCTCAGAATGTAGACCAGGTGCAAACAAAACAGACACTCCTGTTTTCATCTACACTGTTCCTTTTTTTTTGCTGGAAGAGATTAACACTATTTGTCTTCTGCAAAATTGTTGCAAAAGTGCAAGTTTCGTGGAAAAAAAATATGGCAGACGGCAAACATAGGCTGGATGTCAGGCATCTGAAATGTGGTCAAGGGACCAAGGGGGGGGGGCAGCCATTGGAACTAGGTTGTAAGTACCTTTTGGGGGTTCTAGCGAAACTTTGCATGGCCACTAAGCGATCGGTCATAAGTAAAGGACTACCTGGGCGTTAGTCCTCAACTTACCATTTGTTTACCCCATTTCCCCCCAAATAAGACCTCCCCGGATAATAAGCCCAGTCGGGCTTTTGGGCCCATACACAAAAATAAGCCATCCCCTGCAAATAAGCCCTCCCCGAAAATATTGCAATGCAGCAGCAGCAGCAATGAGGTGACCACGTTCACCACCTCCTGCACCTCAAAAATAATAAGAGCTCCCTGAAAATAAGGCCAAGAGCTTATTTCAGGGGTCAAAAGAAAAGAAGACCCTGTCTTATTTTCGGCAAAACATGGTAGTAACCGTTTGAAGTTACAACGGCACTGAAAAAAATGACTTATTACACACTTAGGAATTTTTGCAGCATCCCCATGATCAAAATTTAGACGCTTGACTTATGTCAACTCTCTGTGTTGACATTCCATGCAGAATGTCGGCAGAATAATAATAATAATAATAAATCACTACTTTTTGTACTACAATATCGGGTCACTTATTATGAATCAGGCACCGCTAGGGGAACTTTACAACTTATTTATGACCATTGCTGTGTCCCAGAGTCACATGATCCCCCTTTGCAACCTTCTGACCAGCGAAGTCAACAGGGAAGCCAGATTCACTTAACAACCAGGTTACTAACTTAACAACAGCAGTGATTCACTTAACAACTGGGTAACAAAGGTTGCAAAGTGAAACAGAATTCACTTAACAAATTTCTCGTTTAGCAAGATAAATGTTGGGCTCAATTGTGTCGAGGACTACCTGTATTACATTCCAAACGTACAAAGGGTACCGAGGCATTTTTAAAGAAACCACCATGCCGGGATCATGACAACCCATAACCATCTCTGGGCCATTTCCAGAGGCCATCCCACCAACAAGGCCTAGATAAATGATCTATAAATGATCCCCACTGCTGCTAGATCAGTTCAGTTGTGTTAGAAATCCTGTACCGTTTGCTACATAGCCCAGTTGAGGGATAAGTTGTTCGTCTTTGCAATTTTCCCGCCCGGGCACCAGTCGCTGGTATCTTGTGGGGTGAGGGTTCCCATCCACATCTACCAAGAAGGGGGGAGGCATGAGATGGGGTGCTTGTTGGGTTTGTTCATCGAGCACATAATTGTTAGCATCACGGATCAGTGGCCGATAATCTGTATGGAAGAACATCTGATCTGGAATCTACATGAGACACAAAGAGTGCATATCTATATGAATCATTGTTAATGAATAATATTATTCATATATTATTATTATTATACTTTATTCATTAAACATGAAACTCAGACAACTGAACATTCAAAAATGCATCACAAATACCATTGACTGGTGCTAATGGTTGATACAGGTTGCTGCCAGCATCCTAGGTATCAACCAAGTACCTTCTTAAGATGTACAATGTTCTGAATAGCGCAGTTTTTTGCAGTTCTGCTGTTGTTATTGCAAGAAGCTGCAGTTTCTGGATGTATCGTATAAAATTCTTAGACATGGTACCAAGTGCTCTGATGACAATGGGTATCACTGTTACATGTTTCATCCATAATCGGGTAGTTTCGATGGCCAGGTCGTGGTATTTCATGATTTTTTCCAGTTCTTTTTCTTCGACTCTGGCATCTCCTGGTACCATGATGTCAATAAATTGTACATTTCAGCCCTCTGCAACTGTGATATCTGGCATGTTGTTTTCCAAATGACGATCCCTCTGTATTTTAAAATCCCACAAGATCTTCCACCTTCTCATTTTTGGTAACTTTTTCTACTTTGTGCTCCCATGACTTTTTGGATTCAGGTAAGTTGTATTTTTTACATAATGACCAGTGGATTAATTTAACAACTCGGTCGTATCTAGCTTTGTAATCAGTTTGTGCAATTTTGCTGCATTCACATATTAAATGTGAAACAGTTTCAACTTTGTCATTGCAAAGCCGGCAGTCTGGATTGTCAGTGGATTAATAATATTATGCATATATTACTGTGTGGTTAATCTTTGGTGGGATTCACAGCCTTTGGGGCTGGTTGGTAGCTCAACAGCTCGAGTCCTAACCAAGGACCTAAGAACTGTTAAGGTAACATCGGAGGATATAAGCTGTTCCAAGTAGGGTGGTTTTTGTAGAATCAGAATGTTCAAGTCCGATTTAGAATTTCCAAATAATGAGGTAGCCCTTTGGGTACTGCTGCGATGATGATGATGATGATGATGATGATGATGATGATGATGATGATGATGATAATCTTTGGTGAGATTCACAGACTTTGGGGTTGATTGGTAGCTCAACAGCTCAAGTCCTAACCAAGGACCTAGGAACTGTTAAGGTAACGTTGGAGGATATAAGTTGTTCCAAGTAGGGTGGTTTTTTGTAGAGTCAGAATGTTCAAGTCAGGTAAATTTAGAATTATTATTATTTATTAATTAATACAAAAATCAGGCAATAGTCTTCTCTTTAATGATGTATATGTGTGAGAGTTGGACTCTAAGAATGGCTGATCAAGGAGGAATTGACACCTTTGAGTGCTGGTATATATTACTGGGTGCATCATGTTCCCCACTGCCCCCCAGCAGCCTGAATCTGCAGAGGAGGGGGAGGACTGAGGGGGCAGCTTCGGAGGAATATGGGGAGGAGCAGGCCAAGGCAGGCCAGGGCCCCTCAGGATTGGGACGGCTTGTTGGCAGGGAGGAATGGGGGGGGGTGCAGGATGACTGAGAGAGGGCAAGCAGTAGACATGAGGAACAACGAAGCTCAGGCGATGAGCAAGGACCTCCCCCTCCTGATCCTTGAGTAAGGAGAGTGGAGATTTAAGGAGACACTGTGGGGAGGGGCATTTGTCAGGTACAAACGCTGAATTGGTAAAGGTTGGTATGCCAGCACAGATATTTGGAGTTTGCAGAACTGCTTGCTTCTTCCTTACTTTGTGGGCTCATTACTTGTTCCTTGTTTTCTGGACTCATTTCCATGTTCCTTTGTTTTGTTGGACTGGTCACAACCAGAGGCTGCTCTGCTGTGTGTCTGTGTGTGTGTGCACACGCTTTGCTCTGGAACTTGCCAAGAACGTGGGAGAGTTTGAGGGGAAATCCGGAGCATTTGAATTCTCAGCTGGCTACGTGACCTTCATGCCTTGTCCCAGGTCATAACAACATGCATCATGGATAGCCAGAACTACCACCAACAAGAGAGGTGCTGAATGGTATAAAGCCAGCTCCATCACTAGAAGCCAAAACCACAAGACTATCTCTGACTTACTTTGGCCATGTCACAAGTGGAAATTCATTGGAGAAGGCAATGATGCCAGGAATGGTTAGTGGAACAGAAAGAAGGAGCAAGCAAAGAACTCGGTGGCTTTGGATACCATCAAAACTGATACAAACAACAATGAAAAGAAGCTGTGTTTGACAAGGTTGCATGGAGAGCACTTGCCTATAAAGTAGCCAAGAGTTGGACACAACTAAACCATTAAAACTGTTTATACAGACTCTTTTGAAAACCAGCAGATTTAATCAAATTGACTAATCTACATGTCTACTACACACAATAGAATAGACTTCAATGATTTCTTGTTTTTATTAAACACGCATAACTTTTACTTTTGTCAATACAAGCAGAAGTTCTGGGACTAGTGGTGTATACAGTTTCAAATATCACAAGAACTGAGATCATAATAGCCTATCAATTCCTCAGAAGAAAGAATTATATTGTACTTATTTTTCATAACCCATTCATTTCCAAGACCAATTTAAGGTACAACCGACAAAAATTATAAGATAAAGGTAAAGGTTCCCCTCACACAAATGTGCTAGTCATTCCCGACTCTAGGGGGCAGTGCTCATCTCTGTTCCAAATCCAAATGTTTCCTCCTTGCATTTTTTACATGCATTTGAACTGCTAGGTTGGCTGAAGCTGGGACAAGTAACAGGAGCTCACTCCGTTACACGGCACTAGGGATTTGAACCGCCAAACTGCGGATCTTCTGATCGCCAAGCTCTGTGTCTTAGCCACTGAGCCACGGTGTCCCTTCACGTCCCACACAGAAATTATATGTGACCTTTAATCCAACGTATTCTAAACACATGTGGAAGGAATCTACATTAACTATTGCAAATATCACAAATCCAAAAGGACAAAGCTAATTTATGGGAAGCTTCTATTGGCTTGAATAGAGCCCAAAGGACATGCTTAAGCTTATGCATATATTTATAGTATTTATAACCGTTTAATCTGAATTGTATAATGCACATGCTAAGCTTATGCCCAGTGCAAATGCAGCTCTAGAAATGCTCAGCCTTACCTTTTCAAAGTATTTATTGCACCCAAAACCAAAGAGCAAGAGGTGTCCGTGTGAATCTGTGCAAGCAAAATGCTGACCATCTGGGGAGAATTTGCAGTCAAATACAGCACCGTGACCCTGGCCCTCGATCTGTTAAAATATATATTTATTTTGTTTATTTTTTTAAATGCAAATTATATAAACATAGACATATACATCTAAATACAAAAAAGGGGGGGGGAACTAATATTACAGTGCATCCCCCATCCCCTAGAGACCCTGCTTCCCCCCCTTATATTTCTTCTTCAGTAACAACTAAAGAATATACAATATATTCCAAATGTGCCCTTATCCCCTCCAAAACGACATATATTCTTGAGTAGGTTTATTCCCTTTGCCTTCCACCAACACTGATTTTATAAAATCACCCCATATTTCATTATAAGTATTTGCTTTGTTCATCTTTTTTAAATTTAATTTCTGTTTAATTTATCATTTGTTGCCATACTCCAGATTTCATTGCACCACACATTTCTCTGAATATCCCAATTTCATCCCCAACATTCAGCCATCGCTAGCCTAGCTGCCATTATCAAATTTACAATCAATTCCTTTTCTGCTTCATTTATATCCTGTTTTTCCACCAGAAAAATAATAATAATAAAAAGACAGGAGAGAAGAGAAAGAGGGCATGTTTACAACCATTTGAAAAGGTTTAATTTTTCAAACCAAGCCCCTCAATCAGGTCTACTTGACTTGCTCAGTTTCCAAAAAATGTTAGAGTTCCCTCAGTCAGATGAGTAGCCATGTATATACAACTGAGAAATAAATGCCCAAGACATTAAATGGTTGTCCTAGTGGACAACCATTTAAATAGGAGCCAGCCGTGTGCAGCAGCTGCCCAAAAAGCCAACACAGTTCTAGGCTGCATAAATAGAGGGATAGAATCAAGATCACGCGAAGTGTTAATACCACTTTAGAATGTCTTTATAATGGCCACACTTGGAATACTGCATCCAGTTTTGGTCTCCACGATGTAAAAAAAGATATTGAGACTCTAGAAAGAGTGCAGAGAAGAGCAACAAAGATGATTAGGGAACTGGAGGCTAAAACATATGAAGAACAGTTGCAGCAACTGGGTATGTCTAGTTGAATGAAAAGAAGGACTAGAGGAGACATGATAGCAGTCTCCCAATATCTCAGGGGTTGCCACAAAGAAGAGGAAGTCAAACTATTCTCCAAGGCACTTGAGGGTAGAACAAGAAGCAATGGGTGGAAACTAATCAAGGAGAGAAGCAACTTAGAACTGAGGAGAAATTTCCTGACAGTTAGAACAATTAATCAGTGGAACAACTTGCCTCCAGAAGTTGTGAATGCCCCAACACTGGAAGTCTTTAAGAAGATGCTGGATAGCCATTTGTCTGGAACGGTCTAGGGTTTCCTGCCTAGGCAGGGGGTTGGACTAGAAGACCTCCAAGGTCCCTTCCAACTCTGTTATTGTATTGTATAGAATCCAATGTGTGCTCATTCAAAAGCCAGTTTGAATGGAATTGATGGAATTAGTATAATTGTTGGATACCCATTTGTCTGGAACGGTATAGGGTTTCCTGCCTAGGCAGGGGGTTGGACTAGAAGACCTCCAAGGTCCCTTCCAACTCTGCTATTGTATTTGTATTTGTATTCATGAAATTCTCTTCACTGGTGGAAAAAGCCAACCACCTGACAGATACATCCCACGCCAGGTCTTACCATGTTAAAGTAATTGCGAATTTTTGTTCCTTTTTCAAGGTCCCAAATGAAAATGTTCCCATCGTGGCCCGCAGAAAGCATGATCCTTTGGTCAAACGGGTGAGCCTCTAAAACGAAGACTTCATCATCGTGGCCCTGTAACAAAGGTAAAAGGTACAGGTAATCTTCGACGGATGACAACAGTTCATTTCGTGACGGTTCAAAGTTACAACGGCACTGGGGGAAAAAAGTGACGTGCGGCCATTTTTCCACAGTTACGACCTCTGCAGCATCCTCGGGGTCATGTGATCAAAATTCAGACTCTTGGCAACAGTGTTAAGGTAATGATGATTTAATGGCTGACCAGCCGCTGAAAGGCTGTAAACTGAGTTGATGAAATAAGAATGAGTCAGCAGGGTTACTGCCACTTTAAGAAGCTGTCTATATAAGAGGGGCCATCCGAGGGTGTTTCTATCTCCATTGTAATTCTCCGTGTGTGCTTCCGTATTATAGATGAAGATTGCCTGGCTTTGCCTAGTATGTGTGTGTACGTATGTATGTACATACTTACGCATATATATGTATGCATGTATATATGTATGTATATATCAGATGTCCCTGTGAGACAGAAGAAGAGGGAGGAGATGTGGGAGGAAGCCAGAGAGAATGTTGTTTAAGCAACATCAGACAGCTCAGCATTATTTCCTGGGGATGAACAGCCCAAGCTGTGTTCGATAAGGGAGGAAGGAATAGGAGCATCGTTTAACATGCTACAAAAAACTAAAAACAACAAAGCTAATTACAGTTGAGAGGTGGGTGGATGGGCCTATCATGCACGCAACAGCCAAATCGATTAATATTGTATAAAGGCAGGCATCACCTTAATGGCTTTTACACTCTGACGATGTTAGCAGTAGCTAATGAAAGTTAAGTGAGCAATATATTTTAAAGTTCCAGAGATCACAATGTCTGTTTCTTTTATATACATACATACATACATGCATGCATGCATGCATGCACACACACACACACACACACACACACACCTTGTAGATAAACCACTGTTTGAAAAACAAAACCTCTGTGTACTGTATTTTGCTCCTGGGTTGTCTCAAAATAGTAATCCCCTGGTGCACACTCTGACAAACAGTCTCATATTTATGACGGTTGCAGTGTCCCAAGATGATGTGATCACTTTTTGCAAAGCAAAAGTCACTGGGGAAGATACTGGGGAAGATCCACTGAACATCCGTGTGACCAATTTATTACAATTGGGGTTTCAAAGTTTGAAAGGCCTACAGAACTTTTAAAATGTTGATCTCTGTAACAAGTCAATTTGGGTAGGTTTTGTTTTTTTAAAAAAATAAACTTACAGATAAAGTATGGAGAAGCTGCCCGGTGGAAGAATTCCACACTTTCAGAAGGAAGTTGTTCACTGCTGTAATAACAGTGGCGTCATATCGATCCCAGGCTACCATAGTCACCTTCAGCTTGGACACTTTGTCTTCTCCAGACAGGACATTGTTCCTGGGAAAATTAAAGCAACAACAGCATAGCAAAGGGAAAAATATAATGATTCATTGATCAACATTGAAGTAAAATACCAATAGAAGAGAATATTTGTAGCTCGGGGTTGGCCCAGTGGACTCCTTGGTTGCTCTGAGCTTGATGGTTTTCTTGGAGACGCTTCATTACCAATCTATATATACATATAAATGGCTGGTGTGTGTGTGTGTGTGTATATACCCTCGAGGTGTGTGTTCTGTTAAGATACAGCCTGTTGTACCTTAAAATGGCTTCTACTGTACTGCTGTAAATTGTCCTACTATATAGCGCAGTGGAGTTGCCATGGTAACGGCTTCACAGTACTCCACAAGGGGGCTCCCTTTGGTAAGGGGGAAAATCCAACATTAGAAATTACATTTGGTCCGGACATTTTCCCCCTATAAATAAATACCCGGGCGACACCAAGTTATCAACTAGTTAGGTAATATCCTCAGTGGTAGAACAAAATGGGGCTTGCTTTTATTTTTATGTAGTAGTGGCTTGCCCCATCAGTGTTGGTGGGGATATTCTTGGCCATTCCTTGGTTAGACTGTTGTTTAATATGAAATTGTTTGTCTCCATTTGTCTTTCCTGATTGGGGGTACTGTTTACTTGATTGTTGGTCTAATATTAATCTTGGTTTTAATCTCTGCTTAGCAAAAACAAAAACTCTTGATTTTATTTTTTTTACCCAGTCATTTTAGTGGACATATCCAGGACTATGTGCTTCCATTCTTGCTGCTGGTATTGCCAAACTCGGGCTGTTCCATCTCTGCTTCCACTGACAAATCTTAGCCTGCATTTCAGAGTTAAAAGAACAATTACTCCATGCTGCTTGGACCAGGCCCTGTTTTATCTATGTCCATTTCAGCCTCCTCTCATTTTCTTTCTTTCTTTTCTTTTCTAATAATATTTATGCACTTTCCTTTAACATACATAAACATTGTACTGTCTGGGTCAATACACAATCATTGTAATAATAATATTATTTACTTATATATAGCGATATTCTTCTAATTCTTCAAAAAAACACCTGTCCTTGTGTCCAGCTGTTCTGGTGGGCACTGCACACCAGAACAACTGGAGACAAGGACAGTTTTTTCCCCAAATGCCATCACTCTGCTAAACAACTAATCCCCACAAAACTGTCAAATTATCTACTAAGACTGTATTACTATTATTCTTCTCTTCATTCCTAGTACCTATCTCTTTCCGCTTATGACCATAACCATGTTTCTTGTATCTTTAAAATTTATATTATTTTGTCTCCTAGTATAATTTGATTGCTTATTTGTACCCTATGACTATCATTAATTGTTGTACCTTCTGATTCTTGACAAATGTATCTTTATGTACACTGAGAGCATATGCACCAAAGACAAATTCCTTGTGTGTCCAATCCCACTTGGCCAATAAATATTTCTATTCTATTCTATTCTATTCTATTCTATTCTATTCTATTCTACTCTACTCTATTCTACTCTATTCCTAATTTCTAATTTCTAGCTATATTATCTAACCACTGGTAAAACCGATCCCGTTAAAAAATATTATGTGTCTTCATTATCCTTTATCTTTAACCTATCCATTTCCGGACAATCTAATATTTTTTTAAATTACATATTCATCTGTAGGAGTTTCCTCATTTTTCCAGTATTGTGCAAATACAATTACAAAACATGTAATATCCAGCCAGTAACTATATATAAGCTAATATGAAAGAATGTTAGCTTTGTAGCTGGAAGGAACCAGCCACAAGATAATGTTTTTAGGGCTATAAACTCTGGTGCTGGAAAAGACTCCTGCGAGTCCCTTGGAGTGCAAGACGATCCAACCGGTCAGTCCTAGAGGAGATCAACCTTGACTGCTCTTTAGAAGGCCAGATCCTGAAGAGGAAACTCAAATACTTTGGCCACCTAATGAGAAGGAAGGACTTACTGGAGAAGAGCCTCATGCTGGGAAAGATTGAGGGCAAAAGAAGAAGGGGACGACAGAGAATGTGGTGGCTGGATGGAGTCACCCAAGCAGTAGGTGTGAGCTTAAATGGACTCCAGAGGATGGTAGAGGACAGGAAGGCCTGGAGGAACGTTGTCCATGGGGTCGTGATGGGTTGGACATGACTTCAGCACTAACAACAATTTTTTAGAGCCGAGGTGGCGCAGTGGTTAAATGCAGCACTGCAGGCTACTTCAGCTGACTGCAGTTCTGCAGTCCAGCTGTTCAAATCTCACCGACTCAGTGTTGACTCAGCCTTCCATCCTTCCGAGGTGGGTAAAATGAGGACCCGGATTGTTGTTGGGGGCAATATGCTGACTCTGTAAACTGCTTAGAGAGGGCTGAAAGCCCTATGAAGCGGTATATAAGTCTAACTGCTATTCCTATTGCTATATCAATATATAAATCACCAGAGGATTGCAGCAACCAGCAACCTCTGACATTTCTTAAAAGCTGGATGTTTTACATGGAACTGATCTGCTCAGTCCAGTAGTGTTTGCACCCAGAATAACCTCTTCCTGCCCCAAGCCACCTCTGTGTATGTTCTTTGGCTGGGACCTCGGGTTATCTTTATAGGTACCTCTTTTAGGTATTAAGGGAAGAAAATTCTACAAACAAGAGTACAGGTATTTCTTGACTTTAAAATCGTTCCTTTAGCACCCATTTGAAGTTACAATGGCACCGAAAAAAGTGGCGTAGGACCAATTCTTGCCTTTTATGATTGGCGCAATGTCCCCATGGTCATGATTCGGACACTTGGCCATTTGCGACCTTCCCAATTGGCTTCCAACAAGCAAAGTCCAGCTGGCAGGGAAGGTTGCAGGTCACGCTCACATGATGTCTTTCTTCATGACCGCAATGTTCTGTTGAACTGTCACTTATAGTGTGGTCATCCAATGTCTCATTTAACAACCACACCACCTAACCATGAATTTTCTACCCCAATGGTGGTTGTATGTCAGGAACTACCTGCATTTCTCTGTTATGGGGGCCAGTTTATGTCCTTTCCACAGTTAACCTTCTTTTGACCTTTAGCAGTACTGTTATTCTTGTTCTATAGATTACACAGGCTATTTTACAGCTGTTGTTTAGTTTAAGCATCCACATATTGTGGGTATATTGGCTGGGAATTCCAGAAAACTGCAAGGGGGTTAGAAATATAACGGAACAGAAACACACACACAGAGAGAGAGAAAGAGAGAGACACACACACACACACAGATATACAGAGGGAGAGGGGCAGGGAGGAGGGACAGAGAGAGAGGGAGAGAGGAAGGGAGAGAGGGAGAAGGTGAGAGAGAGAGGGAGAAGGGCAGGGGGAGGAACAGAGAGGGAGGGAGGAGGAGGGAGGGAGGAAGGGATGGAGGGAGGAAGAGGGAGGGAGAGAGATTATGCAATGAAATGCATTTATATTTAATAACTACATACTATAAAATTAAGGATGAAACACTACCTGTATCTATTACTAACTTACATTTTAATTTAGGGATTATTTAACAGCTCATGCGTTTAATGAATGCTGGTTGTTTAATATTTATAGAACATGTAAGGCATTACAAAAGGTTGGGAGAATATGTACACCATCAAAAGTTTAGAACTAGACCTTCCAGTTGTTTCTGTTTTTTTAATCACTCTCTTAAGGTTTTTTTTTTTAATAAAGGTTTTGAGAAAAACAGCACTCTAGTAGGGGAACATCTTAAGAAATCCTTACCTGTCGCCATTGTTGCAGAACTGAATAGCAACGACCTTGTCCTTTAGAATAATAAAACAATGGTTGTAATTAACATCTTTGTTTCAGTCAACTGTTCAATATTTCTTCCCTCTGCTCCCTTCCTCCCTCAAGTATTTCTCACAGTTGATGCAACCCAATTAAGGTCAGTATAGTAAACCGCATTAGGCCTGTTAGCCACAAAAACCAGGAAAGACATGTGGCAAATCTTCCAAGCAAGTTTCTTTATTGTTCCACACCTACAGACAGAATCTTACCAAACTGAAGCAGACTACTATTTACATCAGTGGTAGTCAACCTGGTCCCCACTGCCCACTGGTGGGCATTCCAGCTTTCATGGTGGGCAGTAAGGTTTTGCTGTAACTCTGCTTTATAAATTTTCTAAAGTAAAGTTACTTCCCTACTTTATAAATCAACATTACCGTGGAACTGATGGGCGGTTAGAAAATTTTACTACTAACAGAGATACAAAAGTGGGCGGTAGGTATAAAAAGGTCGACTACTCCTGATCTACATCAAACACATGTTCTGGGAACCATTAGGGAGGAGTGTCTCTACCTTCCTTCTTTCACACAAACTATCTAAACTTAGTTGCTTCTTGCTCTAGAACAGTGGTCTCCAACCTTGGCAACTTTAAGACCTGTGGACTTCAACTCCCAGAGTTCCTCAGCCAGCAAAGCTGGCTGAGGAACTCTGGGAGTTGAAGTCCACAGGTCTTAAAGTTGCCAAGGTTGGAGACCACTGCTCTAGAACATACTCCCCACCTCTTGAAAATCCAGCCCACAACATTCTAGCATAGGTACTCATTGATCGTGACTACTAAGCATTGATTTGTGGTTTGCAGGTGGAACGTTCTAGGACCAACAGTAGAAACTGATGATAGTGCAGCCACATATATAGTACCTGTTCTAGAATGCAGTGGGCTAGATTCTCAGGAGGTGGGGAGTATGTTCTCAAGCAAGAGGCAACTCAGCCTCTACTGGCACATGAACCATCAGTCATTCTCTGATTCATGAACCTTCCTCAAAACTTCCAAATGTGTGGATTTCAATTCCCAGGATCCCAATGCGTATGCTTTTGGAAGTTTTGGGATCCGAATTCCAAGTATTGGAAGAATGTCCAGATCAGAAAAGATTGCTATGCATTGTAGAATTACAAGACATTGCATCTCCGTGAAACTATATTTGTATTTTCTTACTTGCTGAAACGTTAGCTTGCTGGAGCCACATTACTATTATTGAAATGGCTCACAACACCAAATCGTTCTTTAATAACCAATGAGCATTCTACTCCTTTGAAGAAGCTTGGCACACGGGTTGGTAAGCAAATACTATATTTTTATAGGAAAAGGTTTCCTATAAGATTTCCGAAATGGGGAAAAATGTAGGGTAGCCAAGAGTTCTTCTCCAAAATTGTATGTTTTGGGGGCATCTCTCACACACAACACCAAAATCTTCTCTTCAAATCAAATGACTAAATGCAAGTTTTTCCTGGGATTTAATCATTACCATGTGAGATTCCAGCTCTGCTATTTTTTCAGGAGATTCAGAACCCAAATAATATATTCGGATGATGTGGTCTGTGCTTCCTGTTGCAATAAACATGCCACCTTAAAAAAAAAAGACATCAGAAGAAAAATAAATGGAAAGTTATCTTTAGTATTTCAATCCAGAGCAGTTCACACAGTCCTGCCAGATTTCACAATTAGCTTTGCAAAGGAGCAACCCATTTGATGAATTTTAAGCATTCTGTACACTCCCCTAAAATCTTTCCCTGAAATTACTGTATCATTATTGCAATTTGAGAAAACCGGGTTTGAAACGTAACCAATCAGCCTAGCATTTAGAATGCCACTACCGAGGAAGGCCACCTGCATATTTCATTAATGTATTTTAAAAGGGGGGGAAATAACAAAAGGACATATTATAGCCATTGTCTCCTTTAGAAGCAGTCAAGGGTGAAGATCCTTCTAAGATAGTTTTGCATGTAAAGTAAATTGTTTGCAAAACCGGTTTGTTCCAAGGCTGAATATAAATTTAATGCCTGGTTTATTTTACCGCAAGCTACAATGTCTATATATAAATGTACAAAACTTACATAGTCAACAATTTTAACCAAAGAGCAGCTAGTGCATGACTAAGAATCAGAAAATTTATTTTATTTATTTATCAAGTCTATTGGCTGCCCAGCTTACTAACAGGCAACTCTGGTTGGATTACAGTTACATATACAGTTAAAACATGAAGAGTTAAAATCAGACATGAAAAGCTAGGATACGTGGGGAGGGCGGGGATGGAGGGGGAGGTGGGATCTGTTATTACTCAATCAACCATCTCCATTGCATTGTTCTCCCACTGGATCCCCAAGCCAACTGGCAAAGTCATATCTTTAGGCCCTTATGAAAAGAGAGCTGAGGCTCATATCACATTGGGGAGGGGCAAGATATTTTTCTATTAACTAGTGTATTGTCTGGGTACAAATACAATACAATACAATAGCAGAGTTGGAAGGGACCTTGGAGGTCTTCTAGTCCAACCCCCTGCCTAGGCAGGAAACCCTATACCGTTTCAGACAAATGGCTGTCCAACATCTTCTTAAAGACTTCCAGTGTTGGGGCATTCACAATTTCTGGAGGCAAGTTGTTCCACTGATTAATTGTTCTCACTGTCAAGAAATTTCTCCTCAATTCCAAGTTGCTTCTCTCCTTGATTAGTTTCCACCCATTGCTTCTTGTTCTACCCTCAGGTGCCTTGGAAAATAGTTTGACTCCCTCTTCTTTTGTGCCAACAATTAAATTTTACAATCTTATTCATTATTTAATCTCCTCTTAGCTTAATTTCCAATACCTTAAGTGTCTGATACTATAACAATCCTCATTATGATTTAACTCTAATTATATAAACTATTAATACATTTTCTATACATTACATAACTTCTTTTACTATTAATTCTTATGTCTATTCTTTAACCACCGGTAAAGAGATTCCCAAATTGTATAACAATCAGTTTGTTCTTTCTCTTTTTGATAGCCAGTGTCAATCTGCTCATTTCTGCACATTCTAATATTTTCCTAATCACATTCTCCTCTGTAGGGATCTCTTCACGCTTCCAATTTTCCCCAAAAATATAACTATTCCTCATACAAATTCACACATTCCTATTTGGTTTCTATTTATACGTACCTGAACTAAAAGAGGAACAAGATATTTGAACACCAGGTCTGGATCTCTCTGTAAATTTCACTGGCCGATCCCTGAAGTTATGAGACAACATTTTAATTATTTTATATTAGACAATGCAAAGAGACTTCAATTCTACATTCAATTTCCTGTATCAACAAACCCAGTTTGGAGTATCCCTAGATTGTATTGAACTGTTAGCTGGATTCCTTAACACATCAAGATTTCATTGTTTTTTGGATTCTCAGGCCTCCAATACGATAAAACTTTAGTATGATTGTACATTAGCTGATCAGTTCTGCAGAACAGATTTACTTTCCCAGAATTTAGCTGGTCTTTTTGTAACATCCTTAATTTCTTCTCAGAAGCATCACATTCTACCTAATGTTTGGATGTGGTACGCATGGAGAAAAAAGATTTGAAACTTCCATTTGAAGAGGCAGCATTGCTTTATTGTGGAAACCATGCTTTGCAGGAAAAAAAAACCCAAGACATATCTTTATCGCCCCTGGTAAGATCCTGTTATGAAGAAATATTCAAATAGGATCAAGGCAGTCAAGTTAAAAAGATTTTAGGGAACGGGGCTGAGAAATCTGTCTCAACTGTCTCAAGATCTAATTACTTGGTTCACACGTTGCATTAAACCAGGTTTCTCAACTTTTTCAACTTTAATATATGTGGACTTCAACTCTCAGAACTCCTAGCTAGCATGCTGGCTGGGGAATTCTGGGAGGTTCAGTCCACCCAACTGAAAATTGCCAAGGTTGAGAAACACTGCACTCAACCAAAACTCAGTCAAACAGATGGATCAAGATATGTAAGGGCAGCCAATTGAATTGGTAATTACATGTTTTTCATCCAAAAATACATAAGGAGATAAACTGGATATTTTCATTTGCTCAAACAGAGTTATGCTTTCCATTTCCACATTTTTCCAATTTATCCGAGAAATTCTGTACCCTTCAGACATCTGGGATTTTAACATCTACATGCCTGAGCCAGCAAATTCAGCGGAAAGGTTTATATGAGTTATAATCAGAAAGAACCAGAAGAATTCAGATTGTTGGTCTGTCTTCATTCTCAGGTGATGCTACACTTAATTATAATGCACATTTTTTTTTACCTTTTATCTCTTTTATTGCAGCATTCTGGGGATTCTAATAAATGCTATCATCCCTATTGAAACTTATACAGCATTGCTGCTCAGTCGCAAAACCCAACATGATAGATCAAATAAAACAACGTACTTGAATTTCATGGTGTTTAAATGCCATTGCCAGAAACAAATTGTTCCATCAGCACCAGTAGAAGTGAGGTATCGAGTTGTTCCTTTTCTTGCAGAGGAAAACTAAAAATCAAAAGAACAAAAGTTGTAATAAACAGGCAAAAAACTTTCTTCATATACTTTTACAAAAATGTTAACAGCGGCCATTTGCTACACAAAAAAGTTACTGTTTTGATATGGACCATATTCAGATCAGATCAGATCAGACAAGAATATTCAAAGAGCAAGTGATCTGACGATGCCAAAAACAGTTTGAAGATTATTAACTCAGAGATAGCAAGGAAATGCAGTTTTAATTCTCGCAGTTTAGGAAATCCTTCCTTCTCTCACCTGTATGGAAGTAATGGAAGCCGAGTGGCCCAACAGCACCGCCACTGGTGCACAAGTTCGAAGGCACCAGACTCTGACCACCTTGTCACAACTGCCTGCAGCAAGGAGGGTATTCTCATAGCTGACAGCCATGTCAGAAATTTCAGCTGAATGTCCTCGGAGGGTTGAAAGCAAGCGCCCGTTATCCGTAGCCCAAATTTTCACCAAGCAATCATCTGAACCCTAATGTTTCATGCAAAAAAACAAAACAAAACAGAATAAAAGAGTCGGAAGGGACTTTGGAGGTCTTCTAGTCCAACCTTCTGCTCAAGCAGGAAACCCCATGTCAATCCTGAAGTTGGCTGAACTGTGGCCATTTCCTTTTTGTTAGTTTTCTTTAGGGAGGTTTCTCGTCTCACGGCTTCAGCCTGAAGGGGCCAGGGTAGGGGGTGGGTGGGCTGTAGAGATAGCTGGGGTATTTAGCCTAAATAAAATTCTTCCCCGCGGGAATGGAGGACATTGGTGCAGGTGTTCGAACATTGGAGACTGAGGTCACCCAGCAATTCGGCTGTACGCTGATTAGACCATGGGACTGGAGACTCTGGGGGGAAGTGACAAAGTTTTACTTTTAATTGGGTGTAAAACCGGCAGGAACGTAGAACCGGTTTTCCACCAGAAACGTGCCAATTTGATATGTCCCGATAAAATGTTCAAGGAATTTGCCTGCCTCAGAGTTCTTATTG
Organism: Thamnophis sirtalis; assembly: GCF_051295495.1. NCBI lineage: Eukaryota > Metazoa > Chordata > Lepidosauria > Squamata > Natricidae > Thamnophis > Thamnophis sirtalis. The sequence goes on from NW_028261393.1 coordinate 43,624,029, forward strand.
AGTGGGATGTAGTACTTGGAACCTTGACACCCTATACCAGTGATGGCAAATCTTTTCAGCACCAAGGGCCCAAACCGGAATGCATGCGCATGCGCAGGAAACCCAAAGACCATCTGGCCGGCACACGCATGCCAATTTTTTGCCTGTTTTGGGGGGCCATTTTCAGGCTGTTTTACAGGCCATTTTCAGGTAATTTCTTTGGGCCGTTTTCCGGCACTCCAGCACCGTGACTGGCGAAGGTGCATGTGCCCACAGAGAGAGCTCTGCATGCCACCTCTGGCAGGTGTGCCATAGGTTCAGCATCACAGCCCTATACCAGTCAGACCATTTCAAACCCCAAAGTCTAGCATGCAGAAATGCCACTATTTTCCCCGAAGACTCTTATACGGTAGAGTTTCTCAATTTTGGCAACAGTAACTAACAAACAAATAACGTTTATTTGTAGGATTCAGTATTTGAAACATTTTAACGGAAGTCGCTTTCTGAAGCCAATAAGGATACAGTAACGCCACCCCATTTTAGAAAACGTATTTTACAAATTCAAGGTAAAACCCCCATATGGTACGAGAAGCTATTAAAAAAAAATCGCATGGCAAAATTGTTCAACGTTGCGGAATATTTCAGTTCTGTTCCACTCACAGTGAAAATTCGTCTCCCAGCACGATCAAACGCTATGCAATACACAGATGATAAATGGCCCAGGATTCTCTTGTGCATCTTGATGTGTTGATAAAAAGAAGTTGGGAACAAATGGCTGAAACGTCCATATCCCGTCAACTGTCTGGCTCCTGTCAGAGTCACTGCCGAATGAGAAAAAGGCTGTTATCGTCCTGAGTACACTTTTCTTTAATCAACTTCATTTTAATGGTCCATTCCTGTCCATCGGTAAAAGACTATTAGCCTGGGAAAGAACTAGCGCCCGTTTCCCTGAAAATACAAAAGTTAAGTCCTAGCTTGATTTTTACACGTGTGCCCAAACTAAGCCCTAATTAAGATTCTGCCCACTCCAGAGTGCACGGGTAAAAAATAAGCTAGGGTGGGGATTGGGGGAGGGTTGGAGCTGCCCTTCCTTCCACGCCCCCGAACTGTTCTCCTATCTTGATTTTTGGCTCTGCACATGCACAGAACAACTTTCTTTGCAGAAATGTAATTTTATTTCATTTTTAACGTTTTGCGCATGCACAGACCTTTTTATGTGCAAATAGGCATGCATGAGGAGCCAAAAAAAATTCCGCGTGCCAAACCAGCAATGATGCCGGCAGCAACCCACCCCTGACTGGGGGAAGGGGGGAGAAGAGATGACCGGTTTCTCTTGGCTAAATATACCGTTTCCACGAAAATACAAACTACCCTGAAAGTAAGTCCTAGCTTGATTTTTACATGTGCGTCCAATATAAGCCCTACCTTCCCAAAATAAGCCCTAGGTCAGGTTCCAAAGGGTTAATGAAACCAGCCAAACACAGAAACAGTTTGAAATGCAGACTGTATTCTTCCTTCGTCAGGAACTGACCAACAAAGCACTAAGGCAATGAATAAATTGTCAGAGCTGCCACCCTGTGCTTCCCACCACGTTTTATAGCTACACTTATTTATTTATTTGTCTTGTATGCCGCCCACTCCCGGAGGACTCTGGGCGGCGACTTCACCTTTTCATTAACCCTTCGGAACCTGACACCCTAATTAAGATCCCCACCAACGCCAGAGTGCACGGGTAAAAATAAAGCTAGGGTGGGGATGGGGGCAGAGGGCGGGCGGAGCTGCTCTACTACTTACATATGTACAGTTGTAGCCGGGCCTCGCACACCCCAACACCTGCCTCACTGGTCCATTTCTTCTGCAGCCAGCAAGACTTTCCTGAAGGCTTCTGTAGCTGATAACAGAGCTCCGGATCGATCCAGAACTCTGTTATCGGCTGCAGAGGCCTTCAGGAAAGCCTTGGTGGCCGCAGAAGTTTCTCACAACGAAAATCCCCCCCCCCCCCAAAATAAGATCAGGTGCCTTTTTTGGTGGCAAAAAAAATATAAGACAAGGTCTAATTTTTGGGGAAACATGGTCTCTGCTCTAGGGACATTTTGGGAAAGAGGTGACATCGGGGGGGGGGATTATCTTTGGCAACTTCAAAAGAGGAACTATTGAAAACTTTTGCCGTTGCTTTAACAAATGACGAAAGGCCAAGGGCAGGGTTAATTTACAACGGAACAGCCCAATGACATACCAGCAATTTAGGGAATTATCCAGAGAGAAAAACATGCCTAATGCGGAAACTTCTCTGTGTTCGTTTCAGTCAGGCAGTCACAGTAATGTTTATTCGCTCAATGACTGGCAAATTCTTTGAGCTTAAATTTGGGTATCTAAGCTGAAGTTACAATGCAGCACTGTCCTAATTTAATAGTTCTGTTCTAGGTTGCATTCTTAAAATTATGATGGGTCCTTTGGCTTAAAATAGCAGCTATGTTCTCATTATTAAGAGAGGGGAGAAAAATAAATCCTTTTTACTTTAGCTTTGCAACAGTAGGCCACCATTTTCAAACTGACCCACTGAAAGTTTCCCTGCTGCGGTTAAGATACCAGGCTAGAAAGCCAGAGGCTGTGAATTCAAGACCTGCCTTAGCCATGAAAGTCAGCTGAGTGACTTTGAGCCAGTCAGTTGTGGCCTGCCAATGGCCAACGGAGCTGGCAGCAAATTCGGACAATGAGGAGGTTGGGGAGGAAATGGGCCAGTCCTGGAGGCTGGGGAAGGCTCTGATAAGGTGCTCTGTGTTGGAGGCAGAGAGGGGGCTAGAGCCATATGCCAGTTATCAGCTGTCTTCAGAGTCGGACATCAGTGAGGCAGATGAACAGCTGGAGCCTGTTCCCAGTGTGCGCATGCACAGAGTGGCCAGACGAAGGGAACAGCTAAAGAACAGGATCAACTTGGGAGTAAAGTCACAGGGGGACGATGAGTGGCCTCCTCCCAGAGGAAATAAAAGAGGAGCGAAAGAGGAGGGGAGTTTGCAGGAGACAATTAGTTTGCTTAATTGGTTTGTGATTCTCCGAGACTCCTTGCCAAGTTTTGCAGATATCGGCCTGGCAGCTCTCCAAGCCAGATAAGGTCTGTGACTGTAAATCGTCCCTTGAAAGACTGCTGGATGTGAATGAGCAGAATTTACAGTCAATTAATAAAATGGGGTTTTCTTAGGACCAGGAGTTTGCTTCATGCTCTTGGGAAACCTAGGTCAGAACACAGTCATTCTCTAGGAAACCATGGTGATACAGTGTTTAGAATGCAGCACTGCAGGCTAACTCCTCCCACTGCCAGGAGTTCGATCCAGACTGGCTCAAGGTTGGCTCATTTTTCCAAGGTCAGTAAAATGTGGACTCAGTTTGTTGGGGGCCAGATGCTGACTCTGTAAACCACTCAGAGAATGCTCTAAAGGACCGTGGAGCGGTATTCAACCCTAAGTGCTGTTGCTAGCATTCAATTCAACCCACCTCACATATATTGTTGTGGTGAAAATAGGAGGAAGGGTGCATTGGATATGTTTGCCGCCCTTCGTTATTTGTAAAAATAATAACGGCAGGATAGAAATAAAGAAACAAAACATTGGAATATAACATTGGCATATAAGAAAAGTTATTCCTTACCCACATTTGGTGGCCTCCCATAGTTTATGGGGACTTCGGGAGGTCGGCCCCGATGCAGGGCTGCAAACGCGGAACCCTTCCAGGCTGTGTGCCTGCATTCTGTGCAAACAGGATTCGGAGCGGGTCATTCAATCAATCAATCAATTTATTACAGTCTTAGACCAGAGACCAGAACAAATAAAAACGCTCGGTAAATATACAATTAAAAATTCTAGTATAAAATAATAAATAACAACTAAAAGCTATAATAAAATCCACCCTGTCAATTATTTGAGGTCTAACTATACTACAATTAAAATACATAAGCTATGTGGCCCATTGTAGGTTCAACGGTAAAAGCTAAGCAGTGCAAAGGGTTTGAACCATTTGTTATATGACACCACTATGGTGGAGAAGACACGGTTCCACCACAAATCCGCGAAGCCCTTATCCACGGAGACATAAGTGCGAAGACTAATTCGCGCCATTCGAAGCGCTAAGGAAAAACGCGACCCTACCGCGATGACATAATCGCGGAGGGCAAATCTGCGCATTCCCAAGCACTCAGCATCCTAAACCTAACTCTAAACCTAACCCTAAACCTAACCCTAAAACAAACCCCTAAACCTAATCCTAACCCTTACCTTAATTTAAATCCGCTTTCTGCCGCCGCGCTGTTTTAAAGCGCCCTTCTGTCGCCGCGCTGTTGTCGCAGTGGTGATGACGTCGCGGCTTTAGCGACGCAATTTTATCACCGCTATTTTGACGAGCGCGGTTTTGTCGTGTCACGGAAGACACGTGTTTGCGATGAATCCCCAGTACTGCTGTGCAGAATCTGTCCACCTGTGCTGTAGTTATGGACTGTTCATCCTTAAGCAGCCACTGGAGATAGGTAGTATCGGAGTGGCCAGGATACCTAGCAGTTATTGGCAGAATATTCCCCCCCCCCCTAATCTTTGCATAAAATAACATTTAAGGAGCATGTGAACCAGATCTCCACCTCTCCTGAGCCGCAGGGACAGTGTCTTTCCGTCAGTGGTATCCTTTTCTGTTTTAAACAATTTTATTATTTTTCAATTTCAAAAATAAACATTCCGTCTTTCCTTGTGCAGGGTGTTGTCTGGGCACAAACATCTCTAGGCAACATCGTTCCTCTTTTGCCACATCTTTCACATTCATATTAACATTATTTCCCTAAATTTAGTATCATAACACATTGAGCATTTAAACGGTATAAAATCCTCCATTTTTCTTTTTACTATCTTCTAGTAATAATATATCAACATTAAACATCATTATTCTTATCATACACGTACTAACCGTTTCATATCTTGATCTAAGTGTATTGTCTACTTATTTTTTTAGTTTTCTTCATTTCAAAACTCCTTTCTTCTTCTCCAACCTGCCAATGGTATCCTTTTAGACTTGCCGTACAGGACGGCCAATGGAAGCGCATGGCACCGTGCGAGTGAAAATACTTTTTGGTGGTTTGCTGACTCCAACTGACTAAGATAGCTGGCAGGAGCAACAACACATCTAATGGCATCTGGAGCCGGAAACAGCGGAGCTTTCCCTAAATCCGCTAAAAGAGGGTCAAAATCTTGACCTGAGGACTTGGCCTCTGCAGCCCAGTTATTATTTTTTTCCTGCTCAAAACTATCAATGTGGGTACGCCTTCCCTGCTCCTTCCCATCCCTTTCTTCTCTGTCAAGCTGTTTGCAGGAAACGGTTTTAGTTCCTTTTTCAAAAAGCAAGACATTTCAGAAAATCCATGTTTCCAAAAGACCCCTTTTCCATGCCTTTTTAAAGTTTTTATGCACCCATTTAAGTTACACTGTTATTAACTTGTCGGAAGAGGGATGCAGTTAAAAAATAATGCTTCAACTGTTTACAGTTCGTCCTATTGTACGTGACTTTGGCTGCAAGTTGCTTTCCTTGCCTCTATAAGGTGGAATATAAATAAAAGAACAATGGCTTACCTTTGGCTGCCCTTAGTAAAGACTGCCGTCCCACTCCTAGTAAAGTTTGCACTCCGAGTACACTTTGTGGGATCTCCTTATCTAATAGAGGTCCAATTCGCTCACAAATTTTGAGGAGGTAATCTGGGGGGATGTGAGCATTGGCTGCTACCTGAATATTTTTAAAAATAAAAAAGCATCAGCAGGCATTCCTTACGTCCAACCTGAATTTGAGAGAGGCAAAGAGAAGTCAAGGTAGATAGCATTAAAGGTAGTCCTCGACTTATGACCACCGCCAGGGCGAGAATTGCCATTGCTAAGCAAGGCAGCTAAGAGAGACATGTCCGATTTTATGAACTTTTGGGGCAACGGTTGTTAAGCGGATCATTGCAGTGAATCTTATCGTTGTTAAAAGAATCAGATTTCCGCCACTGACTTTTCTTGATGACTAAATGCTGAAGGCACGCAGAATGCTGTTACCTTCCCACCAAAGGTGGTTCCTATTTTTATACTTGCATTTTTTACATGCTTTCGAACTGCTAGGTTGGCAGAAGCTGGGACAAGTAACGGGAGCTCACTCCGTTATGCGGCGCTAGGGATTCGAACCGCCAACCTTTCTGATCAACAAGCTCAGTATCTTAGCCACTAAGCCACCGCATCCTTCTAATAGTTGTTAGACACTTGGAATCTATGCATATAACAACTAACAGTACATAACCACAGAAACGTTCGCCTAACATTCTTCCCCGAAGAAAGGGATAGCCAACATTCACTTGAGGTTTTGGTAAAGGATTAGGGCAAATTAAATTTTAAAAAGGCACATTATATGCATTATGTTGTATGAATGGTTGAATTCTGTCCTCCACAACTTTCCAAGTATCCATAGGGATGAGATTTCGATCTCATTCAAAGCATAGTTAAGGCAGCCAAGAAAGAAAGTAAGCCCAGACTTTCTCATATTTCATGAATGGTGCAGTGACTGGACCAGGGGACCCTGTGCAAATGTGCCTTCAGCCACCATGCAGACTTGAGCCAGTCCCTTTCGCTCAACTGGAGTCCCTTTCTCACAAGGTGGCTCTTCTGGAAAATTATAGGAGGAGGTGTTAGGGACACCACCAGGTATAAATAAAAGGAAACAAACTGCTTCACCAGTTAAATTGTGTAAAGCACAGGTGGCAGGCTTGTGGTGTCACATTGCCGTCATGTGAAGTATTGCAACGTTTTTTCCTTAGCCGGCCCCTCCAGCAGCTGAATCACATGAGGAGGAGGAGGAGGAGGAGGAGGAGGAGGAGGAGGAGGAGGAGGAGGAGGAGGAGGCGGCGGCATGGGAGTCAGGGTCAACATTAATAAGGCAACCTGAGAGCTCCGAGCGGGAAGAGGGAATGGAGGTGGCAGAAAGAGAGAGACAGAGGTGGAGCCTGGGCCATCCGTCAGCCCTCAGATGGAGAGTCAATAGCCCCCAGGTCTGGAGGTGGCTGATGAGGAAGAGGAAGATCAGTTGGGCCCAGTGCCTGATGCGCAGATGCGCAGAAGGCAGAGGAGAGGAGAGCAGTGGAAATCTGTGGGCTGATTCTGGGGAAGGAAGAGCCACCGCTGCCAGTGAGGCCCCACTCTAGCTTTGGGGATAAAAGGCAGGGGGTGTCCAGTTGAGTTTGGTTTTAGGGGGATGTGCTCATCTCTGTTTCTTAGCCGAAGCAGTCAGTGTTGTCTAAAGACCTTTCCGTGGTCATGTGGCCAGCATGACTATATGCCAAAGCACATGGAACCTTCTCACCGAAATGGTACCTATTTATCTACTCACATTTGCATGCTTTTGAACTGCTAGGTGGGCAGGAACTGGGGCAAGGAATGGGAGGTCGCCCTGTTGTGGGGTGCTCGGGTCTTGAGCTCAGACTGTCAGCTTTCCAGCTGACAAGCTCAGCGTCTTTCATCACTACATACTTGATCAAATTAGGAAAATCATATCAGAAAGACTGCAGATCTAAATGCCTCGAATAATTCTTACCAAGAAGTTCAGTTTCCCACAATAGCCAGATGCAGCTCTCTGCAAAACCCATAAGCAGGCATGAAAGAAGAAAGCTTAAATTGAAGAACTGAGGAGCAAAGGAGGGTCAGTCTACCCCTGACAACACCTTTAACTATTATTTTAATTACAGATTAGAGAATAATCTCCAACTGGTTCATACAACATGCTATTCTATAAAGCATGGCTTATATAATTCTATAGCTGTATCCCACGTGGCATTTAGCCAAAATCAAAGATGTCCCATTAAGGCAGGGGTCTCCAAACTTGAGAACTTTTAAGACTTGTGGACTTCAACTCCCAGAATTCCCCAGCCTGACTTAAAGTTCCCAAGTTTAGACACCCCTGCATTAAGGCTTAGTAAAATGTATTAACTCAGATGCTGTCTGAATAGAGAAGTTTGTTTTAGTAATGAAAGCTCAGGATGATTGTTTGCCTGTGTCCGTTTCACAGTAATTTCATGTAGGGATTATTGCCATATTTTGGGAGGAGGAATATCATTTGTTAATTAAATTTATACAGCTATAAATATTAGGAAAAACATTTTTTTAAAATAAATTAAACTCTCAGAGAAGATGGCCTTAGAGGGCAGAAATAAGTATGAAATAATGTTCTGACATTCAATCAATGTCAAAACAACCAATACCACTTGCTCAGTGTAATGCAGTGGTGCCCAATGTGGGGCCCATGCCCCACAAGGCGGCAATTTGATTTTTAATGGGTGGCAATTTGAACCTGCTTTAAACCAAGTTGATAGCCTTTTAGGCTTCCTCCCCATGAGTAGGAGCTCACTTTTTGAGCAAAGTAAGAATTATATGTCACGGGGTGGGGGGGGGGGGGGATAAGGATTTTAGAGATGCTTAGGTGGGGCATGGCTAAAGGAACTACTGGTGTAATGGATGTAACATACCTAATGAACTGTACACCATAAAAACAATCAGTTTTCACCCTTAGTGTTTTATACAGAATAAGCAAATAAAAAACACAATGTCAAAGCTTTCCCTGCATTTTGAAAAAAATGGATTTGGATTTGACCTGCCCTGAGCGATGTGGACCAAACTGAACCAAATTTGCACTGGTCCATGATAGATGCTCAGCTGCCCTCTGTAAGCGTGACAAAATACTATCACCGAACTGTGACTGTAGGGCCGAAAAACAAACTATTTAGGGTAACACATGAGCGACTGAGTGTCAAAACAGAGCCTGTAATGGAGATTTCGCTGATTTCCTGGCTGCAATGAATATAGTAAAAATTATATTTGCAACTTAAGATGTACGTTTGCAATCTTCTGGTCAAGGAGTTCAGATTTTATATTCCACGTTTTGTATTTTACCGTGTTCCTTTTACTGAAATATGAAGTGCCATAAAATAAAGAAATAAATAAGCTCCTAAACAGACTAGGACAGCCAAACTGTTATAAATGCAATTCATTTGTAAATTAAGAACTACTTGATGCTGGCAGACAGGTGTTAATGGAGGGACATTAAGAGAGCTGGAGAGCTGGAGGTGGCAAAGTATCTTGGCTAAAGGCAGGGGGTTAACAAAATAATAAAGCCCCTTTGTGTTGTAAAAACAGCTGCAACCACAAAGAAAGGGAGGGGCATTTTCACACCTCTTAGGAACAGTGTGCATTATTATTCAGCTGGTAGCTAGAAGGCACAATGCCTTCTCAGACCATCTACGTTTTCGCCAGCAATACCCCATCATTGCTTTATGGCAGTTTTATTCCTAATTTAACTGAGCTGGGAAGCAGGCAAGCATGTACAGCTAATTGGATTTGCTCTTTGGTGATCATCTTGTTCAGGCTCAAAAGTTACTCAGTCAAGTTTTTTTAGATTATAAAAGCGGAAGTATGGGTGGAATTGGAGGTGATGTTTTTTAACCCTCAGCTAGCATGACAGCGATGTGGATTTTGGGAATGTTTATACAAACCAGGTAAAAAAACAAAAGAATCATGAGAAATCATACTGAAGAACAACGCCAAGTCCTTTTACAAGTAAGTTTCTTGTGGTTAATGGGGCTCCCTCGTAGCTATATGTATCAAGGGCTTTTAAAGTCGTAAAAGCTATAATTCATCTAAGATGTATTCAAAATCATTTCAGTCTTAGCTGATTAAAACAAGAATAAAGAGGATAAACAGTTCTTAGTATGAGGGGGGAACCTGCAATTTTTTTATGCAGCTTCACAAATCTTACCTTCAAACTTTGTTGGCTTATTTCAATTGTTTAACATTGATATGAAATATTAAAACAGACAGGCTAATATATTAAAAGGGTAAAGAGGAAAGGTGTGTCCATTACAATTAAGCAAATCAAGTTTTAAATAAGGTTTCATCTTCCTATTCACACAGATTATTTATTAGGAATCATATCCATTATTATTCCAACTTTTCCCGTATTTAAACAGCAGTAATGTCAAAAGACATTATAAGGGATACAGTGGCTCAGTGGCTAAGATGTTGAGTTTGTCAATCAGAAAAGTCGGCAGTTCGGCAGTTCGAATCCCTAGCGCCACGTAACGGAGTGAGTTCCCATTACTTGTCTCAACTTCTGCCAACCTAGCAGTTTGAAGCTTGTAAAAAATGCAAGTAGAAAAATAGGGACCACCTTTGGTGGAAAGGTAACAGTGTTCCATGCACTTTCGGCATTTAGTCATGCTGGCCATATGACACAGAGACGTCTTTGGGCAGCGCTGGCTATTCAGCTTTGAAACGGAGATGAGTACCGCCCCCTAGAGTCAAGAACAACTAGCACATATGTGCGAGGGGAACCCTTACCTTTACCTTTTAATGTCAAAAGAAAACTGCTATAATAAACATGCTGGAAACTTCCCAAAACTCAGGGGGGAAAAAATGCAAACTGATATTGGCTTTCTAAGAAATTATCAGTTGCAGGATAAAACAGGGATTATTCTGAATGACTAAGTAATTTCACTCTGCTCTCCACTGTATTTACACTTTGAGATAAAGGGAATTACTTCATAGACAGGCATGTCTTCTGGTCTATGACAATAACACTGAAAGTTAGAGAGTACAAAATAAATATTTTTCTAAGGAAAATCAACACTGAAAATTGCAAAATCCCTAATAAAGCTCACAAGGCGTTCAGTTTGTTCGTTTACCATTGATCTGACCGGATAAATGCCTGGACACAAAAACTCTGTTTTTTGAACTATTTCCCTACAAATGTTTGAAACAAATCAAACCAATGGAATCAACCTAGACAAACAATGAGCCAATAGTATTTAGAAAAGTTTGATATTACTTTCTCCTACTTTCATGTGTTCCCAATTTATATAAAAGCACCTGATATACTGATACAACCATTCATGCTACAAAAAAAAGGAAGGCCAGTACAGTGTGTCATGCTAGAAATTGGGAGACTGTGAGTTCTAGTCTCGCTTTAAGCACCAAGCCAGCTGGATGACCTTAGGCCATCCCTTCTCTCTCAGCTTTGGGAAGGAGACAACGGTAAACCACTTCTGAAAACCTTGCCAAGAAAACTGCAGGGACTTTGTCTTAGGAAATGTCTAAGTATCAAGATTGACTTGAAGACACACACAACAAAGCTACAATAGAATATGTATTCCCACTGAAGTAATCATAAAATGCAAGCACAAACAACTGTAACATACTGATTATTTTGTATCAAATGTACTATTTACCTACTGTGCAGCTGGTTTTCAAATCAGAACTGAAAAGGTCATTCCACATACTTTGCATCTAGCAAAATTAATCTGCACCAATGCATTAGAGGAAATAGCTGCCTCTGGACCCCATTTCATCTTCCTATTCACACAGATTATTTCTTAGGAACCATATCCATTATTATTCCAACTTTCCTCCTATTTAAACAGCAGTAATGGCAAAAGAAAACTGCCATAAACATGTTGGAAACTCAGGAAAAAAAATATGAAAACTGATATTGGCTTTTTAAGAAATTATTCCAATTCTTAGAAATGGTGTTCCGTCCCATTTCTGTATTATTCTTTTACCGGAATAAAAAGCCATAATGAACAAGTTCCAGTCAAAACTTTCTAATCAAAGACTTTTTATTTTGGCTACTACTGTTTTGTATAAATTGGGATAACGACTGCCTTTCTTTTCTCAAGGAAACATAGGAGCTTTCGTCATTTAAAATTATATTTTAAATGAAGTACCACCTCTGCAAGCAGAATGTAATTGTTATGTTTAAACATTCATTTGCATTTTGTCATCAGGGCCCTGAACAGACTTAAAATGGGGACTAAATATCACCGTCCTTCAATAGGTTTTCTTTCTAACTCTAATATGACAGGTCTGTGGAGAAAAGGGATAATATTTTTTTTCCTTACTAATACAGAAAGATGAGAAGAAGGGAAAAAAACGCCTCTTTCCCTTGGTTCCTGTATTGAAAGGTACAACCAATCAGCTGGCGCCTCTCATCACCCACAAGGAAGTCCTATCTGATAGACGCAGCACTATTGGTCCGGGCTGAAACTTCTTGTACGTGCCCTCAAATAACCCTCACTGCTTTCTCGATGGTAGATTTTTCTTAGGAGGAAAAAAAGAAAATCACACAGAGAAAAATTCCACAAACCAGCCAACAACCGACTCCTATTATCCACGCTTTTCCTTTTTCCAGATTTTCTATTGCAGCTGTGAAAAAGAAAAATGAACAAGCAGGCTTCTTCCTACCCCCCACCCCACCCTAAGCCAACCCCCAACCACTAAAATAAATGCTGAAATTTTAAAAGCCAAGATTCACTCACCAGATCCTCAAAACTTCTTCGGTGTTCCTTTCCCTGCCAATCCAAGCGCCTCGGGATCAGCTAGCAAAGAGGAGGGGGAAACAGTGAAATACTGTGCAAAGCGAAAGGTCAAACAACTCCCTCCTATCTCCCCCACCCCTAAAAAACTAAGGTTTTTGCTCATCCATGATATGCACAGAGGTTGCATTTGCACATTGGGGACAGCTACTCTTTCTTAAACTATGGTTTTAGTCCATCAGCTGCCACATGCAGATCACAAAGGAAGGGTCCTAGGCCATTCCATCAAAACTAAATCACATCTTGGCTTACTTCCCAAATGAGAATGTCTTCCCAGGGCCTACTCGCGCTTGACTTTTGAATGGGGTACTCCCCATCCAAAGTAGATATCTAGGAATCATTTCTGGGCCCAAAGGCTGAATTGGCACTTGGTTGTGTCACACAAGTCTTCTATTGGATATGGAGCTGCTAGTCCCTTTTCAACCCCTCTTAAGGCTTTGCCCTGTGAGAACCAACACAAAGGTTGTCCCATCAACCAACTCCTGGGTAAAAGGAAAGAAAAAAGTTTTTTCTTCCCCTCTATCCCACTGCTGCCTCTTTATATCCCTCTTCCCCCCACACCCCACCCTCAACAAACCAGTAGCAGAAATGAGCAGGGTCTCTGTCCACGAAATCTAGGAAAAGTCCAGAGGGTTTTGAAAAGCCGAAGAGGTCCAATTTGCTTTGGGATTAAGCCCAACAGGCAACCTTGGAGGGCTGGGGGGGGGGGGAGAACCCGCGTTCTTCATGGTCTAGCTCTCATCTCATGCATGTGTGCGTGTTCGTAGGCACGCATCTTGTACAGATGGAGAGAAAGAGAGATGCAGGGAAGAGATACACAAGCATTTTATGAAAGGGAGGAAGTGGGAAGAAGAAGAAGAAGAAGAAGAAGAAGAAGAAGAAGAAGAAGAAGAAGAAGAAGAAGAAGAAGAAGAAGAAGAAGAAGAAGGGGAGGGGGAGGAACTTGTTCTGTTTATAGAAGCTTTTGCTAAATAAAAAACCTACCCCAAGAAGAAGAAGAAGGGCCCTTTCTTGGATTAGGGACCCTTCCCATTAGGAATAAAACCCAAGTTCAGGAGGGTCCCACATAAGGATAACTCCCAAGGGGCTGAAATGATGACACCCCCCCCATTAGCTTCAGCCCAGGGGTCCCACATCGGGACGACCCCCCTCAGTCCTCCTTCCTTTAAAAGGAGTCGGGAAGACCCCTCCCCAATCCCATTTTTTAGTCTCCCTTACCTGGTGCTCCTCCAGCTCGGCCACCAGCACCTGCGGAGAGGAAAGAGGCAGACAAAGGGGTGAGGAGGGAAGGGGGTCCGCGACCCCAGCCCCAAAGGGCACCCTAATCTTTTCCTCTCCATCCCCCACCCCCGAGACCCCCATCCCCAAGACCCCCCACCTGAGCCGATTTCTTGCAGGGTCCGGACTGGAGGAAGCGGGCGATCAGGTAGTAGAGCTCTGCGGGCGAGGCAGGGAGAAAGGCGGTCAGTGCAGGCCGGACAAGACCCCCCCCCAAGACGACCCCCAACTCCCCCCCGCACACTCCTTTACGTCCCTGCTCACCGGCTTCCAGCTGGGTCGGAGCCCCCGCCATCCTCCGTCCGCCCGGAGCCGCAGGCCCGTCAGGAGGGGCGGCGGCGGCGGGTCCGAAGCGAGCGGCGCTTCTCTGTCTCTCTCTCTCTCTCTCTCTCTCGGTCTCTCTCACGGCCGCCGCCGGCGAGCGGGGCGAGGAGTCTGGACGGCCGCCTTCGCCCTCCGCCGCCGCCGCGCCGCCGGCCCCATGGAGCTGCGCTGGCCGCGGGACGGGCCACCCGGCGACGCGCTCCCACCGGCTGCGGGAGGAAGGGGAAGCAGCGTCGTCGCCCTGAGGGAGAGCCGGGCGAGGGGAGCCTGGGCAGCCTCGGGGAGCCTCCGTGCCGCGCGGGGGCGACGAGCGGGCCTGGCGGGCAGGCAGGCAGGCGGGCAGGCCGCTCTCGGAAGAGGCGGGGAAAGAGGCCGCGGCCTGCGCCCCAGCCACGCTCGCGCCCGGCCCTGCCCAACCTGCCCAGCCCTGCCGCGGCCTGGAGGGGAGGGTCGGACGCCCTAGGGTGGCCGGCCTCGCTGCCTCCTACAACAGCCCCGTGAGGTAGGCCGGGGCAGGAGGAAAAGTCGAGACCTTCCCCCAGGTGGCCCTCCCCCCCCAGGATGAGCTATATATATGTGGGGAGGGGGTTTCATTTAAAAAAAAAAACACATTGTATCTCCGTTTACCCCCTTCCGATTTAGCCGATTTAGAAAGAGTGCGAAGTAGTCTATATACTGTACTGGTAAAAACATGATATATGTATAAACACACACAACCATACACACACAAATATATACGCACAGAAAAATATATACACATAAACATAAACATCTTGCATATACACACAAACATGTATATACACAAATACATACACAGACAGGCATACACACATGCACACACATATACAAATACATATATGTATACATACATGTATACAAATACATATACAAATATGTATACATACATATACATATATATATGTATATGTATGTAATGTATGTATGTATATAGGGATATATGTATGTATATGTATGTGTGTGTGTGTGTGTGTGTATGTATGTATGTATGTATGTTTATAAATATAAATCTCTCCCACTGGACTGCAGCAGCATAGAAGTGCTAGTAAGTAAGTAAACAAGCAAGCAAATAAACATGTATATAAAAGGCAAAGGTTCCCCTCACACATATGTTCTAGTCATTCCTGACTCTAGGGGGCAGTGCTCATCTCTGTTTCAAAGCCAAAGAGCCAGCGCTGCCCGAAGACGTCTGCGTAGTCATGTGGCCGGCATGACTCAACGCTGAAGGCGCACGGAACGCTGTTCCCTTCCCACCAAAAGTAGTTCCTATTTTTCTACTTGCATTATTTACGTGCTTTCGAACTGCTCAGTAGAAGCTGGGACAAGTAACAGGAGCTCACTCCATTACGCGGCGCTAGTGATTCGAACCGCCAAACTGCCAACCTTTCTGATTGAGAAGCTCCGCATCTTAGCCACTGAGCCACCACGTCCCTAAACATGTAGATACACACATACATATAGATAGGGATATACAGTAGTTATGGATATCTCCCACTGGACCGCAGCAGCATAGAAGTGCTAGTAAATAAGTAACTAACTAAATGAATGAATAAATAAACATATTGTATATACACACATACATATAGATAGGGATATACAGTAGTTATAGATATCTCCCACTGGACTGCAGCAGCATAGAAGTGCTAGTAAATAAATAACTAATAACTAAATAATAAAAGAATAAATAACAGCCTAGAGTTACTGGGAATTGGAAGCATGTAATTGTACCAATAAAGCAAAATATGTATAGCTCAAGGTTGAAATTAGGGGCCCTTTGTGTTCTTTGAGCTTGGTTGTTTTCTTTCAGACATTTCATTATCAAACTGGGGAACATTATCAGTACTAGAAGGGAGTGGGGTTTGCTCTCTGCTTATATTCGATATAAACAGTTCTGATTGCCCCTTGTATATAAGCAGAGAGCAAACCTCACTCCCTTCTACTACTGGATGATGTTACCTAGTTTGAGTAATGAAATGTCAATAAGAAAAAAAACCAAGTTCAGAGAACACGAAGCACCCTGCATATAAATGTAATGAATAAAATAAAAATACATATATTGTATTTCTCTGTGTGCATATGCACATCTTAATTTATTTACTAGAGATTCTATGCTATTCCAGAAAGCTGGGGAGGGGGAGATGATTATTATCCTGCCTTTTTAATATTTATATATAACTCAAGGTGGTGAACATGTCAAATATTCCTGCCTTCTGTTTTCCCCACAATAACAATAAAAGATCGGTTGGACTGAGAAAAAGTATACTCAAAGACACATTTCTGTGTGTAGTTATATATTCTGTACATATCTCAAAGTTTGTGTACTACCGTGCGGACATCCAAAACATATGTACAAGGAACCTGCCTAGTACTTGGATACACACTCTTTAGAAAATCTCTAAGCCTGGAGTAAAAAGCCATAACATATCCCAGAAAAAAAAGCAGAAGCAAACCATTCCATTTTGCTGCCCAAATACTTTGGAGAATTATTACCCCAATCGAGGTCAACACAAATTTGTGTTTATTTTTCCCAGGGCTACACTATACAATACAATACAATGTCCTGCCAGTCAGTGAATACTTCAGCTTCAACCACAACAACACGGGAGCACACAATAGATACAAACTCAAGGTAAACTCAAGGTAAACCACTCCAAACTTGATTGCAGAAAATACGACTTCAGTAACAGAGTGGTCAATGCCTGGAATGCACACTGGTTCCTTCCTCAAATCCCCATAATTTTAATGTAAGATTGTCTACTGTCAACCTCACTCCATTCCTAAGAAGTCTTTAAGGGGCATGTATAAGCATAAGTGTGCCTACTGTCTCTGTCCTAATATTCTCTTGTATTCGTATTCATTTCATGTATTCATAATCATGTTTATACTTATATCTGTTATCTAATTCATGCTTGGCTAAATAAATAAATAATTAAAAATACACCAAATGGATGTTGCTATGAGTGAAATTATAATTCATTGGGGCATTTGTTTTGTGCTTTTGATAGGCACCCAAGAAGAGCCTCCTGTGTTCTTGTGGTCCTTCCTGTAAAAAGAAGGTGGAGAGCTCGCCAATCTGTGTTAAGGTTAGTAACCTTTTGGGACACAACTTTGATTGTTTGTGTCCGCCTTCCTAAACGAGATAGAAATCACAACCCCCTGCACCAATTCTTCTTTATTGTAAATCTATATTGACAGAATCTTGCAAATCTGAAAGCAGAGTTCTCTCCCTCTGCCCCCACTCCATCTCCTTTACAGCCCAAGAAACTAGGGAGGGTCCCTCTTAAACCCCCTGCCCTGTCAGTTATCCAACTCTAGGCTACTGTAAGAGAAGACAGTTATGCTATCTTTTATCTGATTGTTCTCTTGGCTGTATCTCTTTGCTTTGTCTTCCAAGGCCGTTCCCACACACCATTACAAAGGGGAATTGAAATTTAGAAACTGGGAATGGCGCCTTCTGTTCCTCTTGCCCCTCCCATTATCTAGCCATAGGCTATGCTGTCTCTTATCTGACCATTCCCCTGGCAGTGCCTGTTGTCTTATTCTCCCAAGGTCTTTCCCATAGTTCTAAATTGAGAACCAGATAGGAATCACAACCAGATGAGCTAATTATTATGTTAAGCTACATTGACAGAATCTTGCCATGTGGGAGTTTCCTTAGATCTAGGTTGGTTCTGAAGGTGAGACTCAACCTGGAACTAAAGAGAAACTTCCTGATGGTTAGAACAATTAATTAGTGGAATAGCTCGCCTCCAGAAGTTGTGGGTGCTCCAAAACTGGAGGCTTTTAAGAAGAGATTGGACAACCATTTGTCTGAAATGGTATAGGCTCTTCTGCTGGAGCAGGAGGTTTGACTAGAAGACCTTTAAGGTCCCTAACAACTGTTCTTCTGTTGCATAGCATTACAATTTGCAAGCAAAGAAAAACCTAGCTCACGTACAGGGCTAACTCTCCCTGCTTGCATCTAGCTGTCACATCCATTTGGCAGGATGGATGTGCTCTGTGTCCTGTCAGCTAAGTGTTGTGGCCCACCAGTAGCCAGCAGAGCTGGCAGCAGATTCAGACAGTGAGAAGGTTGGGGAGGAACATGGGCCAGTCTTTGAGTCTGGGGAAGGCTCTGCGTCGGAGGCAGAGATGGGGCCAGCACCGTGTGACAGTTATCAGCTACCTTTGGAGTCAGACATCAGTGAGGCAGACGAACATCTGGAGCCTGTTCTCAGTGTGCGCATGCACAGAGTTGCCAGACGAGGGGAACAGCTAAAGAACGGGTCGACTTGGGAGTAAGACCACAGGTGATGAATGGCCCCTCCCAGAAGAAATAAAAGAGGAGCAAAAGGGGAGTGGAGTGTGCAGGAGACAATTCGTTCATTCCTGCATTCTTGCCAATTTTTGCGGCATCTGAAAGATATCGGCCTGGCCACTCTCCAAGCCTGATAAAAGTTGGTAATTGTGAACTATCTTGAAAGACTGTGGGAGAGGAAAAACTTTGCTGGAAATGAATTCATTGTGAATTAAATAAAAGGGATTTATTGGGATGAGGACTCGGCTTCGTGCTGCTGGGGAAGCCTAGGTAAGAACACTAAGGAGTGTGATTGTCAAGGCCCAGAATGAGAGCCCTTTTTGCCATGGCGTCCACCTTCTGGAATATTCTCCCTCCAGAGATCAGATTAGCTCCATCCTTCTTGGCCTTCCCTAAGACCTTGAAGTCATGGTTCTCTGACTGCCCTGGGTCCCACGTATGGGACAAAACCCATTGCTCAGCTATGTTGAATGCCAGAATGTAGCTTTGTGATCTTTTTTCCAGCTGTTCTCTTTTTGATATTTTTCTATATCAATCTGAATAGAGCTAGAAGGAACCTTGGAGGTCATTATTATTGTGTTTTTTATGTTTTTAATAGTGTAAGATGCCCAGAATCAGGTGTGCCAGATAGATATTGGTAGAAATCCTTTAAAATAAATAAGAATGTATTTATTTAGCGGGGGGAAACAGTAAGGGAACATTGGTTATCTGCCATGGCATAGTGAGCAAGACATTTCTTTTTTAAATATTTTGAGGCTTTGTTGTTTGGACTGAACTATCAGAAATATATTATCATTGTGTATAAACAAATAAAAAGCAGTTACTTTCTTTCAACTCCTGAAGTAGTTGGTGTGGATAACTGATCTTTTTATTCTAGAAACAGAGGAGTGGGGAGGAAATATTCACTGTTTGAATTTAGTGACATTTTGTACAGGGGTGGCAGTATGTTATTATTTATAGTAGCACAAAGAGGCTAAAAGTTACAAGTTTAATTAAAAAAGAGATTATCAATGGCATATAAATCACTTTTGTACAAGACAGCCCTGTGACATTGCCAATTTTTTCATTTATTTATTAAATTTATATGCTGCCCTCTCACTATCAAGCAACTCTGGCCAGCATTGGTATAGAAAGCGAGTTTGTAGCCACTTTTTTGTGAAGAGGAAAAGAAATTTATATTGATGAAGAATGTATAAATGATTACTCTTTTGTGATGCCAAAAGGATAGTGGGTTACTATCTGAAAACAAAAGGCACAAAGACTTTGTAGAGTTCAGCGGAGAGTCCGTGTTGTTCTATGAACGTTGGTTTGGGAAAGTTGAAGCTATTGTTCATTCAGTTCCTTTCAGATTTTTAAAATTACAATTCATAAAACTAAAACAGATCATATGCTTGGAAAAGCAGTGTTTCTTAACCTTGGCAGCTGTGCGAACTATAACTCCCAGAATGTCCCAGCCCGCCATGCTGGGAGTTAAAGTCCACACAACTTAAAATTGCCACGGTTGAGAAACACTACCTTAAAGAGTGTGTGTGTGTGTGTGTGTGTGTGTGTGTGTTTGTGTGTGTGTCATTATTCTCTCAGCAGATGGCAGCACTAAGCCAGCCATGGCTGATCTTGAAAGTTAAACAAGATCACCCCCCCATTAGGAATTGGATGGTACATTTTGACTAGCTGGGAAATCCTAGGATTGTAGTAGTGATGGGTTCCGAATCCCATTCCAACTGGTATGCGCATAGACATGCACAGTGGACACGCACATGGACATGCACAGTGCATGCACACATGCGCAGTACACGCATGCGGCGTACCTGCCAGTGACACCTCCACAAGCCTCCGTGACGCTCCAGCTGAGCGGAGGAACATCGCACAAACGCTGTACAGCCACGCGCATTCGCGGAAGCACTGAAGGCTTTAAAGGACAGGTAAGGAGCTCAGGCAGGCTGGTGGGTCCTCCGGAGCACCGTACCGGAATGGTACCCGGTGCTCCGGGAAGGCTCCGGTACGCCTGTACCGGGGCGTATCGCCTGCAACCCACCACTGGATTGTAGGCTAGACAGAAATCTGGAAGAAACAGTAACAAATTGCTTTTCTAACACTGCCCTGAAAACTGCATAGATGCCATCATTTAGTCTAATTCTAGGTTATCTTCAAGGTTATTATTTAAATTACAGACTTTAATGCCTATATGTTTTAGGGCAGTTTCAGTGTCAAGCCATACAAAGGACAGCTTAACTTACATGTGTAGAATATTTCTTTGCTTTTGAGATGACCGTCATTTCCGGAAATTATGCCTGCACTTGTGTTAAGAAACAAGCAGTGCAACTTCTCCACCCTCACAAGGAAGTTATTTTAAGGAGTGGCCAGGAGAAGAAGTGACTCAGCTTCTGACAGACAAATAATTTTATTTTGCTGCCTTCCTAATCTTTCTCATCTGCAACTTATTAGGTAGCTTTAACCTTGCCTTCCTCCGAGCCTTGTTAACCTAATAAAGAGTTAAATTCCCAAAGCAGCATACCATGGGATATTTTCCAAACTACATTAAATAAATCCTAGTTTGGCATCCCATATAACAGTATCCCCCAGCTAATTCTGTCTCTCTGCTGCATGTATCTCTGATAGCACATAGTTTTCTCAAACAGCTGTTCGCTTGCTGACACATATCCTTAAAATGCAGTACAGTATTGTATATTAAAACCAGCTTGATTTCCTGAACGTATGTGTTATTTTAATTTTTTTTTAATTGCCTAACTTTTAAATACAATACAATACGATAGCAGAGTTGGAAGGGACCTTGGAAGTCTTCTAGTCCAACCCCCCGTCTAGGCAGGAAACCCTATACTGTTCCAGACAAATGGCTATCCAACATCTTCTTAGAGACTTCCAGTGTTGGGGCATTCACAACTTCTGGAGGCAACTTCTGTTCCACTGATTAATTGTTCTAGCTGTAAGGAAATTTCTCCTCAGTTCTAAGTTGCTTCTCTCCTTGATTAGTTTCCACCCATTGCTTCTTGTTCTACCCTCAGGAGCCTTGAAGAATAGTTTGACTCCCACTTCTTTGTGGCAACCCGTGAGATATTGGAACACTGCTATCATGTTTCCCTTAGTCCTTCTTTTCCTTCAACTAGACATACCCAGTTGCTGCAACTGTTCTTCATATGTTTTAGCCTCCAGTCCCCTAATCCTCTTTGTTGCTCTTCTCTGCACTCTTTCTAGAGTCTCCACATCTTTTCTACATCGTGGCGACCAAAACTGAATGAATATTTTAAATATAACGTTAGGGGTAGGAATAGTTTTATAGAATTAATGTAGCCCTTGACATACAAGAGTTCAATTAATGATTGTTTGAAGTTACAATGACATTGGGGAGGGGAGGGAATGACTTATGGCTGTATTTCACCCTTATGACTGTGACCAAAATTCAAATGCGTGGTGATTGACTCATATTTAAGATGCAGTAACCCCAGTTATGTGATCTCATTTTGGGACCTTCTAACAAGCAAAGTGAAGAAGGATACCCTAGTCACTTAACAACTGTATTACTAGCTTAACAACTGCAGTGTTTCGCTTAAGAACTGTGACACAAAGGTCATAAAATGAGGCAAAATTCACTTAGCTGTCTCATTTAGCAATGGAAATTTTGGACTTCAATTATGATCATAAGTCAAGGACAAGCTGTACTGTATAAATCACTATTTGATATAAAATGTAGGTGTTACAATGGCTACATTGAGTTAGCAACTGGGCCTTTCATGTGACTGGTAGGATTAACCCTCAGCCACAATAGAAATTGTCCAGTGCCTCTTCATTGCATCACCCAGCGCATTTACACCAAACTTGACTCAGACAAACATGATCCCACCTGGCTGAAGCAGAAATTAAGGAATATCTAAGTGAAATGGTGGTAGGAGGTTAGAAAGACGTTAGTAAACTTTCATGATAGCTAAGGATACAGTTTTATCAAGCATTTGTTAAGGCTTAACAATCAAAACCAGAAAATAGCAGAAAATAGGATATTATTTGGACCAGTTGCTCTCTCAGTCCAACTCACCTTAAGGGGTTGTTGTGAAGAAAACAGGAGGAGGAAGGCGTATTGTGTGTGTTCACTGCCTTGAGTTATTTCTAAAAAGAATTAAAAGTTAGGTAGAAATAAATAAATGTGTCCTAAATTTGGTGAATATGTACAATAGTTAGAGAGGTGGCATTTATGCAGTCAAATTTGTGTACATTGTAATATAGAAATCAAAATAAAAACAAACAATACCTGCCTCTGGTTTATTACTCAAAAAACAGACACATCTAGGTTGTAACTTACAGATCAAAATGCAACCCACAGGATCAGTGCAATGATTCAGCAGGTAGCCTGTGAGTTTGTTGTTGCTACTTTCTGGGGGATAAAACATATTGTAAAAATTGTTGACTTTCATTGGCATGGTAGATCGCATAATGGTTTGAACCTTTTACATGCTACATTACTGTGTCTTTGGGGTTTTTTTTCTCCTCACATCTAATATGGTGGTATTTTTGGGGAGAAGTTATTTATTTCCCACACACCTCTATTTTGTGTATAAAATTACGATCTAGCAAATCCCTTTATAAAATGCTTGCGTGTGTGTCTTGAACTGTACCGTCAAACAATTTTTGTTGTTGTTGTAAGGGCCTTGCCACCTCTTCTGTTAATTTGTTCTCAGCTGATCCCTGACCCTCTCTCCGCATTTCAAAAGTGTCATCCTGCTTTGCCTTGTAAACACAGTTATCCTCCCTCATTTTGTAAAATGGGGAACTCTAGAAAAAATGTGGTGGGCTTCAGATTCAATATTATTGATCTCTATGTCAATCTGCATCACTCGAATATTTCCTCTAGGTGGCGGACCACAACCAGAATTGCAATAAATTTGATTTATTTGGGGGGGGGGGTTGGTCTTTCTCTGCATGATTTCAAATATCTATTGCCTATGAAATATTAATAAATTAAATAAAATAGTGCATTGGTGGTAAAAGAATGCTTAATACTCTGTCCAAAACCAAACCAAAACAAAAGGTTGGGAGACTTAAATCAAGTCTGGCGTCAACTCCATTTTTTCCCTTTATGTCTGATTTGTTCCACATTTATTCATTATTTAATATTTAATTCATTAGATCAGTAGAGATTTCTGGTAGAATATTTGTTTTTATTGTTAAAAAATTATATAATGACAATACAATAAAGTTCTTAGTAATATAACAAATAGCATGAAACAGTAAGATAGAAATAATGTCAGTATACTACTCTAATGCTTACATACTGTTAATCAAAAACATATAAAAAGTTCAGAGAGCTAATCCTCACCCATATATAAAAACATCTGTTTTTAAATATAATTATGTTAAGTCCTCCGTCTTTTGATTTTATATATCTTCTTGGTGATAATAGATAAACTTGATCGAGCAAATGAACTTTTGAGTGATTAGGTATACACAAAACTTCTCATGCTTCCTTTTCTAGACTGCATCCTTTTATGCTTTTCAAATCATCAAGAAACCCACCAATCTTCAGTAGCAATCTATAAATATTTATATATGTAAACCGGTGTGTGTGTGTTTGTGTGTGTGTGTGTAGAAACAGATACTCTCTGTAGAAACAAATATTGTAGGGGTAAGACACCCCCGCAAAACCCCTTAGGGTGTGTTCTGTTAAAATACAGCCTGTTGTGCCTTAAAATGGCTTCTACTGTACTGCCCTAAAATGGCTTCTATTGTACAGAGCAGTGGAGTTGTCATGGTAACGGTTTCACGGTACTCCACAAGGGGGCTCCCTCTGGTAAGGGCGAAAATCCAACATTAGAAATTACGTTTGGTCTGGACATTTTCCCCATATAAATAAATACCCGCACAATGTCGGGTTATCGGCCAGTTCATCAAAAAACAAAGCAATGCAAGAGCTGGAATTCATTTTTCTGCAAAATGTAATATTACGGAGCAAGATGTTCCGTAGAGAATTTTGGAATTGGATTGAGTTCAGGAGTCTGGTAGCACATTTCCCAACTAATATATTTCATTGAAAAGCATAAATTTTGAGCTGAAGCTCAGTTCATCAGATATATGGACTTCGGGGAGGGAGGAAAAAGTTAGGCCTGTTATGCCGATGCAGATTTCATATGAGAGAGATTACAAGTACCTTATCAATTATAATGTGTTAAAATGTGTTAAAAACCCATTGTGTTTATTGAGACCTTCTGAGATGGTCTCAACCCTTTTGATGTATGTGAACTCAATAATTTCTCCCTCAACAATGCAGTTGAAGTCCTACTTTTTCAAAGCAATCACTTTGTGGAGTGTCCTAGAGGGGTTCGAAAACTCTGATATTATCTGGTATTTGAGTCCTAAAGTCAAGCATGTGTATCCCTGAATTCTTTTGTGCAAAGTTTGTCCTATGTAAACTCTTTGATTTATTTAAATCAAATCAAGTTTATTATAGTCAAAATCCAGACACCAGAACAAATAAAACACTCAAGGAATATCCAGTTAAAAATTCTAGAATAATTGATTTGATTTGATTTAGATAACCATCATATTTTATAACAACTGTTAAATACTTCATCTGGTGTGTGTGTGTGTGTTATTCACTTTGAAGGAAGCGCATGTGATCGAATCTTATCTGTAGGCGTCAGCCTCATCAATCTATCTCATCCTAATATGGGGTATTAGAAGGTGTCTGTTAGAAATATGTCAATTTCTTTTGTAAAGCAAGAGCAGGATTTACACAGAAGTTTGGTGATAGCAAAATCTATCATCAGTCTCAAGGGTCCCCAATCCCAAGACTGTGGCCCACTAACAGGCTGTGGCCCATTTGGAACCGGTCTGCGCAAAGTGCAGGTGAGCATGCATACACAAACAGCCTGCTGCTTGCCGGGAACCATCCGCCTCCCTTCTGCCAATCCGTCAAGCCAGTCAACCTAGATATCAAATCTGACCAATAATATGTACAGGTAGTCCTCAATAGATGACCGCAACTGAGCCAAAAATTTCTGTTGCTAAGTGAGACAGTTGTTAAGTGAATTTTGCCCTTTTTTACGACCTTTCTTGCTACAGTTGTTAAATGAATCGCTACAGTTGTTAAGCTACTAGCAATAGCAATAGCACTTACGGCTTCACAGTTCTTTCCAGCTGTCTCTAAGAGGTTTGCAGAGTCAGCCTATCGCCCCCAACAATCTGGGTCTTCATTTTACTCACCTCGGAAGGATGGAAGGCTGAGTCAACTTTGAGCTGGTATGGATGGATGGATGAGTGGATGGATTGATTGATAGGGAAGGGAAGGGAAGGGAAAGAGGAAGGGAGGGAGGGAGGGAGGGAGGGAGGGAGGGAGGAAGGAAGGAAGGAAGGAAGGAAGGAAGGAAGGAAGGAAGGAAGGAAGGAAAATAGTTATAGCACTTAGTCTTATATATCCCTTCACAGTACTTTCCAGCCCTCTCTAAGTGGTTTACAGTGTCAGCCTCTTGCCCACAACAATCTGGGACCTCATTTTACCCACCTAGGAAGGATTAAATGCTGAGTCAACCTTGAGCCGGTGAGACCCGAACTACCAAACTGCTGGCAACCGGCAGTCAGCAGAAGTAGCCTGCAGTACTGCACTCTAACCACTGCGCCACTGCAGCTCTTAAGTAACATGGTTGTTAAGTGAATCTGGCTTCTCCATTGACTTTGCTTGTCAGAAGGTCGCAAAAGGAGATCGCATGGCCCCTGGGACCCTGCAAGCGTCATAAATATGAACCAGTTGCCAAGTATCCAGATTCTGTGTCCATGGGGATGCTGCAACGGTCATAAGTGCGAACAACAATCATAAGTCAAATTTTTCATTGCTGTTGTAACATTGAATAATCAGTAAACAAAAGTTGTTGACTACCTGTAGTCCTTTAAAATACTTAAAAGCAGAATGATTTGGGGATTAGGTGGTATGATGAGGATTTTTTTTGCAGGATCTAAAAAAACTGTGATCCAAACAGACCCCAAAAAGAGGATTTTTGCAGGATCCCCAAAAAATTGAGATGATTTTTGTAGGTGGTAGTTGATTAGAGAACTCGCTGCTTCTTCCTTTCCTTTTGTCCCTTAGCTAGGAGGGAAGGCTAAGCATACATAACACCTACATTTTCTCCAAGCACTTGTTTTTTCTCATATCATCTACCTCAATTGAACATTTTAGTTATTTTTCAGAGCCAGGCTCAGTGTGTATTCCCATGTAAACATCTCTTTTATATTTTCCCAAATGAAATTTCTTAAGGAAATAGTAAGTTGCTTTGACCACCCCCACTACCCCCCAAAAAAAATCACTAACCAGACAAAACAAACTTGCTTCTGTTAATTGCTTCAGTTAGGAATCCAGCCAAAGTAAAGAGGGTTGTTGTTTTTTAAATTGCCAAATGAACGCTTCATTTCAATGGGGTAAATGTATCATGGAAAATTTTATGAAACATTTGTGTGTTTGTTAATGAAAAATGTAACAATATGGCAAAGAGTATTGTGAGCCTATTTCGTCTTGATCCTTTTCAGTGTATAGACATTATTTTAGCTGTTGGAGCACTATGTTAGCATTGGATTGACAGAAACTAATAAATTGCATTCTTGTTTCGTTTCTGTTTCCTAGGCCTTAAAAGTCCAATTAAGTTTTTCCCCTTGCTCTTTCCAACTTCGACATTCTAGCCCCCAACTATAAACAGCACACCTTACTTGTGTGTTCTGTTGATTTCAGTCTGAATCTGGATCATAAAACCTGGCATTCTCTTTTTCAGCATCTTTTGTTGTGATAATATGATAGATAACTGTCATATTAAAAAGTTACATGTGAAGGCTAATCAATATCAGTGGTCATTGACCAATATATCTAAATATTGTGTGCTATCTCTTTTCTAACTATGAAAAGCAATGCCATTCCTTCGTTTTATTTTGTTTTTTGTTTTGTGTCTATCCTGAGTAGTAAATAATATGATCTAAGTGAGAGTATCCAATTTCATGTTTCTTACATTACAGGTTCCCACTATAATTCTGTTGCTTCAGATTTTCTGCATGGCAACATCAGCAATTAGATGTTCCAATGGGGTTTTTTTCCATCTAGTTTTTCCTCCTCAAATTCTCCATCTCTAAGATGTGGCTGTTCTTTGAAGGTCATTAGGACCATATTTGCATGTAACATGTCATTTAGGACTTTTGATTGCGGGATCCTTGAGAGATTTCACAGATTCTACCAATAAAAGCTCTGCATCTTTACTTTGCTGTTGATCATTTGTTATTTTCATTATGATTAAAACAATGCTACAAAACCCCAGAATTTGAGCTACTTAGATTTTTATTCCCACCCCATTTCTGAAAAATGAAAGTTACTTCTTTCATAGTTTTTTTTTAAATCCTTTAAATGTGTTTGAAACCTTAAATCTCTTTTGTGTGTTGAGTAAGTTTATGTCAGATTTTATACCAAGCACAGCAATAAATCTAGATTTATTGCTTCAGCCCATATATAGGAATTTGCTTACAGCAGAAATGTCATACATCCAGCATAGCTAGATAAGTTGTTTTATTGCAGACAAGATAGAAACTATTGGGGCGGGGGGGGGGAGAGGAGAAAAGAGAGAAAGAGAGAGAGAGATCTATTAAGCTATATATACAGTATACATGTCTGTTAGGTTACATTCCAAGTTTCCCTTCAGCTTTTGCAAGCCAGTGAAAACTTGCCCTTATCTGGACCTGAAACTGGGAAGCATCTGGTCAAATCTTACATAATGATTCTCTCTAACTTGGGGTTACCCAACCTTGATGTCAAGCATCGGGGAAATCAGGACATTCAGGCAGTTCAAATAAGTATAAAGATTTATTACAAGCTTAAGCTCTCTACAAGAATCTGAGCTACTAACGGTCAAGGGAAATTAGCAGGAGTTAAGAATAGAAAGCAATTCAAGGAGGGCTGGTGTCAGCTCCTCTCCATTAGTTAATTAGGAAAGAAAGACATAAATTTCAGTTTGCCCCGTTTCTCAGTCAGGGGGTCATCAAACCGTCTCTTGAAAGCTCCCATAAACGCATTGAAATTCCTCAGGAGGGGGGAATTTGATTGGTGTAAGCCTGTTCCCCAGTCAGAGGCCTCTCCGTCTAATGCCAGCAAAACCATGCGTATTCTCATGGTAACTGATTCAAAATCGGGCCCATAGATTTCCATGTAATTATAAACTTGCATGATGAAAGACCCCAGCTTCTTAGGGTTTCCATCATATTTTACAGGTAATGGGGGGACTTTAGCCATTCTGCGTCTTCTGGGGGGTGGGGCCCCTGGTCTGGTAGCACCCCTGGCAGGGGGGGTGAAGCTGCTCGTGGGTTTTCTTGCTCCCATCCCCTCTCGGCCTCTTCACCCTCCCCAAATCTTTGCCCAGAGTACCTCTGTTCCAAGTAATCAGGTTGATCTCTTTCCTGGGGTCTTCGTTCGGCTCCCGCCTCAAACGGCCTTTCCTGGTGTCTTCTTCTGGTAATGGCCGCATCCCAGTTTGCCCCCTCCTCTCTTTGTCCCACCGACACAGACCAACGGGGGGGACTAGCAGGGCTCGATATCTCCAGCTGAGCCAATTCTTCAGGAAACAAGATATCAGTGGGTTCTTTGTCCTTTTCTCCATCACTGGCTGGTGAAGATTTTTTTTTTCCCTGTTCTGTCTCCTTGTAATTTTGCACCTTCCACGGTAGATTGTAGTCTCCTGGAAAGGTGTTGTTGTGACTTCGCTAACTGTCAGCTCCTCTCCATTAGTTAATTAGGAAAGAAAGACCATGAGACTCCATGCGTAGAAATCAAATGTACTTTTACTAATTAAAAATGGTTAAAGGCAATGCATAGCGAAGTCTGATTAATTAGGCGCGAAAGCAGTTGATATATAGAATAGCCCATTCCCCACCCCTTGGCATCACAGTCCCAGCCCAATCATAAGTCTTCCAAATGTCAGGTGCAAGATAACTTCAAAAGGCATCATGAAGATGGAATGTCAGTGCCGTTAGACCTGGCGGGAAACACCCACGCATGCGCAGTCCGATCAGTCGGTGAACTCCAGAACCTTCCACCAGCACAATGAGTAACCCCTCCCAAATACCATGCCCTCCCTCCCCATTTCATGGCAGCTGAAGCGATAGCAAAGCAGAAGCTGACATCTGGATTTGGACATCTTGTGGGAACTTAGGAACTCATGACTGATGACGCATTGGACCGCTCCCTCGGGCTCAGCCTGGTCATCTCCTATGTTTGGTAACTTGAATCTTAAAGTTAACAATGTTTGGAAATCCAGCTCTAACCTGACAACTTTTGATTCCTGGCTCACCAGCTTCAGCATTTATTATTATGGTATCCCTATGCAGCTGCTGGTTGCTATTGTTTCTTTCTCCTATAAGAGAGTTAAGTGTTGTGGCCCACCAGCAGAGTTGGTGGCAGACTCAGACAGTGAGGAGGTTGGGAGAAACATGAGGCACTCCTGGACTCTGGGGAAGACTCTGACGAATGCTCTGTGTCAGAGGCAGAGATGGGGCCAGGGCCATCTGACAATTATCAGCTGCCTTCGGAGTCAGACATCAGTGGGGCAGAAGAATAGCTGGAGCCTGTTCCCAGTGTGCACATGCCCAGAACTGCCAGGAGAAGGGAACAGCTAAGGAACAAGGGCACAGGTGAATGGCCCCTCCCAAAGGGAATAAAGAGAAGTGAAAGGGGAGTGGAGTTTGCAGGAGACAATTAGTTCAATTTATTAGGGTGAAGTTCTCTTCCTGACTTCTTGCCAAGTATTGTCTGCTACAAAGTGACGTTTGGAAGATATAAGCCTGGCAGCTCTCCAAGCCTGATAAAGGTCTGTAGTTGTGAAATCTCTTTAAAGACTGTTTGCTGCGACTTTGCTGGAGAGGAATTCCCTTTAACCTAAATAAAAGGGGTTTTATCTGGATGAGGAGTCAGCTTCGTGCTTTTGGGAAGCCTAGGTCAGAATACTAAGAGAGATATCTTTATCCAACTTAATTGAAAGGGATTCTTACCCTAAAGTGAATCAGGTCAATGTACAGTATTAACATCATTGGTAGCAGATGTAAGTTGAATTGCAGAAATGGGAGGCTTGCCCACACATCACAGTTCCATCTGCTGTGTTCATTTTATTATTACTCTTATAGCTCTCTATTTTGATTCAGCTCTCTTTACTCCATCTCCAAAACAATTTTTAGACAATGGAACTTCAGGGAATTGAAGCCCTGGTAGAAAAACTTTCTGATAGAGATGTACTAATTGCACAAGTTAAAATAAAATGATTCCATCACACTGGAAATCCAAAATGAAAAATGATTATTTTTATCCATTGAGACGGTTTTGTTTCTATATCCTTCTTTCTTTGGCAATTGGCCAGGCACTATAGGAAGAAGAATTCAGGGCTGGATAAATATTTTGTCCGTATAGCAATCTAAAGTCATGTTTAATGTTAGGGTTAGGGTTTAAATGACCCATTTACTCCATCAAGCTCAACTCATTCATGCCTTTGACTTAAAGCTGAGTTAAATTTGGCATAAAAGGAGCTTTCAGCTCAGTCCTAAGTCATGGTCAATTTAACAGTGATTTCTTGAATATGCCAAAACTGGGTGGTTTCACTGAAAACTAAGCCATAAACCTTGATTTCCAAACAATGGTAGCTGGGAGTACACATTAAACAAATAGTGTGGCTTCCTAATTCCTGTTGGGATATATGATAAGACGTTGCAAAAGAGTTTGAAGGTTGCTTTCTGACTTTCAAAATAAAAAAAAATAATTTATTTTTTAACCTTAATGTCATGGATCTTCCTTCAGTACACAAATCTGCTATCAAATCAACATAGGTGGTTTATTAGGGTTTGTTGTTGCAGCTTTTTGTGGCATAATGCTACAATTATAGTTAGGTGGAACTACATAAATTCTTGTTTCTAGAGATGTCAGATGTTACAATCCATTTCTGCTTGTGACTGTACTTAAATGATGCTACCCGTTAAAAGCAGTAGAAAGTTCCACTGTCCTACAATCCTGGGACCAGGTTATTAACTGTGGCCAATTAAGGTTCCATTATTGGCCTTATCACAATTTCACTGAACATCTTGCTGGGGCCAAGTTTCTTGAAAGATTATTTTCCTTCCCCAAGTCTCCTTTGGGCTTAACATATGATGGAAGCCAGAAGTGGTATTCAGCTGGTTCTGACTGGTTCTAGCGAACCGGTAGAGGAAGTTTTGAATAGTTCGGAGAATTGGCAAATACCACCTCTGGCTGGCTCTACCCAATCTATTTGCAGCCTCCCGAGTCCCAGCTGAACAGTGTCCCTGTTCATCGTCTGTGACTTCTTCTGTTGCCCTGCACAGGAGAACAGAGCTGGAAAGCAGGTTAGTGGGGTGGGGAGGGAATGGAGATTTTCAAGTGTCCTTCCCTTTCCATGCCCACCATGCCACACCCACAGAACCAGTAGTAAAAAAAATTGAATCCCACCATTGGTGGAAGCCCTTTCTTTGACCCCATCCTTGTAAGAGATACTTTGCATGGAAATCCTAGAAGATACTGTTTTGACTGCTTCTCTGAAGTATGCAAACTGCAGCCTACATAAAAGCACTTTGGGGGGGGGGGTCTTAGGATCTTCTTAGACAATAGTAAAGTTTTGATTGAATGGCTGACAAAGCAAAATCAGATGGTACTTCATATTGTCCTTCCAGTGACATTATTCGCCTCACACACTAGACAGCCTTCATTTGTTCGATATTCTCCCCCCCCCCCAAAAAAAAAATTCAGAACGTGTGGCTTGGGAGCTGAAATAGTTTGAAGCCTGGGCGTGGCTTAGCTCTGTAACTCTGAGTCTGTGCTGATCTCTAAACTAGTCTGCTGCTCTGAACTGAAACGGTTCTCTCCTCTGCCTATGTTTGCTTGTATTTGCTACCACTTTGGAAACCCTGCTTTTGGTATTGCATATTTACTTCATGTGTTATTTTATATATAAAGAAATGTTAATGAATCCTGCTGAATCAATTACCTGTGTGTGCTTTCTGGGTGTGATTGCTGCAACAAACTCTGACACCTTCTATTTCAAATCTTTCAATATTCAAACACGTGGTTTTGTATGTCTCCAATCTATACTACATCTTTCTTTTTCTCTCTCTTGTAGGATAGCATGCTTCATTTTATGAACCTTACATTCCATATATAAGGTAAAATTGTACGTTATAGCATGTGTGGGTCCCATTGTTCTTTGTGCGATACAATCTCTTCTAAATTGCAGTTCCCATTTCTCTTTTCCTTTTTGATTTTTGATTTTTATAAACTCTACAGTCTACTTCAGGTTTATTACTGCATTTCCAATTCATTTTAAAATCATTCTCCGTTCATGTAAAATGAACACAACCTTCTTGACTGAATGGTGATGATGGTGGATCAAGTAAACCTTTACTATCCCAACTTTAGAATTCAGAACCTCCTCAGAAATCTGTTTTTGTTTCTGTGTGCACCCAGCATTTTCCTGATTAAAACTATGCCTCTTATTTTTCTGTTCTGATCAAGTTACATTTTTAGATGCTAAAATGTACCACTGCTTGCTGTCCCCCCTAAGAATGCTGAAGCTCTTGATTGCATGGCTTAAAATGACATCGTTCTTCAGCCTGCTGTAGCTATCGGAGATACTGGGAATAAACACTGGGAATGGCCTCCTTCTCCAGACATGCAATAATCATGTACATAAAAATGAAAAGCCTCAAAGAAGAGAGGCAGTATATGCCAGGCCAGTTATCCTCAAATAAATAAATAAATTGTGTGTGTGTGTGTGTGTGTCCCTCTACATTAGCTGGTGGGAGAAATGCATTCATGTTCCTTACCATCAGTTTAATTGTGCACTGTTTTTGAACTAATTAGGACCATAGCATGATCCGAGGTCAGAAATGGAACAAATGGGTTTTTTTTTTAAATCTGACCCAAGCTTTTTCCCTCCCCCTTCCTCTTTTTTTAAAATGCCATCTGCCATTACTGTGACAGCGCATTTTGCTCTAATAACTAGAATATATGCAAGGTAATAGAGCCATTTCCTTCCCCCAGGGAAAAAAACCACAAACCTAAAACTGCTTCCATTCTGTTTCTTCCCTTTATCCTTTTCCAGACACTCGCAATTTAAAAAGAAAATTGCGCCGAAGGAACAAAACAATGTTTTATTTTGAAATCATAATGGTACTAACTCAGCTCCCCATTTTATCATGCAAGCAGCTGCAGAAGCTTTCTCTTGCACATGGGTGATGCAAGAGCATCTTTGTCAGCCAAAGCTGTAAATGAATAAAAACCCGAGATCCTAAATCCCAGCAATATTTGAAGAAGCCTGTAAGGTGTTTGGTACAAGAGGCAGAGCTGCTGAATTCAAGCTTGTAAGATTGAAATGAAAACAAAAAGATTAAAATGCTGTTTTAACAGAGTCCTGCAACCTTTTTTTTCCCCTTTAGACAGCAGGAATGGGCGTGTTGAAGCATCAAACCCCATCAAACTACTTGCTTTTCAACTTTTTCATTGCATACAGATACAGATTAACAGAGTTGGAAGGGACCTTGTAGGTCATCTAGTCCAACCCCCCTCCCCCGTCCAAGCAGGAGACCCTACACCATTTCTGACAAATGGCAGTCCAGTCTCTTCTTGAAAGCCTCCAGTGATGAAGCTCCCACAACTTCTGAAGGCAACTTCTGATCCATGGCTCCCACTGTTAGAAAATTTCTCCTTATTTCCTGGTCGAATCTCTCCTTGCATGTATAAGAATAGTTCCTATTCTGCACTTTTGCACCAAAAAATATTTCATGTGGGTACTTAGACATAGAGTCAATTTTGAATTCACGATGGGTGTAGTCGAAGTTCCAGTATTTTTAAATCTGCGTAATAATGAGGAGCGAGATCCAGTTTGACGTAATGGTTGAAACACCAGGCTAGAAACCAGGACCATCCCACCTTTAGGTGTGAAGCCAGTTCCCTTTTCTCAGCCCTAGGAATCAGGCAAGGACAAACTGCTATTGAAGTCTTGCCATAATAACTGCAGGAGCTAGTCACAGGAGTCAACACAGACTGGAAGGCAAGTACACACAGAGCAATGCCTAGTAGGTGAAGTTCAGCAGAAGGGGAAATAGAACCAGAAGGACCAGTAGAAATTTAACTAGCTGTGGCCCTTTGCATTCTTAAGTGATTTCCATCTCAGCTGTTTGTTATACAGTATGCACCATCTGGTGTTTTTCCTCTTCCTTCTCCAATATTCTTCCTTTTATGCTATCTCTCTTAATTAGATTAGTTTGCTGACAGTTTGTTTCTTATGTTCCAGAGCTTTTTCTATTAAATAGTAGGTTAAATCAACCAAGAAATAAGTGAGCAAAACCCGTTTTTCATGATCAGCAAATTCCAAATATTTTTACCCTTGTTATACCCCTGTATAACAAAAGGTTGTTATTAATGTGTATATATGACATTTGAAAACTCACTCTCCTCTCTGCACAGAAAACAGAATATTAGAAAAAGGGATTCCTGATATTCTCAACATCCTATTAGTCTTTATTCAGGAGAAGTTTACAACAGGTTTCTTCAATTCTTTGGGGATATTTTGTACTTCAGAACAAGTGCTGAGCCACTATTGTCCATCCACTGGAAAAATATTCATAAGGAATAGATGTTTTTCCTGATTACTGTCTAATCTGTTGCCTGAAATTGTACATACTGTATTGCTCATGAGGACCTAGTCTTGCTACATTTGTGAAATCTTCATGAGTACCACAATCTTGGTGTATTTCAATGGTGATTCAGTTGAATATATATCTGTTTCTTATCCAGTTAATCATATTTTGGACTGATATAAAAATGCCTGATTATTTGTTTTGAAGATTAGTGATGAGAAATTAGAAGCTTATGCAAGGACTGTTTAATAGTTTTATATATTAAGATTACCATATTCTATAGAAATCATAGAAACAGACTTCTGTCTTGACAATATCTTTAAAACATTGCTCTGACATTCAAGAAATATGGAGATATTTGAATACAAGCCTGATTCAGTGTTTACTCACCTTTTACTTTATTTATTGTATTTTTTTCTTCCTAGAAGAAATTACATATTTTAAAATCAAACCAAAATGGAACAATCCATCCACCCACTGCCTTATTATTTTCTGCCCTTTCTTTGAGTTATGACAGCTGATAAGCAAAGAAAATTGAACTCTTTTTGCTCTATTAGAGTTTAATCTGCCTTTTCAAATGCAATCTTTTTACCTGCTCCTTCAAAGAGGTTGCCTATTTGTTACCCTTAAAGACCAAAACCATTTTCCCAACTTTATAGGCAACAGTCAATCAAAAGCTAAATAAATAAGTTACTATGGTTGCATAATTAGCAATGCTTACAGTCTTCCTTATTCCATAATATATTGATTAAGGAGAACAACACCTAGTTAGTGAATACCATGAGAAAAGCTGAAATCTTGTTATGTCTGCAATGGGCTTGTGTTTTATTTTTATGCTTTGCTTCCTGAAACAAGGCAACTGTGTAAAGAATAGTGGGCTAAAGAATGATGAACCAATTAATTCCTCAGGGTTATAAATTACATCTTCAATCCAAAGTGTGATGTGCTATTTTCAAGCAGTGGAATATTAACAGATTAACAGAGTTGGAAAGGAGTTTGCAGGTCGTCTAGTCCAACCCTCCACCCAAGCAGGAGACCCTACATCATTTCTGACAAATGGCAGCCCAATCCCTTCTTAAAAGCCTCCAGTGATGAAGCTCCCGCAACTTCCAAAGGCAACTTCTGTTCCATTGATTGATTGTTCTCACTGTCAGAAAAGTTCTCCTTATTTCTACTTGAATCTTTCCTTGGTCAGTTTCCATCCATTATTCCTTGTCTGGCCTTCAGGTGCCTTGGAAAATAGCTCTGTGACAGCCCCTCAGATATTGGAAGACTGCTACTTTGTCTCCCCTGGTCCTTGTCTTCACTATGCCATGCCCAGTTCCTGCAACCGTTCATCATATGTTTTAGCCTCCAGTCCCCTAATCATCCTGGTTGCTCTTCTCTGCACTTTTTCTAGAGTCTCAACATCTTTTTTATAGTGTGGTGACCAAAACTGGATGCAGTACTCTAGGTGTGGTCTTACTAGGGCTTTATAGAGTGGTGTTTGTACCTTTCTTGATTTTGATTCAGTGGTGGGTTTCAAAAATTTTTGGAACCTCTTCTGTAGGTGTGGCCTGCTTTCCGGGTCCACCGGTGGAACCTCTTCTAACCGGTTCGGTAGATCCTTCTGTTAATGCAATTTAGGATTGCATTGGCGTTTTAAGCTGCCACTGCACACTGCTGGCTCATATTTAGCTGGTTGTCCATTAAGACTCCAAGATCCCTCTCACAGTCACTGCTATTAAGCCTGGTTTCACCCAGTTTATGTGTGTACTTTTGGTTTCTCTTATCTAAATATAGGACTTTACTTTTCTCTACATTGAATTTTACATTGAATATGAAGAGCTTAGGTTCTGTAGGGCATCCACATTACAGTTAATCCTCGACTTACAACAATTCATTTAGTGAGCATTCAAAGTTACAGTGGCACTGAAAAAAAGTGAATTATGACTGTTTTTTACAATTAAGTTTGTTGAAGCATTCCCATCGTCACATGATCAAAATTCATATGCCTGGCAACTGACTCATACTTATAACGATTGCAGTTTTGCTGTGCCATGTGATCAGTTTTGCAACCTTCTGACAAACAAAGTCAATGGGAAAGCCAGGTTTGACCCAAGGTTTCATAGGAAAATTCAAAATCCACCATGCCTTTTAAGCTTTGACTTTCATGGCAACGCTGGACTTAGGATAGGATAGGATAGGATAGGATAGGATAGGATAGGATAGAAGAACAAGGATAGAATAGAATAGAACAAGGATAGCATAGCATAGCATAGCACAGGATAGCATAGAATAGGATAGAATAGAATTCTTTATTGGCCAAGTGTGATTGGACACACAAGGAATTTGTCTTTGGTACGTATGAGTAAAACTAAAAAGAAAAGCTTATTTCTGATGTTTTGTTTTCACTTTTCTCCAAGCACTTGAATTTGTTTCTAATGTTGAAAGTAAAGTGTAATAGAATTGAGTCAAAATACTTCCTTGCACAATGTATAATAAGGAATTCGCTGCAGAAAAACCCTGAAACTGTGCTTAGTATTGATCTCCAATTTGAACTGGAAGTGGAAGAGTAGGAAATAACCATGCAAATAGCCCTTATATGTTTCTTTTCCTCTGTGCCAACAACCTCCAGCCATTGTCCTTCATCTGTCCAGTAAACTCAATACTGGAGACAAATTGAAGAGAAAGCTAAGAGGGAGAAGTCCACTCTTCCTGCTCACTGTTTCTAGCTGTAGAGACTGTTATGAATATAATCTATTGGTTGGGTTGGCAATATATAAATCATGTAACAATGCTGTATCTGTTTCTTTAAATCATGCTGTAAATGTGATTGGTTGCTGTTTCCTCAATCGGCCATAAAATGGCGCCAGAATGACTGTTAGATGCTGATCTAATCTGAGTGTTTGGAAGCTGGCTGTTAGAAGTGCTGTATAATGATCAGCGTGAGCTGTTGTAAGTTTTGCAACTGCTAGCAAACTTTGTGTACCGGACTGTTTGTATGATTATGGACTATGTTATTTGGATTATCCCTTAACTGAAAGACATTGATGACTGACTGTCTTATCCGTGTATGACTTGGACTGTTTGATGGACTCTGATACCTCTATTTCCACGAAAGTCAAAGCCTATTTAAACTGCAGTGTCTCTGTATGCTGGTTTGTGTGTTCTCCAACACCACTCTCACAACGCTTCTCTGAACGCACTTGCTCTCCCAACAGGGGGCTGACCTAACAGAGACTCTAAAAAGTCTGCAGAGAAGAGCAACAAAGATGTTTAGGGAACTGGAGGCTAAAACATTAAAAAAAACAATTGCAGGAATTGGGTATTTCTTGTTTAATGAAAGGAAGGACCAGGACTGACATGATAGCAGTGTTCCAAAATCTAAGAGGCAGCCCTTAGAGGGTGTCAACCTATTCTCCAAAGCAGGTCAAGAAGTGATGGGTGGAAACTAATAAAGGAAAGAACCAACCTAAAAAAAAAAAGAGAAATTTCCTGAGAGTGAGATCAATTAATCAGTGGAATAACTTGCCTCCAGAAGTTGTGGGTGCTTCATCACTGGAGGTTTTTAAGAAGAGATTGGACAACCATTTGTCTGGAATGGTATAAGCCCTATACTATAGGGTTTCCTGCTTAAGCAGGGGGTTGAACTAGATGACCTCCAAGATCCCTTCCAACTCTGTTATTCTGTTTCAGTCCAGCTCTCAAGTATGCTTGGTTTGTACCAGGGGTGTCAAACTTGCAACCCATGGGTTTGATGCATCATATGCTGTCCCTGCCTCCACCCAGTTTAGCGAAGGAGAAAGGGGTCCCGATACGTCACATGACACTGCTGTGACGACGAGGGTTTGACACCCCTGGTTTATACTGACCATTTGGTTTATCAGCTTCTGCTACTTCCCATCTCCGCTGTTGATAGTAAATGAATGAAGGAATGAAGAACCAGCCTACATGAAAACTATTTTCAGGCAAGCTTACCTTGCATTATTTAATGTCCAAATAATGATTAAAGGACGTATGCTGAAGCTTAAGTATTTTAGTCAGGTTAGGATATTAGTAAAGAATCAGATACGCCCAGTGAAAAAATGAGCATGTTGTCTTTATATCAAACTAGGTGCTATGAAACTTATAAACTATACGATACAATACAATAGCAGTGTTGGAAGGGACCTTGGAGGTCTTCTAGTCCAACCCCCTGCCTAGGCAGGAAACCCTATACCATTTCAGACAAATGGCTATCCAACATCTTCTTAAAGACTTCCAGTGTTGGGGCATTCACAACTTCTGGAGGCAAGTTGTTCCACTGATTAATTGTCCTAACTGTCGGGAAATTTCTCCTCAGTTCTAAGTTGCTTCTCTCCTTGATTAGTTTCCACCCATTGCTTCTTGTTTTACCCTCAGGTGCCTTGGAGAATAGTTCGACTCCCTCTTCTTTATGGCAACCCCTGAGATATTGGAAGACTGCTATCATGTCTCCCCTAGTCCTTCTTTTCATTAAACTAGACATACCCAGTTCCTGCAACTATTCTTTGTATGTTTTAGTCTCCAGTCCCCTAATCTCTTTGTTGCTCTTCTCTGCACTCTTTCTAGAGTCTCCACATCTTTTCTACATTGTGGAGACCAAAACTGAATGCAGTATTCCAAGTGTGGTCTTACCAAGGCATTATAAAGTGGTATTAACACTTCACGTGATCTTGATTCTATCCCTCTGTTTATGCAGCCTAGAACTGTGTTGGCTTTTTTGGCAGCTGCTGCACACGGCTGGCTCCTATTTAAATGGTTGTCCACTAGGACTCCAAGATCCCTTTCACAGTTACTACTATTGAGCAAGGTACCACCTATACTGTACCTGTGCATTTTGTTTTTGTTGCCTAAATGTAGGACCTTACTCTTTTCACAACTGTTTTAGAAATTCCGTGGTTTATCCTATCTTTTAAGTTAAGTTCATAGCACTCTCCGCTTTAGAACCAAACTGTTTACATTCTTATTAAGAGCTCTATCAATTTTTGATTGAAAATACTCTGGATAATTACTGTATTAAAGTTGCAGCACTGCATTGTATCATAAGATAGATGGCTGAAAACTTATAAGCAATTCTCCTATTTTTTAAATTAAGCATTTTAGAGAAAATTCATACAATTAAGAAAGAAAGACAAAAGAATAAAATACAGATACATAGTGATTAAAGGAATAAATGAGGGGTTTACAAATGTCATGGAGGCTATAGTTTTCTGATACAAAATCAGTTAATTAGTTAATCAGTAATTGAATGTGGTGTACTACATTAAAAGACAAACATCACTATTAAGCTCTAAGCAAAAAGTGAATATCAATAGCAGCGTAAATCATTGGGGGAGATTACATTCTACAATAAATTCTATCCACATTACCAAAAGCCTGCTCTGATTTGTAAATCCTGTAAAATTAAAGTATAGACTTTACACAGAGAAAAATCCAAATTTTGGATGTGGTACAAATGCATGTATATTAGATTGTGGTTTGAGAACAGTTGCCAATTTGAGTTGAGTTCTGTATCAGATTTAATTTTAAGGGAGGGAGATGTTTTAGAGATCAACACTTATTCCCACAGCTTGGTTAGCCAGCATTCGAGGGATCAAATGATTTTCCCAGTTAAAAATTATATTTAATATCCTGGCAGCAATAAGCAAATACAATGTTAGTTCAGTATATATTGGGGGATTCTGTCTGTCTGTCTATCTCTTCTCCCCCTCCCCCTCCCTCCCTTTCCTCCTCCCCCTCTCTCTCCCTCCCTCCCTTTCTCTCCTTCCTCCCCCTCTCTCTTTCCCTTTCTCTCTAACCCTAATATCTCTCTCGCTCCCTCCCCCTCTCTCATTTTCCCTCTCTCCTCTCTCTGCATGTGTACAAAATATTACAGGTTGAAATCGGAGTTTAACTTTTAAAACCATTGCTTTTTTTAGAGTTAATGCAATGGGAGTTAATATAATATAAAAGCTAAATTGTATAATTAGCATTGCAGCTTAAAAGCAGAGGTATGAGGCGGCCACTCTGTGGCAGAGCCATTTTGGTTGGCATTCTGGGCCAGCTGCAGTTTTTGCAAGATCTTAAAGGGTTGCTCCAAACAAGGGACGTGTGCAGCTGGCAAACAAGACAGAACTGGGCAAAGGCTTACCTGGGCACAGCTGCTACCTGTTCCTTGAGAAGGAACTGTGAGTTAAGGGAGAAGAGGGTGAGAAACAGGCTATTAGCACCATCTGGACAAGGGCACCCCATCCAATGACCAAGTTACTGACTTATCAATTGCAGTGATTCATTTCACAACTGTGGCAAAAATGTCATAAAAAGGAGCAAAACTCACTTAACAACAGAAATTCTGGGCTCAATTATGATCATAACTCGAGGATTACTTGTAGATGTCTTCAGGGAGACATTCAAACAAAATGGGTGAGAGCATCAAGCTCCAGTCAGGGTTCCAAATAGCATCCAAAATTAAATCAGAGTCCGAGTCAAAGGATTCCTCAAAGTTCCAATTTATTAAAGAGAGCCATGTTGGCACATCTGGGAAAACCCAAATCTGAAAGCTTCCCGGTTTACTCCACCCAATTGAAAGTTCAAGATTTTGTCCCCACAGCCACAAGTCCATCACATGATCCAATCTCCCACTGCCATGTTGGCAATTCCACCCATCCAGTTCCGGTCAGGTGCAGAGATGGAAAAACAAAGGATGACCTTGGCTTTCTAGAAAGAATTTTGTTATGGCTACATCGCATCTCACTCCTACAATCCCCCCGTTTCCCACAATAGAAAACGCATAGCAGAATAATAGAAAGTGTGGCAGGCCAAAGATCCAAAAGAAAAGATGTCTGCAGGCCTGACAGCTCCAAGACCTTCCACAAGTTATAAGCTTCTGGCTCAACTTTTCCCACACAGCCCAATACCATCTGCCTAAGAGAAGGAAGAAGGACCAGTGGAAAAGAGTACCCACCCCATCCCATAATCTGTATTACCTTAAGCTTTCCGGGAGAAAGCTGGGCTTTAATGCCATCCAATAACTTATTTCCAGGATATTTGATCCTGAAGCGAGTGTCTAACCAAACAGCGCCTTCAGAATCTGCATCAACAGATAACAGCTTTGGAAAAACAATTCTTCAGGCTTAAACTGAAAACGATAGATGTTTTATTTTTTATTTATTAAATTTTTATGCCCTACAAAATGACTCTGGGCGGCTTGTTGACATGCAAGAGCAGGGAAGCCACTGTCACCATCCCCCACCCCCACTGCATGATACTCCATTATAAAAGATTGTGAGTGATATCTGCAATACAACACCCAATTCATAGAAACGTAAAAGAGGCCTCCTCGTGAATGCACATTCATAGGATTACATAATGAAGAAGCCAAAGGAAACTGTGAAAAATCAACAGTGATTTGCAGGCGAGCATTGGCAGTACATAAGCACAATAATACAAGGAGCACCATGCAAATTGGGGACATATATATATATATATATATATATATATATATATATATATATATATATATATATATATATATATATATATATATATATATATATATATATATATATATATATATATATATATATATATATATATATATATATATATATATATATATATATATATATATATATATATATATATATATATATATATATATATATATATATATATGTGTGTGTGATTCTGCTACGAAGTAGATGGACCCAAAATGCGTAAACATCTGCTCTTATGCAGAGCCCAAATTGTTCCAAACATTATAATTTTCAGAATTTAAAGAAACTTGGCAGTTGCAAGCAATAGCACTTATCAATATACTTTTTTTTAAAAATCTATCCGACTTGTCATTTATTCAGCAGCATTCAAAATCGGTCACCAAAAATGCTGGTGTTGGGGGGAAAGGGGGAGGGAGTTTATCTATTGCTTTTTTAGAGGAAGCAGCTGCCCACTCAGAAACAGATGGCAGGAATGTTCTGAATAAATCTGATCATTTAGCCTTAAAAAAAAAAAAAAAAGGTAAAACGCGTGCTTAAGCATTGCATGCTATTATATGCATGCCACTGATCTAATGAGTTGCTCATCCTATATCCATGATGGGGAACCTATGGCACGCAGGCCTTGCCTGTTTTGTCTTCCGGGTTTCTGGCGTACATGCGTGTGCAATGATCAGCTGTCCTTCACACACACAGCAGTGCCGAAAACCATCCTGTGCATGCGTGAGGGCCAGCTGATTGTCAGGCGCACATGGGCTAGAACCCGAAAGTTCGGCTTTTCCAAAGTGCAGCCCTGAGGATTGTGCATACGTGTTTCCATGCGACCTTTTGGGCACTCGGTGCCGAAAAGGTTCACCATCTCTGTCCTACATTAATTTGCAGGGCTGTTGTGTCCATCTTTTGAAAGCAGCTCAAGAAATGTCTTCTAGATGTGTTGGATTCCAGTTCTTATCACCCCCAGCTTTGTATCTGCTGAGAGATTTTTCCTGGTTTGTTTTTCGTTGTCCCACTCCCTCCACTTTATTAAATGATTTGCTACAGGTCTTTTAAAAAGTTGTTTAAAGCATTTGCAAATATCCTTGAAGGCCGTTAGTTTCAATCAGCTTTAGGTAGCTTAAGCAAGACATTCGCTATAATACAGCTAAAATTAACCTGTTCTATTTGCTATATAAACATCCTTAGCTTTCCTTTTTCCTATATTCATTACCATTGTTAGCAAAGTTTTTACATCATTTTAGTGCATATCAGAATGACGTGGAAATCACAAGAGTTCAAATAATGCACTGACTAGAACTAGATGAAACCCCAGTATGGTAGTTATCTGGAATTATTAGCTGGATTTTTTAATATTTGCAATAGTAATACTATATTTGCATTTCGACCAAAATCAGTAGGCCAATAATGTAGCATGTTTAGTGGGGTACCTTA
The DNA here is from genome assembly GCF_051295495.1 of Thamnophis sirtalis. NCBI lineage: Eukaryota > Metazoa > Chordata > Lepidosauria > Squamata > Natricidae > Thamnophis > Thamnophis sirtalis. The sequence continues at coordinate 43,667,896 of NW_028261393.1, forward strand.
AGAATGACACAGCCTTACTATATGTTAAGATGAATTTGATTTTGAGTCTGTGTGACATGCTAATCCAGCCAACCGTTAATTTATTATACTGTTAAGCAAGCATAAGTGTTTCTGATTTAAACCTATAATTAATCTAATATTTGACACTGATAAGAAAACAACTTTCTTGACACATGAACAACTCATGAACTTTTAAAGTATGTTTGTGAATACTGTAATGTTTGATGACTTAGCAAAATAGGAAGCAAGATTGGAAGAGTAGTGAGTGATTTTGAGTGACTGAAACACAGCTTTATACATCTTTTCAGTCTGTTCCAGAATTCAGTGTTCAGAATTTCTTTTTCTTCTAGTAAAGTGGCATATATGCAGTAGGCGTTTTCCCAAAAATAAGACAGGGTCTTATTTTCTTTTGACCCCCCCCTCCCCCCGAAATAAGCTCTTGGCCTTATTTTCAGGGAGGTCTTATTAATTTTGAGATGCAGGAGGCGGCGAGCGTGGTCACCTCATGGCTGCTGCTGTGTTGCACATCGCTGGGCCTGCCGTTCCTTTGGCGGTGGCCATTAGCGTGACAGAAGGGGCACGGTTGCTAGGGTTGCGGGAGCAGCCATTAGGTAAGGGCTTGCCTCCTCACCTCATGTTGTTTGTACAGCAAACAACCAAAGGAAATGGTGGGGACTGTCTGAGCATGCGTTTAAATATTTTTAGGGAGGACTTATTTTAGTGCATGCATTCAAAAGCACGATTGGGCATCCCAGAAGGGCTTATTTTAGGGAAACAGGGTAAAATTCTGCCCGCATTTACCTAAGGCAGTGTTTCTCAACCTTGGTAGCTTGAAGAAGTGTGGACTTCAATTTCCAGAATTCCTAGATGAGGGAATTGCCTGAGGAATTCTGAGAACTGAAGTCCACACATCTTGAAGTGTTTGGTTTAAAACCTTGACTTTCACTGTACTTTTACAAATATACCATTGTGGATTCCTTACACTTCCTCACTTTACTTGCAGATAATCCTTTCTAAATAAAGATGAATGATTTCCATCTGGAGAATACAAAGCTGCCTGAAGATGGCTTCCTTAGAGACCACCAGATTCCATAGCTCATCTGTTAAAGCTCTTTTTAACCTTCAAAACCATCTCCCCCCCCCAGTGCTTTACAGTCCTCTTTAAGCAGTTTACAGCGGTGCAAACGATGGTTTCCAGGCCTGACAGTCTATTGCCCCAAAAAGTCTGAGTCCTCAGAAGGATGGAAGGCTTCAACCTCAAGTCCCATCAGGATCAAACTCCAGGCTGTAGGCAGTTTGCCTGCAATGCTGCATTCCAGGCTGCAGGGATCGCCACCGCCCATCCCTGCTGCTGTCTATCCTAAAAACGGCGTGCGTGAAGGCCGAAAATGGAGCGCGTGGAGGCAGTGATGGGCAGGGATAGGCAGCGAAGACTCCCGCAGCCTGGAACAGCTGATAGGTGCTTGTGCTAAATTAGGCTTTGCTGAAACTGATTAGGCTGTTTGCTGTAAGGAGGCAAATTGCTAGGCAGAGGCAGAATTTTTTTTTCTTATTTTCCTCCTCAAAAGGTAGGTGCATCTTATAGTCCAGAGCATCTTATAGTTAGCTATAACATAAGGCAGCCCAAAACCACGAATCTTTTGAGGAGACATTTTATTAAGATAAATCCAGTAAAATTCCTAACAGTGGGTATATTCAGTCAAACCTGTCCTTCTCTATTTTAAAAGTTTTTTTTGTATTTCATTTAAAAACATGAATACATATTTTAATATTATTCTCCAAAATGTGACAAAATAAAACTACATTTGGGATACAACAAGTTTCCAGCTTCTTAAGATTTTTCATGAAAATATCTCACCTTCTTTATAAAAGCAAGTCACAGAACCACCGGAATGTCTGACGCAATTGTGGTTTTTGTGTGTATTTTTGTTTTAGACCTCCCCACGTTAAGAAACCATACAACACGCAACAAGGGTAAAATTAAAATCTGAATTCCGTATGACTGACACACAAAGGGATTATATACTGATAGAAGTCAATAGCTACCACCACTGATTCTTTCCGGGTACCATACAAACTATGACAATCACAAAATTTTAAAAACAATGATTTTCTTTTTTTTTTGTTGGTTGGTTGGTTGGTTTTGAAGTCCAAGTAACCGAGATGAAGATGTTCCATGATTAAATTCATGCTAAAAAAACCTGCATTTATAAAATAGTTGATAAAAATATTCCTCTCTTAACAATACAGTATGGAGGTACGAATACCAAATGATGGAAATGAAGAGGGTTTATAATCTGTTACTCGGACTTGGCTTCCTTGACATCAGATACTTCAGCAGCTGGTGCCTGTTAGTATTTGAGAGAAACACAAAATTGAATTATGTTAGGAAGAAAATCCACTGCAGAAGATACTGGGCGTAACCATAGCTCAGTCCCACAAACAATGAATGCCGCAGAGTTTACCAACTTCCATTCTTGCACACAACAGCAGCAGGAGACTCCCCAGCTTTTGCTTATTAGCTAACTCAAGCACCAAACCGAATTTCTTTCCTAACTTTGGACTCTGATGGCACAATACCCCTCGGTCTGTAAGGAAGCCTATCTGAAAGCATGGAGTAGTACGGCTTCCTTGTATGCCTACCTTGACCAGTATGCACAAAGCCAGCTGCTGAATTTAAAGAGGAAAAAAAATCCCTTTTGAAAACACATTGTACCTAATAGAAACCTGCATGCCCACATCATATTGGTGGCAGTTTGGGGTAAAATAAGAAGCAAACGTCCAAATTAGAATAAGAGAGAGCGGGGTAGAGAGGAAAAGAGAGAGAGGGAGAGAGAGAGGGAGAAACAGGCAGAGAGGGAGAGAGATCTGCATGTTAAGGAGAAGAAAAAACAGGCAAATAAATGAATTAAACTGGAGACTAATTTCTCCCTGCTGTGCATGCTTCCCCTAAATAATTATTATCTTTGTGGGAGAGGGTACCATCCCCCTCCATGCTTGTATTATTAGGGAGAAAGTAAATTAAAAACGAGATGTAAAAGTTAAATGTTAGGTTTCCTTCATGACTGCGTGGTTCACTTAAGTTGTGGCGATTTGCTTAACCACCACAACAAAAAGGTCCTAAAATTAAGTGTGTTGTCACTTAACAACTGCTTTGTTTTAGCAATGGAAATTCTGATCGTAAGTTAAATACTGTGCATATAACGGCTGGATATAAAGCAGGACCTGTTCAGAGCAGAGTTCCCCGATTTCCTAAGTATTTGGAAACGATTCTCGGGATGGTGAGATAATACAGTACCTCGTTAGTTTTGGTATCTCCGTTCTCAGAGTGGTTTTCTTCTTTAGCATCTTCTTGCTTAGTTTCATCTTTTCCTTTGGCTCCTTTCTTCCCTTTTGTTGCTACCTTTTTGTCCTCTTTCTTATCATTTCCCCCTTTTTCTTTCTGTTAGAGGGAATCACAGAGGGAGAGAGAGTAAAATTTCACTTACTCACCAATCCTTTTTCAGTAAAGGTTCCCCTTGCACTTATGTGCTAGTTGTTCATGACTCTAGGGGGCAGTGCTCATCCCTGCTTCAAAGCCAAAGAGCCAGCGCTGTCCAAAGATGTCTCTGTGGTCATGTGGCGGGCATGACTAAACGCCAAAGGTGCATGAAACGTTACCTTCCCACCAAAGGTGGTTCCTATTTTTCTACTTGCATTTTTTATGTGCTTTTGAACTGCTAGGTTGGCAGAAGGTGGGACAAGTAATGGGAACTCACTCCGTTACGCGGTGCTAGGGATTCGAACTGCCGACCTTTCTGATCGACAAGCTCAGTGCCTTAGCCGCTGAGCCAGTGGCCAGCCTCAAAACACCAGTCATTGGCACTCCTATATAAGACTAATACATTAATATCAGTTGAGAGTAGAGCAGAAGTGTTAGTCCTTGTTTTGTGACTGCCTCTTTTAGCAACCATTTAGAGTTTCAACTGATGAAAAAGTAACTTCATGACAAATGTTTTTAACCTTTTTAGGGCTGCTACTTTTCTACATGTGCGTATTATCTTTAATTTTAAAAAAATTAAAAAAGGGTGGGGGTTGGTATTGGCAATTTCATTCTGAGGTACGGATACTACTGAAAAATCATCTCAAATAATTAAAAAAGTATATAAAACTGACTGAAGAAAACATTTATCTGTGTTTTCAGAACAAGATAATCATATTTGGATCCCAGGCAGGGAGAACAAAAGCTTGAGGGATCAGTGTTTATGTTAACGCAATTAAAAAGGCTAATAAAATGTATCCAAATTTTATAAAAGTTTTCTATGCCAGGTTTCCCAGATAATTTCTAAGAAACCCTGACTTATGCAGACTGGGCGTTATCTTTTTAACTAGATGAAGGGTTTTGTTTTTTTTTACTTTGCAATACAAAATAAAATAAGATAAAATATTTAGGTAACCATTGGCCTGACTTTAACTCTATTTCCCTTGTACATTGTAACCTGGGAAGAATGGTTATTTAGAAACATGTTCAATCTGAGTTTCCAGGATACATTGTATCCTGCAAGTAACAATCTATAAACCAATTTTAACCTAGAGAGAAAATGCCAACTATAAGACTTGTTTATTTCACATGAATTAGTTAGAATCTTAACGTAACTTTTCTCATTTCTTCCTCATCCCCATCACCAGATCTGTTAAAGTGACATTTTCAAACTTTTATCTGCATTTTCACTGAAGTTCTGGCTCAAGTTCAAAGTCATACAAAGTCCAGTCAATATAGCAGAGCTAAAATCAAGGGCCCTTCTAAATAGCACTAGCGCTTAAGACTTATATACCACTTTATAGTGCTTTACAGCCCTCTCTAAGCGGTTTACAGAGTCAACCTACTGCCCCCAATAATCATTGGATTTAGAGCTCCCAATCCCAAGTGAGGAGATTTAGCAACTTCTCCATTTTTTTCCTTCTTTTAATTTAACAAATTCACAGGAAAATCATGAATGTAACTGAACAACAGAATTGAAGGGACCTTGGAGGTCTTCCAGTCAATCCCTGCTCAAGCATGAGGCTATTTCAATCAACTGGTTGCTCATTCTCTTCTTAAAAACCTCTGGTGTTGGAGCATTCACAATTTCTGGAGGCAAGCCATTCCACTGATTAATTGTGCTCTCTGTCAGGAAATTTCTCCTTATTTCTAGGTTGGATCTGTTTGATAAGTTTCCATCTTTCCATAGTCATCTTTGGAGAATAGCTTGACTCCCTCTTCTTTGTGGCACCCTTGTCCTTTTCAATATAGGTTCCTTGTTCTCCTTTTGGAGGTAACTCTTAAATAAGTTAAATTGAAAGTGACCCAGTCAAGTTAGCAGTGACCTTTAAAGGTAGTGAATTAAGCTATCCTTCTCCCACCCCAATGAAGTTTCACAGTTGAATCTGGTTTTCTGAGATGTGCCTGTATACCTACTCTAATAAATGTCAGCGTTCCTGAAAAGCCCAACTCCAATGAAAAACTCCGAGGCAGGCATTTTCTCAAAGCTTCCATTTATTAGAGTAGGTATACAGGCACATCTGGGAAAACCCAAATCTGAGATTTCCGAGCTTTTCCTCAGTAAGTCAAAAGTCCAAACCAATCCCCTGCACCCATCAGTCCATCACCTCGTTCAATCCTAATCCGTCCCAACTCGAGACATCACTTCAACCACTCCTCCTCCAGGTGCAGGAATACCATGATCTTGACCAAAATGAAGAATGCTATTTTGTCTAACTACATTCCCACTACTAAATCCCCCCCTCCCCCCACTACTTTCCCAGAATGTGGCCGTGTGGAATCTTCCGGTGTTAATATGGCTTCCAAAGCTGACACCACTATGCGTCATTCAATGACCCCCATCTTACTCAATAAATCTTGTTTTTTATGCCTTACATGAATGACACTGTACCGTCTTCAGATACGATCTGATCACGGCAGAGATTTTACTTGGCTCCCACAGATAAGTGGCCTGGAAAGCGATAGTTCTTGTTGATGGTTTTAGGCTGCCAAGCCTATCCCAGACTCTGGCACCATATTTTGGGTTACTAGGGATTTGTTCCCCTTCTAAAACCATCTCAGTTACAGTGGACAGCACAGCTGCTCAGGGGAAGGAATTTTCATTGAAAACTCCAGAGTAGGCGTACCTCTTTCACATCTGCACACCTCTTAGGTGTGTAGTTGTTCATCCTTTTTTCTCTTTTAGATACATCTCATCTACTAGTTAGTTCCTTGGCCTAAAACAGTTCTCTCAAAGTAAACAATTGACTAAATACAGTAAGGCTGGATTCTCACATCCATGTAATCAAAAGCTACTAATCCAACCTCTCCAAATACATTTCTCCCTTAGTAAAATTAGATGGTAGATCATCATCATCTTCCTCATCATCACCTATCGTGTTTCCCTGAAAATAAGACATGGTCTTATTTTCTTTTGACCCCCGAAATAAGCACTTGGCCTTATTTTTGGGGAGGGCTTATTATTTTTGAGGTGCAGGAGGCGGTGAGCATGATCACATCATGGCTGCTGCTGTGTTGCAATATTTTCAGGGAGGGGTTATTTTGGGGGGGAGGGTTTATTTTAGCGCGCATGCTCAAAAGCCTGATTAGGCTTATTATCCGGGAGATCTTATTTTGGGGGAAACGGGGTATATCATGTCATCAATACACATGCAAAAAATAGAAAAAGAAATCAAGACTTCTTTAAGGGAATAAGAGTTCATTCTGACATCGGAGGGAATCCTCAGCTCAAGGCATTTGATGACACAGGCATGTCATTCATTTACCTTCGGTGGCGCCTTTTTCGGCTTTGGCTCTGGTTTGGGTGGAGCAGGCTTCTGCAAGAAAAGCACACAGATACGTTGTTAAATAAACACAGCATTCCTGTTAGTTCAATTTGCTGTAACAATCTCAAACTTCTGTGGTCCCTTTAAAAAGTCTGAATTTTCTGGCCCTTAGGATTACAATGGTCGCCTTAAAATAAAGTGGCAGCTATCATTTCATAAAGCACCATTGACTCTGGGAACATTTATTCCAACACATTGGTTATTTTTATACGAGATATCTATTTTGGATCTGGATATTGCTTTTAGGTGTTGTAAGCTACCTGAGATCATGTATTTGAGATGAGCAGCTATAATAACTGAAATAGTAATCCCCCCCCCCCAATTATAACTGGTGAAGTAAAATACATATGTACAAAGAGAAGGAGGATCTAGATCAGTGTTTCTTAACCATGGCAGCTTTGAATTTTATGGACTTCAATTCCCAGAATTCTTAGCTGTGGCCATGCTGGCTCAGAATTCTGGGAGATGTGAAGTCCACCTATTTAGAAGCTGCCAAGTTTGGAAAATATTCAAGTAAGTCTTTAGCTCAAGATGTGGCTTATCATGGTGAAGCAATCGTGTCATCTATTTATTTAGAGTAAATATTGCATTTAGTCTTGGAAATAATTCACAGGGGGCTACTTGAACGAAACTTTGAAAGATATATTGATTTTAACAGCTTTAATGTAATATAGATTTTTTTAAAGAGGCGTACACTCACAGCAGACAGTCTAGCCGATCGTCTCTTTGGCTGCAGAAGAGAAAAACAAATTACTAAAACCAACCATCAGTTTTCTTAAAAGTAGAATTCACAGAAATTCAAAACAACGTACCTCAGGCAACCATGCTCTTCTCGTTTAACACAAAAATCCCACTACATTCATTAAGGCTTACTCCCCCACAAAAAAATATGCATCAGATACCATTTTGCAAAAGCGAAATGTTATATTGAAGGAATGCCAGGACTGCGGGGCTGGTTTGTAACTCTTACAGCCTAATAAACCATAGCTGACTGGAACAAAAACAAGCATTATGTCTAGATATTCTCTTCTCTTGGCACTTTTATTAATACAATAAACTCTGTAGTCTGTTAAACTAGGATTGTCTTAAAACCAAACTGGGATATTCTAGCTTATCTGCTGACTACTTATCAGGATGTAGAAGTTGGTATAGTGAGCAATTTCCCAAAATGTTTGCTTTATTGTGCATAAAAAAAAACAAAAATGATGCAGATGAATGACAATATTTGTTCTCTGCCCAACTAAACACATTTTGTTGGACAGAGATGTGTGAGTGAGCCATTTTGGTGTGGTAATGAAAACACCAGGAGACAGTGAGTTCTAATCCCGCTTTAGGCCAAAGCCGACAGGGTGATTGTAGGAATCTTAACTGTGAGAAGACAAGGGCCAACCACTTCCACAAATGTTGCCAAGAAAACTGCAGGGAGTGTTCTGTGTAGTTGCCTGGAATCGAAAGCGATATGAAGACAAACAAGAACAGAACTAACCATTTCCTGGGTTCAGTTTGCATCTCCATTCTCCGATACTCCTGTGGAGCTCATTTTAGCTTTTGACCAACTGTAGCCCTCTGTGATACTAAAATATGGTTCGAAACAAGACCTGATCCCAAAGTCCAATGTCATCCTGGCCCTTTTTCATGCTACTCATAACTTCAACAAGCTACAAACTTTTGACATCGGGGCAATAACAATTTAAATTGAAAGGTAGAAGTCTTTTCCTTCCAGGAGAAACAATAGCTTTTGAAGTTGGCTGCAACACGTTCTCCAAGCACAAAGACAGGTTTCTTGTAACAATTAAACTGGGGCAGAATCCTGAAACCACACTGTGATTTGCAATCCGTGGCTCTAAGATTGATGTACTGAATACAGCCAATTGTGGCTGGTAGCATGACAATACTATGAAGAAACTATTTTGGGGTGGGGAACCCCAATGTTCTTACTAAGTGATTTTCTCTCTTAAGCAAGTCCAACTGCACAATATTTTTTTTCATTGCATGTATAGATTACTCTGCATATAAATTGTGTGTACACTGATCAGTTGCAAATTCTTGGCAAATCAATCTTCCAACATCCTTGCCATGTAGATTTAAAATCCTGCCACATGCTCACATTGCACGTCAATCCTTGTGGTGCATGTTTTCCCAACTCCTTTGAAGACAACTGAATATACATATATAGGTATGGGGGAAAAACCTTACCTCCTCCTTTATTTCACCTTCAGCTGCAGCCTAGTTTAATAAAAAAAAAGAAACAAACACAATATAAACTATTTACTTTTGTTCCAATTTCATAAAAAGAAATGGATGCCAAGAATATCTAGTGGAACACTTTCGTTGACTAAAATAAATGGCCCAGTAGACATTTTTAATATAAAAGGTGAGAAATCGCTTTATTGGGATCAATCAATCAAAAGTGACACATGAGAGCAAATGTATTGATCTTGCATCAATCAAAACAGTCTACAAAGTTTTGAATTCTGGAGGCAAAACCGAGCAAGCAACTAGATTTACACATACAGTAGTGCAAGAAAACTTCAGCAGGAACCGATTAATTTCTTTCTGGACTTTTTATCAATTCCATATCAAGCCTATTCATTCTTCCTGGGTTTCAGCAAAATAATAATAATACAAATCAAATATAGCCCAGGACGCATGTTTTAAAAAAAATTAGAAATAGGATCAGATTCTTCTGCCAACAGCTGCAATTTTTAACAGTCCACCAGACTTTTTTTTTTACATTGTTCGAAACTCTCCTTCCAAACTCCCGGACTACACATCCCACAATGCACTTGGGGCGGTCCGTTTTGCTTGACGCCATCATGTCCTAACTTTAAAAAACGGGAGGCAAAAAAAATTCCCGCCAAATTACCTGCAAGAACAAGGTCGTTTGCAAACGACCTGCAAAGGGCGTGGAGCCTTTAAAAACGCATCTCGCTTTTAGAAACTCCCCCCCCCCGGGGAAGGCGGGGACATAAAAGCGAGACTGCTCGGCGGGGCCCCCTTCTGCTTGCCCTGCAACTGTGCACAAACCGATCACCCCATTTTTATGACATGCTTCCCTCCCGCTCCTTGTGCAGCTGCACTTCCAACCAACCCCCCCCCCCCATGGGTAAATCTCGAGCGGATTTGCAAAAGGATAAACAGTAAATTTAAAAAAAGAGGAGGGAAACAAGGAAGTGGGGTCAGAAAGAGAGAGACGCCTCCTCGCTAAAGTTGCACCGAATTAGGGCTTAGGAAATCTCTTGCCACATCTCAGCCCCCCCCCTTTCCCTCGTTCTCCCCAAAGGCGGGCAATGGCAAAGCTCTGCGCCCCTACCGGCTCCGAGCCGCCACTGCACCGCCATCTGGTATGACAAGTAGGAGGAAGGGCCGGGGAGGGGGGAAAAATATAAAAAGAACAAAGGCAAACGCAGCAGAGGCAGAGACCCCAATCGGGGAGGGGGAAAAAAAACCTCAGCTCAAATGCCCCTCGGACGGCTTAGAGGCAGCCCGGAGGCTCGGCAGGGCTTCTGGCAGTTTGGAGGAGGAGGAGGAGGTGGGGCGCCAGCCGAGCCTGCCATGCCTGCGGTCAAAGCAAGCGGCACACTATGGCTGTTTGCAATCCAGCATGGAGACGCACCGAGCAGGCAAAACAAAAACTCCCTACTCGGCTCCGCAGCTTTCGGCTGGGGGGCGATCGCGGCTGCCAAAGCGCTTGGGAGCCCTCGCTTCCCAAGCGCTCGCTTTTGCACGGCGCGGCGCCTGGAAAAACGCTTCCACGAAACCCCCGCGCACACACACAAATACACACCGAGCACACGGGGCCCCAGCGCGCGCGCGCAAAAGGCAAGCCATCTTTTCTCCCCGCGCAAAAAAAGGAGGGGGTCTTTCCCTTCCTCGGTCCGTTGCCCCCACCATCCCCACGTTCGTTCGCTTGCTTACCTTTCTTTTGGGCATAGTTGAGCCTCTTGGAACAGTTGGTGGCCGATCAGAAAGAGATGCGGATCTTTGCAAAGGGGGAGGAGGGAAAGGCGGTCGCCCTCCCCTCGAAACAAATGCAAAAAGATGAAGGGGGGGAAAGAGGGGGGGAAATCAAAGCACCGCGCGCAAAACAAACCCTCTTTTTAAAAGAAAAGGCCTGATTTTTGGTTGGTCGGCTGGGTTTTTAAAAACAAAAACAAGTCTTTTTCTTTCTTTGCAAAACTGTACAAAAAACACCCACGCGCGACTTTGCAGCGGCAGCAGCAAAAAATAAAACCCAAACAAACACCCTGAACCTTTAAAAAAATATTATAATAATAATAATTCCCCCCCTTCTTTATTGCAAACAGTAAAATACACCAACACTCAACCAAACTGCATGAATGGGAAGCGCGAGGAAAGTCCGGGCCGAGAATGACGCGCGCCGGGGCCAATAGCAAACTCAGGCCAGACCTGGGCGAAAGCGCCGATTGTACAATTCGGGCGGGAGGCGGAGCCAGACTCTTAGCGCGAGAGAGGCGCTCGCGCGCGTCGCCCAGTGCCCCCTTTTTTTTTGCCGTCTGCGCAGACGAGCGGCCCTTAAAAAGCGCTTCCTGACCCCCCCTTTTTTTCCTTCTCCCCCTCCAAATGGGCAAGGTGGCCCAGGGGCTCCCGGGCCAGCCCCCCCTCCCCATTCCTTTCATGCTTCCTCCTTTTCCCTGCTCCCCCCCACCCTTCTTTGCAAGCTTGCACGACCCTCGTCGCCTCTCCTGGCGCCCAACCTCTTAGGGCGACGGAAAGGAAACACCACCCCCGCTCCCCGTGCAAATCCGCGCGCTCGCAGCAGCCTCTTTGCAGCGCCCCCCTCTCCCTTTGCAAGAGGCCCAAGGTCCCCCCGGGGAAAGGGGCTCGTGCAAAGCCCTTGGGCAGCGTGCACACACGGGCGAGCTCGCTTTCCCCTTGCTTGCACGGGCTGCAACATGGCTGCCCTGGCGCCTTCTCTTGGCGAAGGCAGTGGCTGCGGAGGAGGAGGAAGAAGAAGAAGGGTGCAGATGGGGGAGGGGTGCTAAGAGTTCCCTCGGGGGGGGGGTGGAGGCTGGCCTGATGGCTCTGCGTGGAAGGATCGCCCCCCCGAGCAGATTGCAGCGTGCAAAGGGGATCCTTTCTCGCAGCGGGGGTTGCTTTGCAAGGTGTGGGGGGGGGGGGACGAGCGTGCATTGCTAGGCCGTAGACCCGAGGCTGCGCCGCTTCCTTCCCCTCCCGAACGAAAGACGAATTTGGGACCCTGCATTCCTTATGATGTCCCTGTCCTACTGTCCCCACTTATTCGTATCCATTTCCTGTATTCATAATCATGTTTGTACGTATATCTCTTACCTTATAAATGCTTGAGAAAATAAATAAATTAAATTAAATTTATTCCTGACTTTGATGGCTCTATCGCTCTTCTCTTGCAAAAGATCCCCAGAGCGGTTTTTAAAAGGGAACAATGGAAAGTTTTAAATAAAAACCCACATCGCTCAAGCGTCGTCCCTCGCTACTTAAAAAAGCCCTCGAATGGGCCGTATATTGTAGCCTGCCTGGCTGAATCGATACTCTCTGCACGCATCTCTAATCCCAATAGATAACCTTTGGAGGCTCCTAACCGCTTTGTGGATTGGGACTGGTTCCCACCTTGGATGTTTTTGCAGGCTTTCCTTTTCAAGGAGAGGCTCTTTCGCCCTTAGAGAACTGTTCAGCAATAGGCGCAGATTAACACTTTGTTGTTGTTTGGAAATGCTCACTTTCTTAGGCACCTTTTCATGTCTTCTCTAGGCAGACCTGATTAGGACTTCAATGCCAGTCTATGAAGCGTTACAGATACCCACGCTGCAGACTTTCCATTGGAAACATTGTATCTGAATTTATTTAGGGTGAAGATGTTTATTCCCCCCCCCCAAACAGTGAAAAAAATTGTTTGGGAAAGTAAATATTTTTTTTGTTTTTGTTTGGGAAAGTAAATATTTTTCTTGTTTGGGAAAGATTTTTTTTTTCTTATTTGGGAAAGAAAATATTTATTTTTCTTGTTTGGGAAATGTTTTCTTGCTTGGGAGAGAAAGAACGGGTTATGGTTCAATTCTGATTTGCTTTGAGTTTTGATGTTATTGTTGTTGTTAGTTAGTTATGAAGTCGAAGTTGTGTCCGACCCATCACGACCACATGGACAACATTCCTCCAGGCCTTCCTGTCCTCTACCATCTGGAGTCCATTTAAACTCACGCCCGACTGCTTCGGTGACTCCATCCAGCCACCTCCTTCTCTGTCGTCCCCTTCTTCTTTTGCCTTCCATCTTTCCCAGCATTAGGCTCTTCTCCAGCGAGTCCTTCTTTCTCATTAGGTGGCCAAAGTCTTTAATAATAGACTTGAAAATGTGAAGGTATATCTAGTATGTCCCTCGCTTTTAGGAAAACAGCTTTAAAAAGGTACAAGGATTGTGTTTCTGTAGAGCAGTGTTTCTCAACCTTGGCAACATTCGCTGGCTGGGGAATTCTGGGAGTTGAAGTCCAGACATCTTCAAGTTGCCAAGGTTGAGAAACACTGCTGTAGAGTATTCTTATTACGGGTGAAAAGTATGATCAGCAAACCTGTGCAATGGGTGCTGTCTTTACTAGAACTTTTAGAGCAGTGGCTCCTTTTAAGAAGCATGTCTGGCATTCTTTTCCCTACATTCTGTTCACTGGTAGTTAAAGGCATCAAATTTTATGGCTGCAGATGCCATGCTTTGTCAATCTCTTGCTTCTTTATTTCAGGGCAGGCAAAAGTGTAAAAACCATCTTTCGCAGACACAGGAACTGTGGGCACCAGTCAGCCAACTCTATTTTAGTTGGTTGGGGTTGCTTTGTAGTTCAGTGAATGGTGTCAATCGAGAAAACCAAGCTAATGGGTAGGAAAATTGATTTCTCTACCCCAGGAAATGTAGACCTGAATCGAATAAAATTCTTTATTGGCCAAGTGTGATTGGACACACAATTTGTCTTTGGTGCCTATGCCCTCAGAATACAATAGAATAGGAATTAGAATAGAATAGAACAGAATTCTTTATTGGCCAAGTGGGATTGGACACACAAGAAATTTGTCTTTGGTGCATATGCCCTCAGAATAGAATAGAATAGAATAGGATTAGAATAGGAATAGGAATAGGAATTAGAATGGAATAGAATTCTTTATTGGCCAAGTGGGATTGGACACACAAGGAATTTGTCTTTGGTGCATATGCTGTCAGAATAGAATAGAATAGGATTAGAATTAGAATTCGAATAGAATAGAATTCTTTATTAGCCAAGTGGGATTGGACGTACAAGGAATTTGTCTTTGGTGCATATGCCCTCAGAATAGAATAGAATAGAATAGAATAGAATAGAATAGAATAGGATTAGAATTAGAATTAGAATTGGAATAGAATAGAATTCTTTATTAGCCACGTGGGATTGGACGCACAACAGTGGTGGGTTTCAAAAAACTTTGGAACCTCTTCTGTAGGTGTGGCCTGCTTTCCGGGTCCACTGGTGGAACCTCTTGTAACCGGTTCGGTAGATTTGACGAACCGGTTCTACCGAATAGGTGCGAACTGGTAGGAACCCACCTCTGACGCACAAGGAATTTGTCTTTGGTGTATATGCCCTCAGAATAGAATAAGAATAGAATAGAATAACAAATAGGAATAGAATAGAATTCTTTATTGGCCAAGTGGGATTGGACGCACAAGGAATTTGTCTTTGGTGCATATGATCTCAGTGTACATAAAAGAAAAAATTCATTCATCCTGAATCATAAGGTACAACACTTAATGATAATCATAGCGTACAAATAAGCAATCAAATCATACTAGGAAACAATATAAGTCGCAAGGATACAAGCAACAAAGTTACAGTTATAAGTGGGAGGAGATGGGTGATAGGAACAATGAAAAAATTAATAGTAATAGTAATGCACACTTAGTATAAATAGTTTGACTGTTGAGGGAATTATTTGTTTAGCAGAGTGGTGGCGTTTGGGGAAAAACTGTCCGTGTGTCTAGTTGTTTTGGTGTGCAATGCTCTATAGCGTTATTTTGAGGGTAGAAGTTGAAACAATTTATGTCCAGGATGTGAGGGATCTGTAAATATTTTCATGGCCCTCTTTTTGACTCTTGCAGTGTGCAGGTCCTCAGTGGAAGGCAAGTTGGCAGTCATTGTTTTTTCTGCAGTTCTAATTATCCTCTGAAGCCTTTGTCTGTCTTGTTGGGTTGCAGAACCAAACCAGACAGTTTATAGAGGTGCATATGACAAGACTCGGTAATTCCTCAATAATATGCTTACCTCTATAGAGAAGGACACTTAACCTGAGATTTGTGTGCCTCCAGATGGGCATCCAATTGACTTCAGCGGGATTTAAATTAAAGCGTCCTTCCTTTCTGAGGAAAGGTCAACAGAAACACAGGTATAAAACAATAGGGACTTAATCGTTGGAAGAGATAAAAGAAAACACCTCTTCTCTGATGACAGTCGCTGATCTTTCATTTGGAAGGCTAGATTGCAGGTGATCCGTCAAACCTGTCTGGTCTACTTCTCCTGCTCTGAACCGTTTCTTCACTTCAAGCAGGTCAAAACTGAACAGAACACACCTAAGGGCAGATGCCTTCCATTTCCATGTTCACCCAATCTTGAATTAAAGCAGGAGTGGACAAACCGGCAAAGAAACTATGATAGATTTGGCCGTGGCACGACATAACCGCGGTAGACTAAAGCGCGCCGACAACACCGCAGTGCTAAAACCGCGATGTCAAAAGCGCGCCCACAACAGCGCGCCGACAGAAGCGCGATTTAACTTAAGGTAAGGTTTAGGGTTAGGTTTAGGGTTAGGTTTAGGGTAGGTTTAGCGTTAGGTTTAGCGTTAGGTTTAGGGTTATTTTTAGGGTTATGTTACAGCGCGCTTCTGTCGGCACGCTGTTGTCAGCGCGCTGTTGTCGCGCTGTTTTGACGGTGCGGTTTTGACACCACGCTTTAGTCACACGCGCTTTAGTCTACCGCGGTTTTGTGGTGGAACCAATTTGGCCAGGTGACATCCAGATTCTTGCCTGTTGTGACCAAAGTAGATGGGCTGGGCTATTGTAGGAAAAGAGATCTAGAGATGAGGTTTTACAATACAATACAATACAATACAATACAATACAATAGCAGAGTTGGAAGGGACCTTGGAGGTCTTCTGGTCCAACCCCCTGCTTAGGCAGGAAACCCCGTGACCCGTCAAAAGCGCGGACGGCAAAAGCGCGATCGACAAAATCGCGCCTTTGACGTCATCACAGCGCGACGAAAAAGATCGAAAAATTCAAATAAAAATTAATAAAAATTAAATTAAAGCAAGCCGATTCACATAAAGGTAAGGGTTAGGGTTAGGGTTAGGGTTAGGGTTAGGTTAAGGGTTAGGGTTAGCTTTAGAGCGTTAGCGTTAGCGTTAGGGTTAGGATAAGGGTTAGCGTTACGTTTTTCGTTACTTTAACGGTTAGGTTTAGGGTTAGGGTTAGGGTTAGGTTAAGAGTTAGGGTTAGGGTTAGGTTTAGGGTTAGGTTTGGGGGGTTAGGGGAAGGTTTTAGCTTTATTTTTACATTTTTTCGATCTTTTTCGTCGCGCTGTGATGACGTCACAGCGCGCTTTTGTCGAGCGTGATTTTGTCCTACGCGCTTTTGTGGTGGAACCGGAAACCCTATACCATTTCAGACAAATGGCTATCCAACAGCTTCTTAAAGACTTCCAGTGTTGGGGCATTCACAACTTCTGGAGGCAAGCTGCAGCTAGAACAAAATGGGTGGAACACCATGTACCTTCCTTGGTTTTGGCATAGTCTTTTACAGAAAGTTAACTGGTATGAGGGCGGAGGTTCGTTCTCCGAGCTTGTGGGTTGGTTTCTGAACATTTTGCTACCAGGCTAAGGTAACATCTTCAGCAGAGTGTAGGACAGTGAAGGCAAACCTTTTTGGCACCGAATGCCAAAAAGTTTGCTCAGAAACATCACATGTGCCTGCGAGAGCTTGGTGGGGCCGCGCTCTGGAAAAGCTGAGCTTCCAGGTTCTAGTACACATTTGTGCCTAACAACCAGCTGGCCAGCATGCATGCACACACCGGTTTTGGGCACTGCCGCACATGCGAAAAGATCACGCTCTGGAAAATCCAAAACTTCTGGGTTCTAGCGCGCAAATGCGACCGACAATCAGCTGGCGGGCACACATGTGCATGTCGGTTTTCATCACTGCTGCGCACGCGAAGGACGGGTGATCATTGCATGGACATGTGCACCAGAAATCCAGAAGACAAACAGGCAAGGCGGTGCGTGCTATGCGACATGGCTTCACGTGCCACTTTGGGCACGCATGCAACAGCTTCGCCATCACGGTGTAGGGGATGCAGTTAACTAGTATGTTTTGAAAACCAGTGATTATGGCTTCGCAGCTGTGTAAATCCAGCCTTTTTGATTTATAAACTTTTATTTGAATGGCCCTTGTTGCTCTCTGAGCTTGGTTGTTTACTCAAACTGGGTAACATCATCATAGCTATTAAAGAATGGGGCTTAACCAGTGGTGAAATTCAATTTTTTTTTTACTGTCGGTTCTGTGGGTGTCGCTTGGTGGGCGTGGCTTGGGAAGGATACTACAAAATCTCTATTCCCACCCCACTCTGTGGCCAGTCAGAGGTGGCATTTACCAGTTCCCCAAACTACTCAAGATTTCAGCTATCAGTTCCCCAGAACCTGTCAGAACCTGCTGGATTTCACCACTGGGCTTACCTGTTGATGATGTTGCCTAATTTGGGTAATGAAACATCTTCAAGAAAACCACCAAGCTCAGAGACCAATAAGGGCTCCTCATTTTAACCCTGAGCTACAAATAGTCTCCTTTATTGAAATTTTAGTTCATTGCTTAATGCATGGATTGCCAACAGAGCCCTTGGCATCACCTCTCTTGCCTTCCCTGATTTTCATTTGTTCAATTAAAAATGAGATAAGGACATGTTACTACTAAGCAGAGCACCTCAGTCTCACATAGTATGGTACTTTTAAACTAAGGAGAAGTTAGAACAATTAATCAATGGAACAACTTGCCTCCAGAGGTTGTGAATGCTCCAACACTGAAAGTTTTTAAAAAGATGTTGGATAACCATTTGTCTGAAGTGGTGTAAACAGTAGGTTGGACTAGAAGACCTCCAAGGTTCCTTCCAACTGTTATTCTATTTCTATTTTGCAACACTATAAGGGCATCCAGTGTATCATAGTGGTTAAGATTCCATGGATGGATCCTGTGGCTTTCTAAAAGTTTTCATGTACTCTGGAATCTCTAGTCAATCAGTTTTTGCTCCTGGAACAAATCTGCTTGAAGTCACATTATGCAATACAAGGAACTTAGGAAGTTCACTTATAAGTCACCAGCTTAAGGGCTCCCTCAGTAGCTAAAATAGCCAGAGCTCATTTTATCCAATTCAGGTTCTGGAGCTTGACATCATCAATCAATCTATATACTCTGTGTGTGTGTGTGTGTGTGTGTGTGTGTGTGTGTGTGTGTTCCAGCATAACTGTGAAAAGTCTCAAGCAATTTCAACCAAACTTGGTACACAGATGACTTACTCTCTGGAAACAAATACTGTGGGGGTAAGACACCCCTAACATACCTCGGGGTATGTGTTCTGTTAAGATACAGCCTGTTGTGCCTTAAAATGGCTTCTACTGTACTGCTGTAAAATGGCTTCTACTGTACAGCACAGTGGAGTTGCCATGGTAATGGCTTCACAATACTCCACAAGTGGGTTCCGTCTGGTAAGAGGGAAAATCCAACATGTTAAGAATATAATCTAATGGTTGGGTTGGCGATATATAAATCATGTAACAATGCTATACCTGTTTCTTTAAATCATGCTGTAAATGTGATTGGTTGCTGTTTTCTTCAATTGGCCATAAGAGGGAGCCAGAGTGACTGTTAGCTCTCTGTTTGTTAGATGCTGGGCTGATCTGATCTGAGTGTTTTGGAAGCTGGCTGTTAGAAAGTGCCGTGAGCTACTGTAAGTTTTGCAACTGCTAGTAAACTTTGAGTACTGAACTGATTATATGATACTGGACTATGTTATTTGGATTTTCCCTTAACTGAAAGACATTGATGACTGACTGTCTTATCCGTGTATGACTTGGACTCTTTTTTCTTATTTTTTTCTCTCTTTTTCTTCTTTTGTAAGCCACCCGGAGTCCTTCGAGATTGGGTGGCATATAAATTTTAATAATAAATAAATAAATAATAAATAAATAAATAAATAAATAACTGTTTGATGGACTCTGATACCTCTATTTCCACAAAAGTAAAAGCCTATTTAAACTGCAGTGTCTCTGTATGCTGGTTTGTGTGTTCTCCAACACAACTCTCACAACACTTCTTTGAACGTACTCGCTCTCCCAATGGGGAGCTTACCTAACACAACATTAGAAATTACATTTGGCCCAGACATTTTCCCCCAATAAATAAATGCCAGGTTATCGGCTAGTATACAATAAGATTGCAACATTGGCTAACTTTAAGGGATGATGTACCGAACTACTTACAAAAAAGTTGCTGTCCACATCAAAGAACCTGTGAGCCAAGATTCACCCCTCTCTTGTTTCTCCTTGAGTTTGCCTTTCTTTCACATAGTGGCTTTACTTTTTACTCTATACCTTTATTTTCAAGTTCTCGTGGAACTTGTACATCAGCAGAAGTTACCACCGGTCTACGGTAATATTTTTGAGTTTTCCCCTAATCTTTGTTCTGAAGATATACAGTAACTGCCAGCAGACCTGAAATCAATACATGCAGTGGATAAGGCAGAATTGGGCATGGGCAAATAATTTTTTCCAATCAAAACACATGGAACAGCCAGTCTTTTGCCAGGATATAGTCTGAATTGATTTAATTATATGGGTGCTTGGCATAAAGATTGCTTATTATGCCTAAAAGATTAATGGAGTGGTTATTTAAAGCAGTGTTTTTCAACCTTTTTTGTGCAAAGGCACACTTTTTTCATGAAAAAAATCACGAGGCACACCACCATTAGAAAATGTTAAAAAAAATTAACTCTGTGCCTATATTGACTATATATAAAGTGTTTTTCCCACGGCACACCTTACACTATGTCACGGCACACTAGTGTGCCGCGGCACAGTGGTTGAAAAACACTGATTTAAAGTAATGGAAGTGATATAATGTGATCCTGAAAGTGGGGGAAAGGCCTCTAAGGTGTTTGTAAGAAGCAACTCCTTAAGGATCAATTCAAGTGTTTCTGTTATGTGTAATGTTTTCTATTTTACGTTTGGAAATGTAAAGAAAAAGGCTGAGGTTGTAAGTATTTTTCTACTCTACTGCATTGAAGGAAAAGTCAAAATTCACTATTTTCGTCTTTCTGCACTTCCCTAACTTTAATTTTTTATTGCATTTGTTTTATCTTTTATTTATCAAAATGTTTACATTCTGGAGTTACTACATATTTGTACTTAGATTTTTAAAATGGGCAGGGAAAGAAGTACCGTAGTAAGGAATTTGTTTTCTGTTTTCAAAAGAAGACTTTAACAATGTTGGTCTTGGGTTTCCTTGTTTTTCTGTTCCGCATTCTTTTTTCCTAGTTTATCGTGTTTCACAGATGGGAAACTTTCAGGTAGAGACAGTCTTGTTTGCATTAATTTTTACAGAAGAGGCACTAAGAGTCCTTTTAGGTGGTGAATAATGTCTACTGGTAAATGCTTTAAATAAACAATGCATTTAAAAAAAGCAGAAAGTAATTGAAGCATGGGAGGGGTAAAAATACTTGCAAATCTCTGGCTTCATTCATCCTGTATGTTCATCAAAGTCCTGCCTACAAAACATCTTGCTTTAAAATAAAACAAATGCAAGCGGTGAATACCTTGAACTGAATCAAAGCAGAACCAATTCGGCTGCGTGGCACGACATAACTGCGAACATCAAAAGCGCACCGACAACAGCGCGCCAACAACAGCGCGCCGACAGAAGCGCGATTTAACTTAAGGTAAGGTTTAGGGTTAGGTTTAGGGTTAGGTTTAGGGTTAGGTTTAGGGTTAGGTTTAGGGTTATTTTTAGGGTTATGTTACAGCGCGCTTCTGTCGGCGCGCTGTTGTCGCGTGGTTTTGACGGTGCGGTTTTGTCACCGCGCTTTAGTCACACGCGCTTTAGTCTACCGCGGTTTTGTGGTGGAACCTTCAGCTGACCAAATTATCATCTCCATGGTAAGCACCCTTGTTCTTCCTTGTTGTCACAAATGAGGATAATGTGTTTAATAGTCCTCTACAAACATTTGCAGTGTAAAAGTGTGTAGAGATTCTCAGTTGTCCAGGTCATGTTTGTCCCAAAGGTGCTTTTTCAGGCGGCAACTGGAAAATTTTCATGTTTTTTTTTTCTTGAAGACATTTCACTTCTCATCCAAGAAGCTTCTCCAGTTCTGACAGGATGGTGGGGAATGGATGGATTTATATTCTTTGCAGACAGCTGGTCATTTGCATCCTTTTAGAGGGTCTTTGAAGCACTTGGAGGTTTATCGGTGTCCTCAGGGTCACCTGAGTAGTGCAAATGGTTCCTGTAGTCTACATTTTTTTTTCCCTCTGGAAATCCATTCCTACTCCCACACCATTCCAAGGATGTTCATACCAAATTGTCTAGCTAAAAGTCTGTAGGGATTCTCAGTCATCCAGGTCATGGTTGTCCCAAAGGTGTTTTTTTTTTAGGAGGCACCTGGACTTTCTTGCTTTTTTTTTAAAGACTGAAGACTTCAGAGCTGAAGAAGCTTCTAGGATGAGAAGCGAAACACCTTCAAAGAAAAAACAAGAAAGTTCAGTTGCCTCCTGAAAAAAAGAGAACCTTTGGGATCTTCAGCATAACATTGATTTCGGGACCAGCCCTTTTGATCACTTGTTAACCTGCAAAGCCAGAGCCTTCTCTTTTTTTGAGGGTTACAGAGGCTTTCTTGAGCAAACCAGGCTGTTTCTAATTTCCCCGTGGAAGTCAAGTAGCAGTTGAGAAAGGTTTCCACCATCACCCTCCTTCCCTGCCAGGGCTGAACTTTTCAGTTGTAGTCTGAGAGATGCTAGTGATTTCCCCCTGAATCTCCAGCTGTTTCTGTTTTTTGTTTTGGTGGAAAGAGAAGAGCAGATTGTTGGCTGGTTTGATGGAGAGGACATTGAAGAAACAGGCAGTGTTAAGAAGGACATGCACATGTCTCTTTGTAGGGATGAAGGGATGAACATAACAGAGCTGTGTGAAGCTGGGATGATTTTCCATGGATTGACTTGTATCTGGGTGTGGTTAAAATAATAGAAGAGAATACTATATTCTTGGGAGTTTAAGACGCACCTTTCCCCCCCCCCAAAAGGGTGAAAATCTGGGTGCATCTTATACACCGAATACAGCATTTTCAGCCTCCCAAAACCTCACCCCCTTTGCCAAAATGGACGTGCATAGGCTTTGGGGGGAGGGCTGCAAAGTGCTCCTAGGGGCTGGGGAGGGCAAAAATGAGCAGAAAATGAGCCATTTTTTGCCCCCCCAGCCCCCAGGAGCACTCTACAAGCCTCCCAAAGCCTATGCATGCCCTGTTTTTTTTTTTTTTTTTTTCAAAAAACGGGCCCATTCCATTTTTGCTCATTTTTGCCCCCACTAATCTCCAGGAGCACTTTTCAGGTCTCTCAAACTCTCTGCATGCCCCATTTTTCACAAAAAACAAGGCATGCAGAGAGTTTGGGTGTCCTGGAGAGTGCAAAAACTTTTTTCTAATTTACCTCTTCAAAATCTTGGTGCGCCTTATAGTCCTGTGCATTTTATAATCTGAAAAATATGGTAATAACTTTATTGTGACTTTGTACACTAATTGGCATACATTACAATGAAATGTTGTTGCCTACAGCTTTCAAAGGGTCATTACCTCCAATATACACTACATAAATAAAATACAGAATTATGCATATGCACACATATATGACACAACACAGTCTAGTTCGGATGTATACATGTAGATGGCGAGAAAAATGAAACTTGTGAGTTTACCAGGCGGATGGCCTAGGGAACAAAGCTGTTACAGAATCTGGAAGTCCTGCTAGAAAAGAGGGGCGCAACAGAAACAGACCGTGAAGTGGGTGTGTGGGGGTCTCCAACAATGCTTTGAGCTCTAAGCACATATAAGCAGCACCTTGAATAACAGGAAGAGAGCTTCCTTCAATCTTCTCGGCTGTCCTTACCACTCTCTGTAGGGGCTTTCTATCTCAGGCACTGCTGCCACCAAACCAGACAGTAATGCAGTTTGTTCTCTCAGTTGTAGCAAGGACAGGAGGAGAAAGATGTGCTCTCCTCATCCGAAGCAGGAAATGCAGATGCTGGTTTGCATGCTTTGCTAAGGATGACGTCTGGTTGCCTTGAGGTCCGGCCCCACCCACTTTGCCTTTAGCTCCACCTATCTCCCCCCCCCCAAAGGATGCAGTCAGATTGCTGCAAACATCACTCTGCCCTAATCCGTATACCCCCTTCTTATCAAACCCAAAAGCAACTTATCCAGCTCTCACAAAACTGCCTTCTTGACACAACAGAAGAAATATTGTATGATGTTTATTTGTAGAAGTAAACATACCCTTGTTCCATGAGTCACGTGGCTAGAGGGCCAGGTTGCCTGTAAAACTCTTCTTCTTTTTTTCCCACCTCCGCCCCCCCCCCCTTTATCCACTGCCAGTAATAGGTCTGTGGTGACTGAGATAAAATGCAAAAGTCCATCAACGTTGGGGGATAGAATGGTGCTTCCTTCCTATGGTGTTTCATTATTTAAGCCTCAATGCGCAATCTTTTCTAAGGTAGCGATGGAAGAGTCCTTGTTAATCCACCTCTCAATTGTTCAATTGTTGCTCCACCAGTTGTCATGGCCACTGTTTGCTGCTTGTCATCCCAGCGGGCCTTCCCCAGAGCAAAGTGCTGTGAATCCAGATCAACCGGTGAAGCATCTCTGCAGCTCCTGTTTGATTGCAAATGAGGTGTAAAGAAATCTTTGGCTATTGGGCAGTTTCAAATCAAAAGTAAATACATTTTTTTTAAAAACTAAGTAACAGTTTTAAAAGTGGCCGGAGTTATGCATTATGAAACCAAGACAGTGTTTCTCAACCTTGGCAACTTGAAGATGTCCGGACTTCAACTTCCAGAATTCCCCAGCCAGCATTCACTGGCTGGGGAATTCTGGGAGTTGAAGTCCGGACATCTTCAAGTTGCCAAGGTTGAGAAACACTGAACCAAAATGTAGTTTGTTTACTTTTGGCCTCGTAGGTTTTGCCACCCCTCTTAGCTGCATGTTATTAAATAAACAATTGGTTACTTGATATGTAGACCCCCTTGGCTTCCAACAGAAATAGCACTGAGACATTTTATAGAGATCTACATTTTTAAAAAAATAAAAAAATAGAACTAGGGTGACTTGCATATCCCTTCCGCGCAAAGAATGGGAGGGTAAGAATTGTATACTGAGTTCTGGGTTTCTTGCTGGGACCAGTTATTCCAGTCATGCTGGCTGGGCGAATTCTGGGAGCTTGTAGTCCGCGCATCTTGTGAGTTGTTAATGTTGAAAAAACAAGTTTGAGTTCAGTCCCTTTAATTTCCTAGCTGTTCCAGCAGGGGTCTCTCTTTAGTTGCAAAGTGCAGCCATGCTTCTTAGCCACTCAAATCCAAACCCCTCCAACGACTCTGACCTCCACCGCCATTTCCAAATTCCAACTCCTTCAGATACATCAGGGGTGTCAAACTCAATTTCATTGAGAGCCGCATCAAGGTTGAGCTTGACCTTGGGGAGGAGGGAGGGGAATGGGCATGGCCAGGATGGGCATGGCCAGCTCAACATCACTTGTGTCCGGGGCGCCTGTGGTGGCCCAAACACTCTGTCAGTGAAAACAGGCTCCTGAGCTCTGTTTTGGCTGCGAATGTCTCCTGCAACTCTCCGCCAGTGAAAACCGAGCTTGGGAGGGGCAGTGGTGGGTTCCTACCAGTTTGGACTGGTTCAGACGAACCGGTAGTGGTTTGGCATCCTGGGTTGCTGGAACCGGCAGCGACCCAGGTCTGCCACGCCCCTGAACCGGTTCTCCAGGTGGTGCCTTGGGTGCCACCATCTTGGTTTTTTTTGCTTCTGCGCATGCGCAGATCAATTTTTATTGCACTGCGCATGCATGCAAAGCGCAGGCAGGTGGGTGGCGCGCCCATGAACGAACCAGCAGTAGTGACTGCCGGAACCCACCTCTGGGGAGGGGGGGAGGGTCCCTCCCGAGTTCCGTTTTTCCTGGCGGAGGCACTGCGGGCCAGTCCTTTGCTATTTCCAGGGTAGCCCCATGGGCTAGATTTAAGCACACACACACACACAAACACATACACACATGTCAGAACTGGCTTCCAGGCCTTGAGTTTGACACCCATGAGCTAGAAGGTCATGTTTAAAGTGTTGAAAACCTGTAACATTTTGCAAAAAAAAAAAAAAAGTCTGAAACTCTGGAGACCACTTGCTAATATTATCGCAGACTAGATGCATTTCCTTATTTATCGGTCAGTCCATCTATTTTCTACACTGCCCTTCTCGGTTAAGCGACTCCAATGGTCAAGAAAAGACTCAACCAAGGTTGGAAAAAGCTTAAGAAGCCCCTGATTCTTGGGCTTGGTAGAAGCAGGCTGCTGGCACATCCCTGGAGGTGGTGCGAGCCATTCTTTAAAATCCCCACAATGCCCTGTATGCATTTTTTTTTACTCCAGGGCTTCCTGTACTTTATTACACGCCATCAATGATGATGTGTATTATAGTATACATAAAGCCCTGCAGTAAAAATACTTGACTCATGATGCAGTGCATTTCCTCAGGGAAGACCATGCAATATTTAAAGCACATTCACGCACAGTTTACACCAGCAACTTAAATACACACCTGTTCTGACCCCTCTCCATACGGTGAGTCACGCTGACACAAGATTACTGCTAGACAATTTATTCACAGTAAATTAACACACCGACAAGACTTTGGCAGCAACCCAGACTTCCACAGATAAGAAATACACACAAGAGCTTCTCCAGCTTTAGTATAATAGTTGTGTCCTGCAAACAGCCTCCTCCCAAAGTCTCTTCTTATATACTCTCTTGGGAGGAGCCTAATCACAACCACCTGGCCCCAATTATCTTCTGTATCTCCGTAGTTGCTGTCGGTGCTTATCTGCCCGTCTTTGCCTGGTGTCCAGGACTAACTCCCTTAGTTCCTCCCCACTGCTCCAGAGCCTGACGTCAGGGACAGACTTCCTTTGGCTTTCACCGCTGCTCCATGCCTCAGGCACCTCCTGGCGGCCAACCAGCCTCTCTGGTCCCTGCTCGGAGTCTGAACCCTGCCCAGGATCCTCCACATCTTCCAGAGCCGACTCATAGGGTCCCTCGCTATCAGAATCTTTGGCAGCTCCAATGGCTCCTGCTGGGCCACAATACACACCTAAGTGCTGGGGGTGGGTGGGAGTGGGAGGGATACTTCTTCAGCAGGTCCTACCACTCCCAAACTCATACCTTCCAAAAGACAGCCTGGGAGGCAGGCAGGATTAGAGCTAACCAAAGTTTTTTGGGGGGAGGAGCTGCTGTGCCAAAAAGAAGGTGCACCATAGGATCCTTGCTGTTCTCTTGGTTGTTTTCTTGAAGACATTTCATTACCAAACAAGGTTAACATCATCAGGGCACCCAAACTAGTTAACACCACCAGGGCATCAGCACCGATGATGTTACCCGGTATGGTAATGAAATAATAATAAAAGTTCAGATCTATGGCACACGCGCCACAGGTGGCAAGCAGAGCCCTCTTGGCGGACACGTCAGCTATTACCCCAGCCCAGCTCCAACATACATGGACATCCCGCCAGTCAGCTGGTCTTTGGCTCTCTGCCAAGCATGCACAGGGGGGTGGGGCACATGCGTGGGAGGGCAGGGCACATGCACAGGACGCTTGCATTGCATTTTGGGGGTTCGTGCGGCACCCCCGCACCCTGTTTATGGGCAGGGAAGGCCTCCTGCGGCAACCTGGAAGCCAAAACAGGGCATAGGGACCTGCATGAAGCCCCCCTCCCCCGTGCCCCGTTTTGGGCCTAGAAAGCCTCTGGCACCAAGCTGGAAGCAAAATATGGGTGCAGGGCAGGGGTGAAGCTCATGCACGAGGGGCACAGGGGGGTATGCACAAATATTCCATTATGGGTGCGTGCACCAGGCACACGCTTTCAGCACGTGACAATAAAAAAGGTTAGCCATTACTGCCCTCCCTGCCTTTCTTTGTAGAATTCAACCAATCGTTTCGTTCATTTCGTTTCGTTACGTTTATTGGTTTTGTATGCCACCCACTCCCGAAGGACTCCGGGTGGCTCACAATGAAATGGGGGAGGGGATAAATAAGACAATACAAACAATATGGATTATTGTAATGCGCTCTACATGGGGCTGCCCTTGAAGAGTGTTCGAAGACCCCAGTTAGTCCAGAATGCAGCCGCGCGAGCGATTGTGGGTGCACCCAGGTACACCCACGTCACACCTATCCTCCACGAGCTGCACTGGCTACCCATTAGTCTCCGAATCCGCTTCAAGGTGCTGGTCGCTACCTATAAAGCCCTACATGGCATCAGACCTGGGTACCTGAGAGACCGCCTCCTGCCGATTACCTCCCTCAGACCGATTAGATCTCACAGGTTAGGTCTCCTCCGGATTCCATCTGCCAGCCAATGTCGGCTGGTGACTCCCCGGGGGAGAGCCTTCTCTGTTGAAGCTCCAGCCCTCTGGAATGATCTCCCTGTCGAGATCCGGACCCTTACTACCCTCCCGGCCTTCCGCAAAGCCACCAAGTCCTGACTGCTCCAGCTGGCCGGGGGGGCCTGTGAAATATCCAGCCCCACGGAAATTGTGAATGTTGCGGTTTTGTTTTTAAAGTGTTGTCTTTGTCTAGTTTTCCCCCTTTCCCTTGTCTATTGTGAGCCTCCCGGAGTCCTTCGGGAGTGGGCGGCATACAAGACAAATAAAATAAAATCAAAATCAAATATTAAAATACACAACAGTCACAAATGAAGCGGGGCTGGATACTTCAACAGCCCCCAGCCTGCCGGAACAGCCAGGACTTGGTAGCTTTATGGAAGGCCAGGAGGGTAGTAAGGGTCCGGATCTCCACAGGGAGCTTGTTCCAGAGGGCTGGAGCAGCAACAGAGAAGGCTCTCCCCTGGGGGGTCGCCAGCCGACATTGGCTGGCAGATGGAACCCGGAGAAGGCCGAGCCTGTGTGATCCAATCGGTCTTTGAGAGGTAATCGGCAGGAGGCGGTCTCTCAGGTACCCAGGTCCGATGCCATGCAGGGCTTTATAAGTAACAACTAGCACCTTGAAGCGAGTCCGGAGACCAATGGGCAGCCAGTGCAGCTCGCGGAGGATAGGTGTAACGTGTGTGTACCTAGGTGTACCCACAATCGCTCGCGCGGCTGCATTCTGGATTAGCTGAAGTCTTCGAACACTTTTCAAGGGCAGCCCCATGTAGAGCGGCTCACAATGGACTAGATACAATCCACTGAGATTGTAAGGCAGGCTATTTGTACCTGCTTATTGATACCTAAACCATGTGTTTTTCCACCCGGTTTTTCAGCTTCATGCAATATCCTAAGCCAATGTTTGAGTACCGTTTAAACGTCAAGCAAGACTTCAATTCTGGGAGTTGAAGTGCACACACATCTCAAAACTGCCAAGGTTGAGAAACACTGCCCCAAACTATGAACACACAGACATGATTTGCACAAGGTGTAATGGGATGGGCCACTTTGTGCGTTCTGCAAATGGAGCTGGAGAGAAACAGATGGAGACGAAAAGTGGTTTCCTTTTGTTGAAATAAACTAAACCACAGGAAGCGAAGGCATGTCTTGGAGGATTGCAACACACCATTCTTGGTGACATCAAATTGTTGCTTGATCCAAAGGCTGAAGATTCAGAAATGGAGCAAATGATGCTGAAGTGCAGTGTTTCTCAACCTTAGACCATTTTAAGTTGTGTGCACTTCAACTCATGCTGGCTGTGGAATTCTGGGAGTTGAAGTCCACCTATCTTAAACAGGTTAAGTTTGAGAAACAGTGCCCTATTGGCCTCCTGCAAAGGATACACTTGGGTGTCAGCAACTAAGAAGCCACAACCTTGCAGAAAATGTAATACTCCACATCTGCAAGATCAATGCAAAACACTGAACTCTGCAGATGATAGGTTATGCTGAGACTTTTTAAAATTAAATGTATATGCCACCCATCTCGCTGTCTGAAGTATCTTGGTTTAACCATTATTTGTACAGCAAGCCAATTTGTGTTCATACAACACAGTACAACAACCCACAATTGCTGTACATGCAACTCTTTAAACCAAATTCAAACATCTCCTTTGGATGTGCTGAGTGCTATGAACCACACCTCCACTTGAAGTACATGCCCGCCTGCCATCTTATGTGTGGTTTGTTGGACAAGAAACACTTGATTTTACACACTCTGAATCAGTGGTGGGTTTCAAAAATTGTTGGAACCTGCTCTGTGGGAGTGGCCTCCTTTGTGGGAGTGGCTTGCCACCCATGTGACCAAATGGGAGTGGCTTGCCGCCCATGTGACTGGATATGAAATTATGAATTAGTACTTAGGTCGGTCCAAGTAGCTATTCAGAAATTCTGGCATTGAAGCATGCAAGTCTTAAAGCTGTCAAGTTATAAGATCTTTGCCAGTGGTGGGTTTCAAAATTTTTTGGAACCTCTTCTGTAGGTGTGGCCTGCTTTCTGGGCCCACTGGTGGAACCTCTTCTAACCAGTTCGGTAGATTTGACGAACCGGTTTTACCGAATAGGTGCGAACTGGTAGGAACCCACCTCTGCTCTGAACAAAATACATGAGTTTGGTTTGCCAATCCAGTCAATTTTAACTTACCGTATTTTTCGGAGTATAAGATGTGCCTTTTTGCCCCCTAAAAGAGCATGGAAATGTTGGTGCATCTTATATACCGAATACAGCAATTTTTAGCCTCCCGAAGCCCCTCCCTCGCATCCCATTTTTGTGAAAAACAAGCCATTTTTCACAAAAACTGAGACTTTTTTGCCTTCCCTCAGCCCCCAGCAGCACTCTGCAGGCTTCAGCAGGGTTGGGGCAAGGGAAAAACGGGGGCGTTTTTGCCTTTCCCCAGCCCTGCTGAAGACTGCAGTGGGCTGCTGGGGGAAGGCAAAAACTTTTTTTTCTTACTTACCTCTTTGAAATCTTGGTGCATCTTATACACTGGTGCGTCTATAGTCCAAAAAATACGATAATTAACTAAGGGTGAAATGAATCATGGTTTAATGCATTGTTCCTTAAAATGTGGTCCTAGGACCATCAGGATCTCCTAAAAACCTCTCAGGCCACCTCCAAAATCATAATTACTTGCCAGGCTCTGTTGGAAATAATACAATATTAAAATCCCTCCATACAATCATCAGAAGTGGCAGCAAAATCATTGCATTTTAATATTTAATATGGTAAATATTGATCAATAGGTCATATCCAAACAAAAGCGCTTAGGGGAAGGAATCCCCCCCAAAAAATTTCAAAATTTTTCAAAGCGGGAAGCAGAACGTTCTGGAAATACTGATTTAACCCCAAAGCTCAAGTTTGAAGGGCTTCTATAAACCATCTATAAAGGTAAAGGTTCCCCTCGCACATATATGCTAGTCATTCCTGACTCTAGGGAGCAGTGCTCATCTCCATGCAAAGCTGAAGAGCCAGCACCGTCTGAAGATGTCTCTGTGGTCATGTGGCCAGCTTGACTAAACGCTGAAGGCACACGGAACGCTGTTCCCTTCCCACCAAAGGTGGTCCCTATTTTTCTACTTGCATTTTTTACATGCTTTCGAACTGCTAGGTTGGCAGAAGCTGGGACAAGTAATGGGAGCTCACTCCATTATACGGCCCTAAGGATTCAAACCGCTGAACTGCCGACCTTTCTGATCGACAAGCTCAGCGTCTTGGCCACTGAGCCGCGCCGTCCCTTTATTTATGTACCATCTATATTTGGAGCATTTTGTCTTTCTAAGCATGGCTTTATATATTTTTTAAAAATGCAAAATTCAAAGGTGTCCCTTCAGCGAGACATGTTTAAGCCCTTCGCTCGGAATCAACCAACCTAGAAATAAGGAGGAAAAAAATGCCGACAGTGAGAACAATTAACCAGTGGAATGAGTTGCCTCCAGAAGTTGTGGGTACTCCATCACTGGAGATTTTAAAGAAGAAATTGGAAAAACCATTTGTCTGAAACGGTATAGGGTCACCTGCTTGATCAGGGGGTTGGACTAGAAGACCTCCAAGGTCCCTTCCAACTTTGTTGTTCTGTTCTGTTTAGTTCACCTCTTTCCCCAACCTGGTTGTGAACTAGGGATGCTAATTCCAGAAGATGGGAATTGCAACCTGGCGGGGCGGCTGGCTTGGTTCTCAGCCTGGAAGGGGGCGGGGTTGGACTAGAAGACCTCCAAGATCCCTTTTAACTTTGTTGTTCCTTTCTGTTTAGTCTAGCTTCCCCCCCACCTAGTTGTGAACCAGGGATGCTAATTCCAGAAAAGGGGGGGGGCTAGCTTGGTTCTCGGCCTGGAAGGGGGGGTTGGACTAGAAGACCTCAAAAGGTCCCTTCCAACTTTCTTCTTCCGTTCTGTTTAATCAGTTCTTTCCCTCAACCTAGTTGTGAACTAGGGATGCTAATTCCAGAAGATGGGAGTTGCAACCTGGCAGGGCGGCTTGCTTGGTTCTCGGCCTGGAAGAGACCAGGGTTGGACTAGAAGACCTCCAAGATCCCTTTTAACTTTGTTGTTCCCTTCTGTTTAGTCTAGATTCCCCCCCCCCACACACCTAGTTGTGAACAGGGATGCTAATTCCAGAAAATTGGAGGGGGGGGGGGAGGCGCTGGCTTGGTTCTCGGCCTGGAAGGGACCGGGGTTGGACTAGAAGACCTCAAAAGGTCCCTTCCAACTTAGTTGTTCTGCTCTGTCTTTCCCCAGCCTGGTTGTGAACCGGGGATGCTAATTCCAGAAGACGGGAGTTGCAACCTGGCGCATCCCTCAAAAAGGCGGGGCCGGCGGGCTTGGCTCCCAGCCTGGAAGGGGGCCGGGGTTGGAGCGCCGGCCGAGACGGAATCCCTCCCTCCCTCCCTCCCTCCCTCCCTCCCTCCAGCCCATCCGCCGCCTTCGTGGGTTTGCTCCGGATCGCAGCCCCGCTCCCTTTACGGGGGCTTCCTCCGCCCCGCCTTTTTGCCACGGCGCGTTTAAGTCAGACGTGCTCCGCCCGAATCTTCCGGGCTGGGCAGATTGAGAGAGGGAGAGCGAGCGTGAGAGGCAGCTTGGGAGGTGGAGCGCTCGGCCCGCTGGACCTCGCCCGGCTCTGCTCCGGTTCTCCAGCCCCCCCACTCACCCCGACGCTCGTTTGGCCTGCCTGGCGAGGAAGCGCCCCTCCTCGGGTCTCTCCAGGATGGTGCTCAAAGTCTTCATCGCCTCTTCCTCCGGCTCCACCAAGGTAAGGGGACGCCCACCCACCCCCGCTGCCTCCCCCACCCAACTTTCTTCGCCTTTGTCCCGGAGGAAAGTTGCAACCTCAGCTTCGCCCCCTCCCTCACTTGCCTAGCCTCCCCCCACCATTGTAGAGAGAGGTGACTCCGTTCCCTTTCTTTCCTCCCTTTTTTTGCAGCGACCCCTCCTCCCTCTCCCCCCTCCCAATGAGAGCAGGGCGCAACTTGAGCAGGGCGCAACTTGAGCAGGGCGGAGGCTTTGGGGCTGCAGCCCCTTCACCTGGGACATAATTCTCTCCCCCCCACCCTCCTCCATCCCTACATGGGAGTCCTTGTGGCAGAGGGTTTCTGGGTTTGGGGGGGGCGTGGAAGAAGATGTGCACAGTCAATAGTGTAGGGTCTCCTGCTTGAGGGGGTGGGGCAGTGGTTGGACTAGATGACCTACAAGGTCCCTTCCAACTCTGTTAATCTGTTAACTAATTCCATGCACTGGAATGGCGGGGCCTGGAATTGGGAGCCTATCCGTTTAAATGGATATAGCATCATCTTGCTGTTGAAGGTCTTGTCTAGGATGTGGCTGTGGCCTCTTGGTTTTCATGAGCAGACCGGATGCCTGGTCTCCTCTGTAGTAAGGCCTACCTGGTCAGTTGCAGTTTACTCCTGAGTAAATCTGCACCTGTGTCTGGTTTGCCAATTGCACAGTGGCAGATAGGACAGCACTCCAGGGGGGGGGGGTCAACATCGTTGCCCAGAGGATCATTGGTTGCCCTCTCCCCTCTTTGGAAGAGCTTTATAGCTCCCCCTGCCTTAAGAAAGTTCAAAACATCCTCAAAGATCCATCTCATCCTGGGTGCCCTTTTTTTTTTTTTTTGAACTATTACCATCTGGCAGACATACAGGATAATAAAAACAAGGACAAACAGACTGAAAAACAGCTTCTATCCCAGGGCAATAACCACACTGAATTCTTTGGCATAGTGCAATATTGGGCTTTCAATTTCAATTATATAGAATGTAAAGGATGCATGTTTGTGTTTTTATTTTTATAATTGTAATGTTCACTTAATTTTGTTGTACTATGTGCAATGACAATAAAGTAAACTAAACTAAACTAAGTAAGAATGGCTTTGTGGCTTAGTTTCCCCCTCTGCGTATAATAGTCCAGTGTATCTTCATTGGATGGTGTCCTTTCTTGCTCAGGGTCGGACCACAAACATTTTCCGTCTCCTCCGTCCATGCTTGAGGCTTCATAACTGTGTGTAACCTTTTTAAATTATTATTATTTAGAGGAAGCTTTGTTCTGAAGCTTTCTGCTTATCTGGAGAACATCTGTCTCTGAAGATGGAGCCATTCTTTCTCTGTGCAAGAATTCTTTCTTTTCTTAGTGCCTTCTGATAAAAGTTTGCCTGGGAGGAATCCAGTGGCCAGTTTGTCAATTTTCCTCGTTTGCATATTTCACCTTAAAAAAAAAGATTACCAAGATTATCTAAACAATAAGCATCCATTTAATCCACTTAGCATCCTGCTTTCATCACTCCAAGGAAAGATCCAGCTGTTTTGAAACACAGAAATCTGTTCTTTGTTTTGATTCCAGCAAAGGTGTTTGGTGCATTCTGCTTTCTGTTTATTCCAAATTTTATTTTCACTTCATGGTTTTCCCCAAGCATTCTGTCCTGCAGACCTCAGTGTTTACAGATTTCTCGCATTTCCATTCTCTGTTTTCATCCAAAATGCCTCAGCTATAATTTAGTGAGTACATTAAGTGAGATCTCTGTGACTCAGCATTGATGAGAGAGTTGCAAAGCTAGAGAAAGACCGAGGGCTATTTCCCAAAATGCACAGGGATGACCAAAATACAGATTATACAGATTAACAGAGTTGGAAATGACTCTATAGGTCCAACCCCCACTCAAGCAGGAGACCCTACACAATTTCTGACAAATGGCAGTCCGATCTCTCCTTGAAAGCCTCCAGTGATGGAGCTCCTACACTTCTGAAGGCAACTTCTGTTCCATTGGTTGATTGTTCTCACTGTCAGAAAGTTCCTTCTTATTTCCAGGTTGAATCTCTCCTTGATCAGTTTCCATCCATTATCCCTTGTCTGGCCTTCAGGTGCTTTGGAAAATAGCTTGACCCCCTTCTCTCTGTGGCAGCCCCTCAAATATGCTCTCCTGTCTCACCCGGTCCTTCTCTTCCCTAGACTAGCCATGCCCAGTTCCTGCAACCATTCTTCATATGTTTTAATCTCCAGTCTCCTAATCATCCTGGTTGCTCTTCTCTGCACTTTTTTCTAGAGTCTCAACATATTTTTTATAGTGTGGTAACCAAAACTGGATGCAGTACTCTAGGTGTGGTCTTACTAAGGCTTTATAGAGTGGTATTAGTATCTCACGTGATCTTGATTGTATCCCTCTGTTAATACAATTTAGGATTGCATTGGCTTTTTTGGCTGCTGCTGCACACTGCTGGCTCATATTTAGCTGGTGGTCCATTGCATGGACAAAATATTGCATTGAGTAGTAGGGTGGTGTGCTTAAGGGAGATCCTGATGCAGAAGCTCTGCTTTGGACATCAGTAACTTGTTTTTTGTCAATTGTCTCTGACCTGCCTGATCTACCTCTTGGGGTCAGTAAGAGTAAAGCTATGTGTGAATGACCTTGGGAGACAGGAGGGGGAACTGCAGACTAGACAAGCAGCAAGCGAAAATGTCTCAGCCCACAGAAGGAGGGAAAACATGGGAAAAGTTTCAGAAAAGACCCTCCCTGGTTTTCTGGAGAGTAAAAGGAAGGGAGGGAGAAGTACGTCCAGTTTTGCAAGAATCTGTTAATGTTACACTTTAACAATAAAGATAAAGTTAGCACTCCTGTTTGTGCTTCTTGTCTAGACCATCTGGGCAGGGCTATAGCTAAGAAAATAAAGTGAGGAAAACCTTTGCAAGTCCTCGGTTCTTATGCTTTAAAGAAAGCAATTGTGTGTTGTTATTGGACAGACTTTTTAAAGGCCAACTCAAAAGGGTAAATCAGCACCACGTTCTCACTTGAGAAACAAGCCTTAAAATGCCTTAAAACGAATCTTGGGCGCTGCTTAATACTTTCCTGAGTCGATCATTTGCCACTCGGCCTCCTCTTGCGTTGGTGACCTTTAACAAGTAGGGGGTTGACTCTTAAAAGTTCACGTGGAAAACTCTTATTGAGCTGCAGCTTAGCAGAAGGCCTTGCGGAGTTCTGAACTCCCAGAGGCTAACCTCTGCTCCAGGAAACTTAACAGAAAGGCCTTTGTGCAGAATTTCTCTTTGTGCAGAATTGCACTCTTACTAGGTTCACACACACATGGTACTATGCTGATGAATGTGTGTGAAGAACGGTTGCAGGAACTGGGCATGGCTAGTCTAGTGAAGAGAAAGACCACGGGAGACATGATAGCAGTCTTCCAATATTTGAGGGGCTGCCACAGAGAGGAGGGGGTCAACCTGTTTTCCAAAGCACCCGAGGGCAAGACAAGAAGCAATGGGTGGAAACCCATCAAGGAGAGAAGCAACCTAGAACTAAGGAGAAATTTCCTGACAGAACAATTAATCAGTGGAACAACTTGCCTCCAGAAGTTTTGAATGTTCCAACACTGGAGGTTTTAAAGAAGAGATTGGATAACCATTTGTCTGAAGTGGTGTAGGGTTTCCTGCTTAAGCAGGGGGTTGGACTAGAAGACCTCCATGGTTCCTTCCAACTCTGTTATTCTATTCTATTTACTCCTGATCTTGTTGAGATTCTAGAGAGAATACAGAGAAGAGCAACCAAGATGATTAGGGGACTGAAGGATAAAACATATGAAGAACGGTTATAGGAACTGGGCATGGCTAGTCTAGAGAAGAGAAGGACCAGGGGGGAGACATGAGAGCAGTCTTCCAATATTTGAGGGGCTGCCACAGAGAGGAAGGGGTCAAGCTATTTTCCAAAGCACCTGAAGGCCAGACAAGGAATAATGGATGGAAACTGACCAAAGAGAGATTCAAGCTGGAAATGAGGAGGAACTTTCTGACAGTGAGAACAATCAACCCATGGAACAGAAGTTGCCTTCAGAGGTTATGGGAGCTTCATCAATGGAGGCTTTCAAGAAGAGACTAGATTGCTATCTGTCAGAAATGGTGTAGGGTCTACTGGGCAGGGTCTCCTGGGCAGGGGGTTGGACTAGATGACCTATAAGGTCTCTTCCAACTCTGTTAATCTGTTAATATCATGGGTGCTCTCACGAGTGGAGAGTTGGTGGAGAGATCAGTGCTACTGTTTTAACATGTAACGTGTTTTGGGCAAAGCCTATAATTAAAAAACTGTTTTTAGGCAGGCTGAGACAATGGTGTAGGCAATTTGTCTTAGCATCGAGATTATGCCTGAAATTTCACTCTACAAAATGCTAAACAGGGAGGAGGAAGAAGAATGTTTTGTTCCTCTTCTCTTTCTTAAGTATCAAAGCTTTTAGAAGCCATCTTTGCAGTAGAAATATTAGCTTTCACCCTTTAATCAATAACCCCAAATGAAATATTTCAATTAAGATTTTAATTGCAGCTGCTGCTTCATCCTTTCTTTCTGGTACCCTGTCCTTGTGTTTCATCTCTTTTTCTCCTTCATAACTACATTCCTGATTATAGGTAAGTCCTCCACTTATAACGGTTCCTTTAGTGACTGTTCAACGTTACATCGGCAATGAAAAAAGTGACTTACGACCGATTGTCACTCGTTGAAGCATCCCCAGGGTCCCATGATCAAAAGTCAGACGCTTGGCAATTGACTCACATCTACGACGGTGGCAGTGTCCTGGGGTCCCCTTTTGTTACTTTCTGACAAGCAAAGTCACGGGAGAAGCCAGATTCGCTTAACAACAGTTTGACTAATTTAACAACCACAGTGATTCGCTTAACAACCGTGGCAAGAAAAAGGTCGTAAAATGAGGGGAAATCATTTAACAGGTGTTTCACTTACTGTAGCAAGAGAAATGTTGGGCTCAATTATGGTCGTAAGTTGAGGACTCCCTGCATAAACTCCTGGCAGGTATTTTCCTGTAGTTTATACTAATTTAACTCTTGAGGATTGTCCATAATAAACAAACTCCATGAAAATGGCTGTTTCATTGGCCATATGGAGATTCTCAACAGGCACAACCTTGAACCTGCACAGCAGGGGGGAGGGGCTGGGGAATTCTGGGAGTTGAAGTCTACATATTTTAAGTCAAGTTTGGAAGAACAAAACCACTGACTTAAAATGAAAGATGCTACAGCTGATCTCCAATATACCCTATTTTTTGGAGTGTAAGATGCACCTTTTTTCCTCAAAAAAGAAGCTGAAAACCTGGGTGCATCTTATACACTGAATACAGCATTTTTTTGCCTCCTGAAACCCCGCCCCCTTCACCAAAATGGCCATGCATAGCTTGTAGGCGGCTTTCAGAGAGCTGCTGGGGGCGGGGGAGGGCAGAAATGAACAAAAAATGGGCCGTTTTTTGCTCAATTTTGCCCCCCCAGCCCCCAGGAGCACTCTATAAGCTTCCTAATGCCCTTCTTTTGAGAAAAAATGGGCCCATTTTCTCAAAAAATGGAACATTTTTTTGCTTGTTTTGGGGGCCTCAACTCCCCAGGAACACTCTACAAGTCTCCTAAGGGCTATTCATGCCCTTTTTTTTTGAAAAAAAAAAACAGACCCGTTTTTGGGAGGTTTGCAGAGTGCAAAAACTTTTTTTAAAAAAAATTGCCTCTTCAAACCTTGGTGTGTCTTATCCTCTAAAAAATACGGTAATAATCACAGTTGAGACCAGAATATCCATTCTTAAGCAAAGCAGCTGTTAAGTGAGTGACACCTAATTTTATGACCTTTTTTGCCACAGTTGTTAAGTGAATTAGTGCATTTATTAAATGACCCATATGGTCATTAAATGAATCCAGTTTCCCGCATTGACTTTGCTTGACAGAAGCCAAAGGGGGAAAATTGGAAATGTGATCACCTGGTCCTGGCTGCAACCATTGTAAACCATACGTGCTGGTTGTCAACGGCCCAAAGTTTTGATCGTGTTTTGATCATGTGACTATGGGGATGCTGCAGTGGTTGTAAGTGTGGAGACCAGTCATAACTCACTTTTTTTTTTAGCGCCGTTGTAACTTTGTTGTAAATCAAGGACTACCTGGAAGGGCCTGCAAAATGAATGGAATGGTACAACTTGCCACAACCAAATCGTCACTGCCAACTCTGCAAGACAATTTAACAATTCTGTTTAATTATTTAAAATATCTATCTATATCTATATCTATCTATCATCCATCTATCTATCTATCTATCTATCATCTATCTATCTATCTATCTATCTATCTATCTATCATCTATCTATCTATCTATTTAATCTATCTATCTAATCTATCTGTCTCTGTCTGTCTGTCTGTCTGTCTGTCTGTCTATCTATCTATCTATCTATCTATCTATCTATCTATCTATCTATCTATCTATCTATCTATCTATCTATCTATCTATCTATAAAATTTAATTCTTGCCATTCCCATTTCATGCTAAGAGCCACGATGGCGCAGTGGTTAGAGTGCAGTACTGCATGCAATTTGGCAGTTCAGATCTCACCAGGCTCAAGGTTGACTCAGCCTTCCACCCTTCTGAGGTGGGTCAAATGAGGACCCAGATTCTTGGGGGCAAGAGACTGACTTCGTAAAACCGCTTAGAGAGGGCTAGAAAGCATTGTGAAGTGGTATGCAAGTTTAAGCGCCATTGCTATTCTGTCCCTCCTTTTGCATCCTTTCTTTAATGATTCTATTCCACCATTTCTTTGATATTAGTGTAACTCTCGTCCCGCAGTGAGTTGTCTTGTAGCCAGTTGGCTGCGATGAATTGTCCTAGCGCCAAAATGAAGGCACGTCGAAGTTCCACATAGTCCAGATTCTTCCTATTATTAACCCGTAGAAGTCCAATTTTTCCTCCTCCTTTTCTGCAGAGGTTGGCTTGGCCTGTCCTAAGAATTGCCTAGAAAAGAAGATCATAGCAGTAACACTTATAGACCACTTCACAGTGCTTTACAGCCCTCTCTAAATGGTTTAGAAAGTCATCATATTGTCCTGAATAATCTTGGTCCTCACCGGAAGGATGGAAGACTGAGTCAACCTTGAGCCTGGTGAGATTCAAACTGCTGGCAGCCGGTGTTCAACAGAAGTAGCCTGCAGTACTGCACTCTAACCACTGCACCACCAAGGCTCATTAAGTCACTTACAGGCTGGAATCACACTCTCTAAGCCCTCTGTTTCATACGGTCTCAGTGTGCTGTATGAACTCAAGCATCGTGGTTTGTGTAGAGTGTGATTCATCGTTGAGGGCAGGGCTGGATGACTGGAGATCATACTGAATATTTTTTGAGGACTGGAAATGGGTGGATGTCCAGTCCTCCTTCTGTTCGCATTCTTTTCTTGGTTCTTTTAAATATTGTTTTTAGCTTTATTTTAGGCCTTGTACCAGTGGTTCTTGACCCAACCATTCATCTAGGGACTATTAAAAGGATATTTATTTTTGGGAACAATCTGAACGAATACTTTTAAAGGGAGGGTAGAGATCAGTGGATGATACCCAGTGTAGTTGTAGTGGTTAAGGCATCAAGTTAGAAACTTTTAGAAAGATTTTGAGTTCTAGACCTGCCTTGAGCACTATTCTGACTGAGGCTTCCCAAGAGCCTGAAGAAAACTCCTTGTCCCTACCAAACCCCCTTTTATTAATTGACTGTGAATTCTGCTCATTCACATCCAGCAAAGTCTTTCAAGGGAGGATTTGCAGTCACAGACCTTATCTGGCTTGGAGAATTGCCAGGCCAATCTCTGCAGAACTTGGCAAGGAGTCTCAGAGAGTCAAGAACCAATTAAGCGAACTACTTGTCTCCTGCAAACTCCACTCCTCCTTCACTCCTCTTTTATTTCCTCTGGGAGGGGCCATTCATTATCCACCTGTGGCCTTACTCCCAAGTCAACCCTGTTCTTTAGCTGTTCCCTTCGCCTGGCAACTCTGCACATGCGCACACTGAGAACAGGCTCCAGCTGTTTGTCTGCCTCACTGATGTCTGACTCTGAAGGCAGCTGATAACTGTCAGATGGCTCTGGTCCCTTCTCTGCCTCCGATGCAGAGCTCTCATCAGAGCCTTCCCCAGACTCCAGGACTGGCCCATCTTCCTCCCCAACCTCCTCACTGTCCGAATCTGCTGCCAGTTCCTCTGGTCGCTAGAAGGCCACAACAAGCATAGAGTGGGTGACCCTTGGGCCAGTCACTCTCTCTCAGCCCTAGGAAGGAGTCAATGGTAAGCCACATCCCAAAAAAAACTTTGCCAAGAAAAACCTCAGACAGTCTCTATGAATCAGATACGATTCAACAGACAAAGGGAGAAAAGTCATAACCCAGGAGTTACCATCTGTCTAAGTCGTTTCCAGATCTCTAGTTTGCTAATTATGTTTTTGAAGTTGCTGCTTCATATTTGTTAGGGTTGTATGAGTGCTCTTCATTTGGATTTGTGCACGCTGTGTAGTGAAGATGGCTGTGCAAGGGTAAAATCTGCCTTGAGCATGTCTGTTAATGATCATACACGAGAGGAAATCTAATCATGGCACTGGGGTGTGCTGAATAACATGAAAGCCTTATGAGTGGATGGACGTCATCTTTAAAGGGATGGGTTAGATTTGTATAAGAAGTTATAATTGGCAGCATCTGTTGTTCCAAACCAAGCTGGAAAATTCCAACTGGAAAAAAAGCATAGCAAACAGTCTTTAGGGAGGCAAAATTCTTTAATTCTGTGGTTTCCTGGCAAGCTTCACCAAACAGCCTTTCTAAGAACCACCCTAAAAACATGAACTTGTAAATTGTTAGGCAGACTCAGAATCCGTGGCCTTTTAATGGCGCAGAGGTTTGTGTTTCAACCAAACAGCTGCTAGGACATCGACGAAAGGAAACGGGTGGAAAGGTGAACGAAGCTAGCTAGCTGGAAGATCTTACAGAGGGTCTTTTGGCTGTCATAAGGACTAGCAAGTTAACTTTTAACTCAATGAAGTGGGACAACCAAGGCGCTGGCTTCTGTATTTCATGCCAAATTTAATGTTTGAATGCTTGAATGGAAGCGCCGTTGCCAAAAACACCCGATTCATTTTGAATTATTCTGGCTGTTAATCTTTTGAACTGTGGTTGGCAAGTGTGAGGTGTTTAAATGCCTTTAAAAAATAATGGAAGAAAAATGCGAATCAAACAGTCTTAAGGATGTTCTGCAGGGCTCAGCAGGAAAGCTATAGCTCCCCCCCACTCAGTTCCCTTGCTGAACCTTTAGCAGTTAATGGATAACCATGTTAAGCTGCTGCCCTCCAGCCAGTGGGGAGGTTGCCTCTGTGTTTATTTTGGACTATACAAAAGCCATTTCCAGAGCTGTAAAAGTCAAACATTGTTTGGCTGATTTCATAGCCTGCCAAGAAGCCGGGTCTTTTCCTACTGAAAGGCGGTAATTGGGTGGCCTCTCGGATAACTGCTGGCCAGCTGCTTTCTGAAGGAGTTTGAACTGCGGCCACAAGGCATTCTTTTCAGACTTCGGTCACTTTGCTTTTTGCTGGGTCGCCAACTTAAAGTTAGTGGCTGGCGTCCAAATTCTCTCCCCCCCCTCCCCCAAACTCACAGAATTGGTAGTGATTCTGTTCAAAAGAAATTTCAGCTTTAGGAAACTGGAGTTGCAGTCTTCAAGAGAGATAAATACGAGATTCATTCAGAATCGGTGTAAAATGGGGAGAATTAGGATTGACAGCTTTCCAGATCTTAATGTTACAGACTTTGGTGTGAAACGAGTCGTGGCATTGAAAATCCTAGAGGAGAAAGCTGAAATTTTGAGGGGCTGCCACAGAGAGGAGGGGTCAAGCTATTTTCCAAAGCACACAAAGGCCAGGCAAGGATGGAAACTGATCAAGGAGAAATTCAACCTGGAAATAAGGAGGAATTTTCTGACAGTGAGAGCAATCAACCCATGGAACAGAAGTTGCCTTCAGAAGTTGTGGGAGCTTCATCCCTGGAGGCTTTCAAGAAGAGACTGGACTGCTATCTGTCTGAAATGGCGTAGGGCCCTGATGGGAAACCTATGGGACGTGTGCCACAGGTGGCACCTGGAGCCATATCGGTGGGCACACGAGGTTAGCTCTGGCGCGCATGTGCGCACTGGCCAGATGATTTTCAGGCCTTTTGGGCCAACCAGAAGGCAGGAAAGCCCAAAAGGGAGAGCGAAAAATGGGCCTTCCGGTCTGACCGGAAGTTGGCAAATGGGCCATTTTCAGCCTCCGGAAGGCCTCCGGGAGGGGGGGGGGAGGCCATTTTCACCTTCCCCAGGCTCTAGAAAGGTTCTGGAGCTTGGGGAGGGTGAAAAATGGGTCCACCTTGCCATCGTGTGCTGAAAGCAGGGGGGGAAAATGCATGGGGGGAGGGGGCGGGCACGTAGAATTATGGGTGTGGGCATGCATGCGCACAATCGCCCCCACACGCTCCCACGCTTTTGGCACGTGATGGCCAAAAGGTTAGCCATCACTGGTGTAGGGTCTCTTGCTTGGCCAGGGGGTTGGACTAAATGATTGACAAGTTTCCTTCTAACTCTGTTAACCTGTTTTTTTTTTTAAATGACAGGGTAATCCGTTTCTGGCTGAGGCCCAGGGCTTGCTCTGTGGATCCAAGGCAGTCTGGTGTTATGATCTTGCAGGGCTCTTCTTCATTGGTGTGTAAACAGACAGCTGTACTATAGATGTCCATAGGTGTGCTTTGCTAGTGCTGTAGTAGTTGAAGAGGTCAGGTAGTTTTTGATAACCCATGCAACTTGATCAAAGAGGGACTGGTTATTCAACAAGTAGTCCCAGCGGTATTTTTCCAAAAGGCAACTGGACTTTCTCGTTTGTTTTCCTTGAAAATGTTTCGCTTCTCATTCAGGTACAATACAATACAATACAATACAATACAGCACAGCACAGCACAGCACAGCACAACAAACACAACACAACACAACACAACAAACACAACACAACACCACACCACACCACACCACCACCACCACCACAACACAAAACAACACAAAACAACACAAAACAACACAAAACAACACAAAACAACACAAAACAACAACAACGAAGAACAACGAAGAACAACGAAGAACAACGAAGAACAACGAAGAACAACAAAGAACAACAAAGAACAACAAAGAACAACAAAGAACAACAAAGAACAACAAAGAACAACAAAGAACAACAAAGAACAACAAAGAACAACAAAGAACAACAAAGAACAACAAAGAACAAATAAC
This sequence comes from Thamnophis sirtalis, assembly GCF_051295495.1. Lineage (NCBI taxonomy): Eukaryota > Metazoa > Chordata > Lepidosauria > Squamata > Natricidae > Thamnophis > Thamnophis sirtalis. Next base: position 43,711,583 of record NW_028261393.1, read on the forward strand.
AACAAATAACAACAAATAACAACAAAGAACAACAAAGAACAACAAATAACAACAAATAACAACAAATAACAACAAATAACAACAAATAACAACAAATAACAACAAATAACAACAAATAACAACAAATAACAACAAATAACAACAAATAACAACAAATAACAACAAATAACAACAAATAACAACAAATAACAACAAATAACAAATACAATACAATAGCAGAGTTGGAAGGGACCTTGGAGGTCTTCTAGTCCAACTCCCTGCCTAGGCAGGAAACCCTATAGCATTTCAGAAAAAAGATTATCCAACATCTTCTTAAAAACTTCCAGTGTTGGGGCATTCACAACATCTGGAGGCAAACTGTTCCACTGATTAATTGTTCTAACTGTCAGGAAATTTCTCCCCAGTTCTAAGTTGCTTCTCTCCTTGATTAGTTTCCACCCATTGCTTCTTGTCCTGCCCTCAGGTGCTTTGGAGAATAGTTTGACTTCCTCTTCTTTGTGGCAGCTCCTGAGATATTGGAACACTGCTATCATGTCTCCCCTAGTCCTTCTTTCTATTAAACTAGACATACCCAGTTCCTGCAACCATTCTTCATATGTTTTAGTCTCCAGTCCCCTAATCCTCTTTGTTGCTCTTCTCTGCACTCTTTCTAGAGTCTCTACATCTTTTCTACATCGTGGTGACCAAAACTGAACGCAGTATTCCAAGTGTGTCCTTACCAAGGCATTATAAAGTGGTATTAACACTTCACGTGATCTTGATTCTATCCCTCTGTTTATGCAGCCTAGAACTGTGTTGGCTTTTTTGGCAGCTGCTGCACACGGCTGGCTCCTATTTAGATGGTTGTCCACTAGAACTCCAAGATCCCTTTCACCGTTACTTCTATTGAGCAAGGTACCACCTATGCTGTACCTGTGCATTTCGTTTTTGTTGCCTAAATGTAGAACCTTACTCTTTTCACCATTGAATTTCATTTTATTAGATAGTGCCCAATGTTCAAGTTTGTCAAGATCCTTCTATATCTTTAGCCTAAGGTCGCTTCTTCAGTTCCAACCAAGCTCCTTGGGTGAGAAGCAAAATGCTTTCAAGGAAAAAAAAACCCTCAAGAAAATCCAGCTGCCTTTTGGAAAAGCACCTTTGGGAGAACCATGGCCCTGGAGGATTGAGCATCTCCATAGACACTCAAGCCAATACAGCACAATCCACGCAAGCTATGAAAAGGATAACACTGCAGTACATCAAAAACAACTCAGCCACAACCAATAAGAGTATTAGAGCCACACTATATCACTGTAAAACACAGACCAACTAAGGCCTCCCCAAAAATTACACCAAAGGACCCAGCAAGTCCAATTATTAAAACAAAAACAGGAATTATCTACAGAATACATTGCAAAGACAACATAGTTACTACATAGGACCAGACAGGTAGAAGACTAACAATCACAATTTCAACTGGGATACTTAGAACCAAGGTGAATCCAAAAATGTTAGATAATTCCTCCGTGACCCGTCAAAATCGCGGAGGACAAAATCGCGCACGACGAAAGCGCGCATGTGACGTCATCACAGCGCGACGAAAAAAATTAAAAATGGAAATAAAATTAAAATTAAAGCAAGCCGATTCACATAAAGGTAAGGGTTAGGTTTAGGGTTAGGGTTAGGGTTAGGTTAAGGGTTAGGGTTAGGTTTAGAGCGTTAGGGTTACGTTTAGCGTTAGGTTAAGGGTTAGCGTTAGGTTTAGCGTTACGTTAACGGTTAGGTTTAGGGTTAGATTTAGGGTTAGGTTAAGGGTTAGGTTTAGGGTTAGGTTTAGGGTTAGGTTTGGGGGGGTTAGGATAAGGTTTTTGCTTTTTTTTTACATTTTTCGATCACAGCGCGATGTTTTCGTCGCGCTGTGATGACGTCAAATGTGCGCTTTCGTCGAGCGCGATTTTGTCCTCCGCGGTTTTGTGGTGGAACCAATTCCTCAATAGACAATTAGGAGATAAACCAACTTCACATGTCATTCAAAGGATGAAAAATAAACTTTTTTAAAAAGACCAAAACACATCTTCTCCAGCAACCGACACCCAAGGGATTAACAGGCAGACCAACAAGCAGAAAACAATACCCTAATCAAGTCACAGCCCCACCAAAACTGGCAGGACGGAGCTACTGTATATAAACACTCCCTAGCGCTGATAATGTTACTTAATTGAGTAATGAAACATCTGCATTCTGCAAGCATACGACCAAGCTCAAGACAGCAACAAGCACTCCTCAACAACTTCTTTGTACTAATTTGAGTAACTCCTCCTCCTCCTCCTCCCTCACCTCCTCCTCTTCCTCCTCCCCCTGTAAACTGCTCAAGATTGTTTCTAGCTGAAGACTGGAGTATAAATGCCCAAATTAAATTTATGAAAGAGAATTAAACATAGCACCCACCTTCAAAAATAATACAGATTTGATTAGCAGTTCCAGAAGAGTTAAATCTGGAATGTAAAAAGAGTAAACCTAGAGAGCATCCTAACTTTTTATTTTCTGAGATCAAAAATGGACAATCCGCTTTGGTTTGGCAACTATATTTGTTGTTTACTCTTGCTGTGACTTTGCCAAAATGGGTGACCTCAACATTTTTAGCCTCCTGTCCACCCTCTCTCTCTCCCCCCACCCTCCGCCCCTTGTGTGTATGTGTGTGTGTGTTTTGTGGATGAGGGTGAGTAGGAGTTAAGGAGCAGAATGAACTTGCTAAATCTTGCAGAGCCTTAAAATACCCTTTTGCTTCTTAAAACCCATTTCCAAAAACGACACGTTTGTTCTGGTTTGTGGATTGTAAAGGCTATTTGCAGGATCCTTACGCCTCTGCAACTTTAAGGCAGCTGTTATACTGTTATTTATTTATTGAGACAATTTATATGGCCACCCACTCTCTTTCAGTGACTCTAGGCAGCTTTAGCCCTCCAATAACTCCACCCCACCCACGCCATCCCAAAAAAGGGGCCCTAGAAATCTAGAAATTCTTTCAGCATATACAGTGCTGGAGTTTCTGCATGCAATAATGAACTTGGGATATAATCCTAGATTTAGATTCTCACCCTGCTGTGACTTTTCTTGGATGACTTTGGAAAGAAAAAAAAAATACATTTTCTCTTTGCTCTGATTTATTATTTCCCCAATGGTAGCAATCTACATCACAGGATTATGGAGATTTAAAAAAAAAAACAACCCATGTAGAGATTTTTAAATGCGCAGTAGAATCCCATGATAGTAGTGGGTGTATTATTAGTATTTTTGCGCTACAGTGACTCATACAAACACACATATGCACAGACACAGATGAACAGATTTGAGAACAGTTGGAGTATTGATTTAAATTTTCAGCCCTACTCAAAAGGGTGGGAGACAAACAATGTGCTTTGTTTCCCAGGAAATATGTGGCCTACACCTATCGTGTAAGTAAACTTGAAGAAAGTTCACAATGCTTTCTTCAAATATATGCCCTGTACAAAAACCGGTTGCAATGCTGCTAAAGGATTTTTTCCTTAGCCTGGTGTCTGATTAAGGTGCAATAAAACTGCCATTTTGGAGACCTTACCAACATCTTTTGAATGCTGCCCAATTTTTCACATTTCTAGTTTTCCTTCTGTTTTTTTTTTTAAATTTCAACTGCTTCACCCTCTTTTACTAGCTGTAAAAAAACCCACAGCCTAAATTTGAATTAAGTACAGTTGGCTTCTCAGTCCACCACTGTTGGCCTGTCAGCCTTCCTGGTGTTTGCAGCTTGAAACTATGTCAAATGGGAGGCCCCATCCGAGCAAATCCAGCTGCTGTTGGTTTACCGTCATGTCAAGTTGTCAGAAGTAGAGCGATTTTTCAGTCTTGTGGTTGGGACGGCTGGACTAATCTTTTCTCCATTTGTTTTCTTTCCTGTCCTTGAGTCAGTAAAAGTAAACTACAATCAAGAGCAAGTGAGGTACTAATATCACTTTGTAAAGCCTTAGTAAGACCACACCTAGAGTACTGCATCCAATTTTGGTCACCACACTATAAAAAAAATTGTTGAGACTCTAGAAAAAGTGCAGAGAAGACGCAACCAGGAAGATTAAGTGACTGGAGGCTAAAACACACAATGAACGGTTGCCGGAACTGGGCATGGCTAGTCTAGTGAAGAGAAGGACCAGGGGAGACAGGATAGCCCTGTTCCAATATTTGAGGGGCTGCCACAGAGTGGAAGGGGTCAAGCTATTCTCCAAGGGACCTGAAGTCCAGACAAGGAAATAATGAATGGAAACTAATGAAAGAGAGATTCTATCTGGAAATAAGGATACATTTTCTGACAGTGAGAACAATCAACCAATGGAACAACTTGCTGGAGGCTTTCAAAGGAGATTGGACTGCCCTTTGTCAGGGATGGTGTAGGGTCTCCTGCTTGGGCAGGGGGTTGGACTAGATGACCTACAAGGTCCCTTCAAACTCTGGTCAAGCTATCAAAAGGTTATTTTCAGAGCATCCTGGGGAAATGTTAGGAGTTTCCCTAATGCATACCAGAGAAATAGGAATTCCCCTAATGTCAATAGATCCTTTGCTTTTCATTTATGATCCGTGGCTCTGCTCTTTGAAATTTGAGGTCTTATCGTATTTTTGGAGTATAAGACGCACCAAGGTTTTGAAGAAGCAAATAAAAAAAGTTTTTGCACTTTGCAAACCTCCCCAAAATGGCTCATTTTCATGAAAACGGGCCCTTTTTTTCCCAAAAGGGTGGCATGAATAGCCCTTAGAAGGCTTGTAGAGTGCTCCAGGGGGTGGGGCAAATATGAGCAAAAAATGGGTGCGTTTTTTGCAAAAATGGGCACGTTTTTTGTCAAAAAAAAGGACATTAGGAAGCTTATAGAGTGCTGCTGGGGGCTAGGGCGGCAAAAAATGCCCCATTTTTTGCTCATTTCTGCCCTCCCCAGCCCCCAGGAGCTATCTGAAAACCTCTTATAAGGCATGCACAACCATTTTGATGAAGGGAGCAGGGTTTCAGGAGGCAAAAGAAAATGCTGTATTCAGTGTATAAGACGCACCCAGATTTTCAGCCTCTTTTTTTGAAGGAAAAAGGTGCATCTTATACTCCCCAAAATATGGTAATTTATTGCCATGAACTCTACAGCACCAAAAAGTGTCAGAGGTCAATGTCTTTTTTTTCCTTTTTCCTTCTGCCCTGCACCTTTCTCCCTCCCCCTTTTCCCATTATCTTTATTTTTCTTCGTACGTGTTCGTATTTTATATTTTGTTAAACCGATAAAATTTGTAAACTCTGATTCAGATATGAAGTACAACCCAGTGGCATCTTAGAAGAACTATGGGTGAATTTGGGCCGGACCAAAGTAAAAGTGGCAGGTGACATGAAGAGATGTTCCTCCAAAAAGAAATAGCCTGTTCTAACACAGCTTCCCAATATATGACAAACCCCTGTAGTTAAATCAATGATTCCTTTATTAGAACTGCCAGCAGCCCCGGCAAAAAGTTTCTCTCTCTCTCACAGCAGGCTAACATGTCTGTCTAGCAGGGGGATGAATAGTTGTCTGCCACATCCATTCATATCCGTCCCCTGCCTTTTATCCCCAGAACTAGGGTAGGGCTTCACTAGCAGCAGTATCTATTCCCAAGGACCGGCCCACAGATTTCCACTGCTCTCCTCTCTTCTCTCTTCTGTGCAGCCATGTATCAGGCACTGGATCCAGCTGTTCTTCCTCTTCCTCATCAGCCACCTCCAGACCTGGGGGCTGTTGACTCACCATCTGAGAACTGATGGCCAATCCAGGCTCTGCCTCTGCCTCTGCCTCTGTCTCTCTCTCTGTCTCTCTCTCTCTCTCTCTCTTCCCCCTTGAAGCTCTCAAGGTGCCTGGCTGCTGGTCCTGACTCCTACACTTCCTCCTTCTCCTCTGATTCAGCTGCTGGAAGGGTCAGTGGCCGACAGGCCACAACATTGTTTAATGACCAAACTTGAAACTGGTAACTCAGTCATTAAATGAGGCAGTCTCTGAATTTAAAAAAAAAAGCAGAGCACCCAGAGTGCATTAGTGGAAATGCCTGGAGCGTATAGATTTTTGTTGATAAATAATTGCTCGCATAAGGATTACTGGAGAAATTAAAGAGACGTTTTATTTCTCCGTGCATTGTGTTTTATAATTCCTGCCTTCTAAAGGAAGCCTCACATGTTGTTGGGATGGTTCTGTTGATGGATGCACAGGTTTGACAGAACTCCTCCAGGCTGCTTCATAGGCCAAATTAATACTGAACAGTATCAACAGTATCAAAACAGAAATATCCTGACTGGCTTTTCTGAATCTGGATACAGCATTTGAATAAATTATGTGTGCAATATGAAAAAAGATGTTGTTTTGGAAGACACACACACACAAACAAACACACACACACACACACGAGATATTCATCTCTGCAGGTTTTGGTTCTTCCCCCTTAGGGACTGGATGTATGCATTTCCCCCGTTTTTTCCCTTTGACCCAAGAAGGCATAGTCTTGTCTCAATTTAACAGATTAGCAATAGCCCTTAGACTAATATACCACTTCACAGTGCTTTACAGCCCTCTCTAAGCAGTTTACAGAGTCAGCATATTTGCCCCCAACAATCTGGGCCCTCATTTTCCTGACCTCGGAAGGATGGAAGGCTGAGTCAACCTTGAGCCCGGTGAGATTTGAACTGCCAAATTGCAGTCAGCTGGCAGTTAGCAGAAGTAGCCTGCGGTACTGCACTCTTAACCACTGCGCCACTGCGGCTTAACAGAGTTTGAATAGCAATAGCAATAGCACTTAGACTTATATACCGCTTCATAGGGTTTTCAGCCCTCTCTAAGCGGTTTACAGAGTCAGCATATCGCCCCCACAGTCTGGGTCCACATTTCACCCACCTCAGAAGGATGGAAGGCTGAGTCAACCTTGAGCCGGTGAGATTTGAACCGCTGAACTGCAGATAACAGTCAGCTGAAGTGGCCTGCAGTACTGCATCCTAACCACTGCGCCACCTTGGCTCTAAGGGGTCTTGTAGGGGTCTTGTAGGTCATCTAGTCCAATCCCCCGCCCAAGCAGGAGACCCTTCACCATTTCTGACAAATGGCAGTCAGTATTGTGTCCTTGACTGCATATCCCTGCTGCTTCTGTGGATGCTATTGCCTTACATACGATTCTTGGGTTTATTTGTTTGTTTGCTTAATGTAACCTTAAAAGAAGTCATGAGCACTTAGTAATAATTATCCACTTCCCAAAATAGCTTGTGTATTATCGGGCCTCCTACAGTGCTGAGCAGTAGGGCGGATGTTTGCAGCGCTGTGCCAGTGATTTTCCAGCATTCCTTCAGTGCCCCGAGCTCTTAAGGGAGTGTTTCTCAACCTTGGAACTTGAAGATGTCCGGACTTTAACTCCCAGAATTCCCCAGCCAGCGAATGCTGGCTGGGGAATTCTGGGAGTTGAAGTCTGGACATCTTCAAGTTGCCAAGGTTGAGAAACACTGTCTTAAGGGGAGTCAGCATCTGCTTGGGATAAAAAAGTAAATATTCCCCTCGCACATATGTGCTAGTCGTTCGCCATCCTGACCTAAAGAAAGATTGACAACTATCATTTTGCTGTCATAAATATGAGTTGGTTGCCAAGCAACCGTCATAAGTATGAGCCCAGTTGCCAAGGGGCCAAATTTTGATCACATGACCGCCGGGATGCTGAGACAGTTCTAAGCGTGAAAAACGATCATAGGTTTACCTTTTTTCAGCACCGTTGTCACTAAATGAACTGATGTAAATTGAGGACTAATTGTATTTCAAACGAATGTCTACAACCTGCAACCTTAGCATTGATTTAAGCTCCCTAAATTCTTGGAGATAGCTACCAGATTTACACCCACTTTTGCCATCACGGTGTGATCTTCGACTGGGAAAAGTGTCGATGTAAGGAGTCTTGTCATTAACATTGTCTCCATTTTCATTGAGTTATAAATATTGTAAACTACAAAATACAAAGTTAATAGGAAAGCAGCAGGGAGGGAAAGGGGGAAAGAGAAGTGAGGAAAGATAAGGAAAAGAAAAAAGAAAAAGAAGCATTGGCTCCTGATTTTCTCTCTTACAGTAAAATAAGGCATTAACATCAAATCATAACTTTTTGTTTTACCGTAATAGTATGAACCAGTCTTTTCTATAAAGATCTATCAGTATAATCAGTAAAACGCAAAATCAAAGCTTCGTTCTTCTCCACATCAAGCAGGAAGTTCAGAAGTGGTTTCCACATGGAAACAAAGGTAGTTATGTTCTTTTTATAAATCAAAGTGGTCAGTTTTTGCCATTTCAGCCAACTCCATCAACCTCTGAAACCATTCGTCCATGGTAGGAATTGAAGTATCCTTCCATTTTTGTGCATACAATAATTTTGCTGCTGTCAACATATATAAATAGCTGGATACCCGTGTTTCGCTACGAAACTATGTGATTGGGCTTGGTTAATATAAGGCAGTTGGAACAGAGTTCTTTTCAGATGGGGAGTGGGAGTAGAATGTCTAAAATCCCAGCCCACAGGCTGGATGAGTAACGCGCTGGCCACACTCACTCCTGGTTTAGTGAAGGAGGTAGCATCAAGTATGTTAATATAAGGCAACTGGTAGTTGGAACAGAGTTCTTTTCAGGTAGGGAGGGGAAGTAGAACGTCTAACTCCTTAGCATCAGAGCATGTTAATATGTTCCTTTCCCATTAAACCCAAAAGGAAAAGTTCTGGTTTCATTTTTATCTTCATTTTCAAAAAAAATAAAAATATTAAAATTTTGTGCTTTACCACATGTCCACCATTGATGATAAAAAGACCCCTCTTTATTTGTACACTTCCAGCAGTCTTAATATGAATGGATTTAAATGTTAATTCAAGTCAGCTTTTGCCCCAGTGCCGTTGATTTGAACCCTACCTGCATTCCTGGCCTGTAAACCTTTGTACACTGTTAACAGAAATATAGATTCCTTAGATTTTTGTGTGCTTTGCTTAATGCAAGGTGTGAGCAATGTGTACCCAACACCAGGAAGTCAAGAACTTTGGAAAAGTTCATGCCGAAATATCCTAGCCTTGGATAGGTTAAGGCAGATTCTTTTAATTCCAAAGACTTCTTGTGATTTAATGACCATCAGGTATAACAGTTGGTAGCCAAGGACCTTACGCCTCTTTGGTTGTTGTTGTTAGTTGCGAAGTCATGTCTGACCCATCGCGACCCCATGGACAACATTCCTCCAGGCCTTCCTGTCCTCTACCATCCTCTGGAGTCCATTTAGGCTCACGCCGACTGCTTCAGTGACTCCATCCAGCTACCTCATTCTCTGCCATTCCCTTCTTCTTTTGCCCTCCATCTTTCCCAGCATTAGGCTCTTCTCCAGTGAGTCCTTCCTTCTCATTAGGTTGCCGAAGGATTTGGGTTTCCTCTTCAGGATCCGGCCTTCCAAAGAGCAGTCAGGGTTGATCTCCTCTAGGACTGACCGGTTGGATGGCCTTGCAGTCCAAGGGACTTGCAGGAGTCTTCTCCAGCACCATAGTTCAAAGGCCTCATTTCTTTGGTGCTCAGCCTTCCTTATGGTCCAACTTTCATAGCCATCCATTGCAACTGGGAAAACCATAGCCTTGATTATACACAATTTTGCTGGAAGGGTGAAGTCTCTGCTTTTTAGTATGCTGTCTAGATCTCTCTTTTGTGTGTGTGTGTGTGTGTGTGTGTGTGTGTGTGTGTGTAAGCTTCTTGGCTATTTTTGCAGCCTACTGGTTGGCTTTATGTCATCCTAACTGCTTTGCTTGTCTTCTCCTCTGAAACCACCAAGTTCTCAGCTGCGCTCTTGCTGGGTGCACTTTCAATCTGGAGCAGTAAGCACATTCCTAGTGTTCTTTTAAATGTCAAACAAAGGCAAAACATGCAGGCTGGCTCAGTTCCCTGCAGATAAATTAATTTCTCCTGGCAGCAGTCCATTGTTCCCTGTTGTCACCTCTTTTTTCCTTCCCCCATTTGAAAGGAAGGCCTGTTCTGAGCTCTGAAGTCCAAGCCATTTGAATGGAGGGATGCCGCAGCCCGCAGCCAAAGGAACTTGAATGAGCCCGTCAGGAATTAGGTGTAATTCCTACATTTCAAAAAAGGAGGCAATCACCTGGCTTAAAAAAAACAAGCGTTGGCATATGTTCAAGTGTGTCAACCCCATTTGGAGAGAAAGAAAGCCAGCATTTTACCTGGAATAAATGGGAGCATCCTTGCTAGCGGTGGGCTGCTGTGGGTTCGCACAGTTTCAGGAGAACCCCTAGCTAAGAATCTGCCAGGTTAGGAGAACCCGCAAATCACAACCCTGGCTGATGGTTCCTGACTCTGGGGGGCTGTGCTCATCTCCGTTTCAAAGCCGAAGAGCCAGCACTGTCCGAAGACTTCTCCGTGGTTATATGGCCGGCTTGACTAAACGCTGAAGGAGCACGGAACGCTGTTACCTTCCCACCAAAGATGGTTCCTATTTTTCTACTTGCATTTTTTTACGTGCTTTCGAACTGCTAGGTTGGCAGAAGCTGGGACAAGTAACAGGAGCTCACTCCATTACGTGGCACTAGGGATTCGAACTGCTGACATTTCTGATCGACAAGCTCAGCTTCTTAGCCACTGAGGCACTGCACCCCTATTTTCTCTAGGTAAGGAACAATAAAAGAAGCCTCTCAAAAGTAACTCCACGGGTCTTTCTTGGTCCCTGGGGGGGGGGACATGTCCCCCTCCAAACCAGCCCAAAGCCTCCCGCATACCGTGCATCGTTCTTCCAAGTTTCTCTTGCTTGCCTGTTGCTTTTCCTTCCAGACTGGCTCAATCTCACTGCTGCGTTGAGTTGTTTCCGCTATAAACTTCCAAGACAATTTGTGACATAAAGGAATTTTGCCAAGCGCAAATGGCAAGTCCTCTGCAGGAAGCAGATAGCGAGATGAAATGCCCTTGGCCCTGGAACATTGCCTCTGGGGTATATTAGAGAAAAGTCTGCCTTATTTCAATCATAGCCATAAAGCCAACTGAAGGAGCATCTCCCCACTTGAGCAGAGGTGTGGAACGATGACCCTTTTTATGACTTGTGGACTTCAACTCCCAAATTTTTTTTCCACTCAGGAATTCTGGGAGTTGAAGTCCACAAGTCATAAAGGGCCCATAATTCCTCACCTCTATTCTAGACAGTGGTCAGATTAAAGGTAACGGTAACGGTAAAGGTTACCCTCATGCATATCTGCTAGTCATTCCTGATTCTAGGGGGCAGTGCTGGCCTCCTTTTCAAAGCCGAAGAGCCAACACTGTCCGAACACGTCTCCATGGTCATGTGGCCGGCATGACTAAATGCCGAAGGCGCATGGAATGCTGTTACCTTCCCACCAAAGGTGGTTCCTATTTTTCTACTTGCATTTTTTACATGCTGCTAGGTTGGCAGAAGCTGGGACTAGTAATGGGAGCTCACTCCATTATGCAACGTTAGGGATTCGAACCGCCGAACTGCCAACTTTCTGATCAACAAGCTCAGCGTCTTAGCCACTGAGCCACCATATCCCACAATAATTCCCCACCTCTGCTCTAGACAGTGGTGAGATTACTGGGCTGCTAATGAAGGCAATAAATCCATTGCATTTCAGGGAAATATAGTGGAGCTATTTGCAAGGAATATAAATCTTTCCATTCCCCACTATCAGTCAGAGCTGAAGAAGCTTCTTGGATGAGAAGCGAAATGTCTTCAAAGAAAATCCAGAAAGTCCAGTTGCCTCTTGAAAAAAACCACCTTTGGGACAACCATGACCCGGAGGACTGAGAATCTCCGTAGACATGCTATCAAAATAAATGAAGCCCATTTGAAAGTTTTTGTTATTCTCGGTTTTTTCTCTTCTAAAGTCCATTTAGGCTACTTAACTGTGATTCTAGGTGATCTATGTGAACTGTGATCTGGGTGTGCTAGTACACCACCATTTAAGTATGAGCCAGGAGGGTCCTGTAGCTGCCAAAAAGGCCAATGCAATCCTAGGCTGCATCAAGAGAGGGATAGATTCTAGATCTCAGGAAGAGATAGTAAAATTCTATGCTGTACTAGTGAGACCACATTTACAGATTACAGATTAACAGAGTTGGAAGGGACCTTGTAGGACATGTAGTCCAACCCCCTGCCCAAGCAGGAGACCCTACATCATTTCTGACAGATGGCAGTCCAGTTTCTTCTTGAAAGCTTCCAATGATGAAGCTCCCACAACCTCCGAAGGCAACTTCTGTTCCATCGGTTGATTGTTCTCACTGTCAGAAAATTCCTCCTTATTTCCAGGTTGAATCTCTCCTTCATCAACTTCCATCCATTATTCCTTGTCTGGTCTTCGGGTGCTTTGGAAAATAGCCTGACCCCCTCCCCTCTGTGGCAGCCCCTCAAATATTTGAAGACTGCTATCATGTCTCCCCTGTTCCTTCTCTTCTCTAGATTAGCCATGCCCAGTTCCTGCAACCGTTCATCTTATGTTTTAGCCTCCAGTCCCCCAATCCTCTTGGTTGCTCTTCTATGCACTCTTTCTAGAGTCTCAACATTTTTTTATGGCGTGGAATACTATACACTTGGAATACTGCATCCAAGTCTGGTCACCATAATACAAGAAAGATTGTGAGACTCTAAAAAGAGTGCAAAGAAGAGCAACAATGTTTAGGGGGCTGGGGCTGAACTACATAATGAATGATTGAGGGAGCTTGATATGTCTAGTCTGACGAAGAGAAGGACTAGTGGCAATATGACAGTAATCTACCAGTATCTTAGGTGCTGTCATAGAAAAGAACTGTCCAACCTATTCTCCAAAGCAGCTGTGGATAAGAAGTAATGGATGGAAAATCATTAAAGATAGATTCAACCTAGAACTAAGAAATTTCTTGACAATGAGAACAATAAATTTTTGGAATGGCTTATCTCCAAAGGTTCTGAGTGCTCCTTCAATGGAGGTTTTCTAGAAGAGATTGGATAACCATTTGTCCAGTATGGTATGGAGTCTCCTGTTTGAGCAGATGGGGGTTTGGACTAGAAGACATCCGAGGTCCCTTCCTGCCATATTATTCTATGTTCTGTCTTCATGACCATCTACATTTGGGCCTCTATGGTATATAAAGAAGCAATTTGTGAATCCCCAGGAGAAAATGATTTGGTTTGTTACCTATTGCCTTGCAGTTGTGAGCCTTACTATAACCAACATGATTGCAAAGGTTATTTTGTAATTTTTTTAAAAAAAATCTGCTCAGTTTCGGCTTTTGCAATTGTATCGATGGTGTCAAAATAATATTATTAAACCAAAATCTGATGCACCAGATATTCTTATATTGGCATTGGTTGATTGGCTAATGGCTAATTCAGCAGTTGCACCATACGCAGGCCAGTCAGGTGGAAGCTCACTACTGTAGTAGAATAACCTGTCAATTCCACTTGCGATTCATGATGAATGTATTATGATGACTGTGATCATCACTGTATCACTTATATCATTTATGTACATTGAGAGCTTATGCGCCAAAGACAAATTCCTTGTGTGTCCAATCAAACTTTGCCAATTCTATTCTATTCCTATTGCTTTCTGTCCCATCCTTACTTCCCTTCCCTTCCCTTCTCTTCTCTATTCCCATTCTTATTCCTATTCCTTTCCCTCCCATCTTTCTCTTCTCTTCTCTCCTATTCCTATTCCTTTCCCCTCCATCCTTTTTTCCCTCTCTTCTCTTCTCTTCTATTCATATTCCTATTCCTTTTCCTATTCTAGAGAGCTTGTTGGGCTTAGTGGTTAAGGTATCAGGTTAAAAGGGGGAGATTGAGTTTTAGTCCTGCCTTCGGCACAAAGCCTAAGGCCAGTGACCTTGGGGCAGTTCCTGTCTTTCAACTTTAGGAAAGAGCCAATGGCTAGCCACTTGTGAAATCTTGCTAAGAAAACTGCAGGGACTTGTCCAGGCAATTGTGAAGAGTCAACAATGACTCAAAGTGATAAGACATAGATATGCACCCAAGTATTCTACAAGATCTTTTAAATTTACACCATAAGATTGTGTGTGCTCCTAGGGGTTGAAGTGATGTCGGTCCACATTCTCATCCTTCTGTACGTCTTTCTTTTTTGACCCTAATGTTCCTCAAATACCCATGGACCCAAGGTCGGCCCATGGCATCTGTCCATTGCAAAGCCAAAGAATTGGCTTGCATCTCTTCCCCTCATTTCCTCTTTCAGTTTGTCTTCCTACATACCAGACAGCTCAGCAACCATATTTGGAGTTAGTTTGCTTGTCTGCTGCTCTCACATCTGTTTGGCTGGAGGACTAGAGTGTTTTTGCTTGCCCATATATGGACAAGCTGCTTGAGAAAAGTCCTGCATCTGGCTCAAATTAGAAATAATGTCACCTCTTCAGTTTTGATTTTCTCATTAGCTTCTAGTCAGCCACTCTTTATTCTGGTTTCCAAGACAAAAGGCTGATCAGGTGTGTGTCCTGAAGTTCACAGTTTCTTGTTAACAACCAGTTTCCTTATAATCATTCATGTCTATGAAGCAATGGAAGGAAAGGTTGGAGACTATAATTGAACATTTTTACTCCAAGGAAATTGTTGGTGCAAAAGCACCAGTTAAGTCTTCTTGTCCCAAAATTGAGTAATTACTTAGGCAAGTTAAGGTAATTGTAATAAATGGTTCCGTTCAGATGAACCAATGTGTACAAGCTTAAACATTCTATTGGCATGGTTGCATAAACTCTGAAAATAGTAGAACACCAAAGCAAATATATTTGTGATTCCCTCCTTATGAGATAAACCATGTGATAGAATGGGCAAGGTGTTGGACCAGGACTGGAGAATTTCACTTTCTGGTTCACCCTAGAATTAAAGAGGAAGGGGGTCAAGCTACTTTCCAAAGCAGTCGAAGGCCAGACAAGGAATAATGGATGGAAGCTGATCAAGGAGAGATTCAACCTGGAAATATGGAGGAACTTTCTGACAGTGAGAAAAATCAACCTATGGAACAGAAGTTGCCTTTGAAGGTTGTGGAAGCTTCATCACTGGAGGCTTTCAAAAAAAGACTGGACTGCCATTTGTCAGAAATGGTGTAGGGTCTCCTGCTTGGGCAGGGGGTTGGACTACATGTCCTACAAGGTCCCTTCCAACTCTGTTAATCTGTAATCTGTAAATCCGGTCTCACTAGTACAGCATAGAATTTTACTATCTCTTCCTGAGATCTAGAATCTATCCCTCTCTTGATGTGTTGGCTTTTTTGGAAGCTACAGCACCTTCCTGGCTCATACTTAAATGGTCTCCTGCTTGAGCAGGAGGTTGGACTAGATGACCTACAAGCTCCCTTCCAACTCTGTTAATCTAATCTAATTTAATCTAATCTAATAGCTCATAATTTGTGGTTGTTGGAAAATGGAAATACAATGGTTATGTATACTGCCTTGTGATTGTGGAGGAAATTGTGGAGGGCATATGTATGTCCAGGTTTCCTCTGTTGCTTGCTCTATATATAGGGTTTAGTTCCTTTCAATTCTTAGCAAAATAATTTTTAAATACAGGTTTAAGGAATTTAAGGATTTTTTTCTTTTGACAGCAAAAGGGTTATTAGTTTGATTTTGGAAAGTTACAAACAGATAAAGGATCCAGGTGTATTTTAAATAAGATTTTGGAATTCATATAAGAATCCTTCTCATGGGAAAATGTTTTTGTTTTGAATTCTGTTTTAAAAAAATAAGATGAGATTTTGAAGGTTGGACACCAGAGGGAGCCAGAAGGAACTTCCTTTTTTTTATTCTTGTCAGAATTATAGAAACGTGTTAAACGTACATAGGGTAAATAGGATTAAAACTAAATGACATGCACCCAGTATTCGGCCACATCAATAGCACATCAACAAGAACTGTGGTGGCGCAGTGGATAGAGTGCAGTACTGCAGGCTACTTCTGCTGACTGCCAGTTGCCTGCAATCTGGCAGTTCAAATCTCACCAGCCTCAAGGTTGACTCAGCCTTCCATCCTTCCGAGGTGGGTAAAATGAGGGCTCAGATTGTTTGGGGGCAAAGTGCTAGCTCTGTAAACAGCTAAGAGAGGGGTATAAAGCACTGTGAAGCAGTATATGTCTAAGTGCTATTGCTATCTCCCATCCTCCCTCCCTCCCTCCTTCCTTCCATTCTTCTCAGTGGTTAGAATGCAGTATTGCAGGATAACTATGCCCACTGCCAACAGTTCGATCCCAATCAGCTCAAGGTGGACTCATCCTTCCATCCTTCCATGGTGGATAAAATGAGGCCCCAGATTGTTTGGAGGCACTATTCTGACTCTGTAAACCACTTAGAGAGGGCTGGAAAGCACTGTGAAGCTGTATAAGTCTGAGTGCTAATGCTAATTTTCTCTCATCAGTATGAGTCTGCCTCTGTACATGTTGAAGGACACTGTTTTCACCGTAGCATACACGAGATGGATTGTTCTTCTTCACTTTCACACAGAGAAGGAACTAAGAAGTCATTGATTCATATATCTTTGTCCTAGATCAAAAAACAGCAGCAAGATGTGGTCAGCTTCTTGGAAGTCAATAAGATTGAGTTTGAAGAGAAAGACATTGCGGCCAATGAAGAGAATCGCAAATGGATGAGGGAGAACGTCCCAGAAGACAGTCGGCCAGCCACTGGGAATCCATTGCCTCCACGTATCTTTAATGACAACCAGTACCTTGGGGTGAGCAACAGCCTCTGGTTTTTTTCCATTTGTGTTAAAAATCTGCTAGGTATTGTGGCCCGCCATTGGCCAGCAGATTCGGACAGCGAGGAGGTTGGGGAGGAACTTGGGCCAGTCCTGGAGTCTGGGGAAGGCTCGGATGAGGGCTCTGTGTTGGAGGCATAGAGGGGGCCAGAGCCATCTGACAGTGATCAACTGCCTTCGGAGTCAGACATCAGTGAGGCAGACGAACAGCTGGAGCCTGTTCCCAGTGTGCGCATGCACAGAGCTGCCAGATGAAGGGAACAGCTAAAGAACAGGGGTTGACTTGGGAGTAAGGCCACAGGTGGACAGTGAATGGCCCCTCCCAGAGGAAATGAAAGAGGAGCGAAAGGGGAGGGGAGTTTGCAGGAGACAATTAGTTCATTCCTGCATTCTTGCCAAGTATTGTGGTGTCTGAAAGATATTGGTGTGGCCACTCTCCAAGCCTGATAAACGTCAGTAATTTTGAAATATCTTAAAACATAGTGGGAGAGGAAAGACTTTTCTGGAGAGGAATTCACTGTAAATTAAATAAAAGGGGTTTATCGGGAGGAGGACTCAGCTTCATGCTGCTGTGGAAGCCTAGGTCAGAACACTAGGAAGCTTTACTCTATAAGCTTCAAATCTAGAATCCCTGCCTCAAATGGGCACATCATTTGCAAGTAACTTTTGGGGTGGAATGAGGTGGAAAGTCACAACAGAGGAGAAATGCTGGGTCTACTTCATTTGAACTGAAAAGGCTAAACAGACTTTTCTTCCAAGTTACGCTTAGAAATCCCTGGGCTATAAACTAAGCCAGCATTTCTCAACTTTGGCAATTTGAAGATGTGCCGGCTTCAATTCCAGAATTTTCAAGATATTTTTTAAATAGTAGAAATAGAGTCACAAATGCTTTGTTCGGAACCGAAGACCTTTCTGGATGTTGGCTATTTCTGGATGAATGAGGCCTACAGGCATTCTCATTTTCACCTCTGGAAAAAGGTGCTTTTTCAAGAGCGAACTGGACTTCAGCTTCTGAAGAGTTGAAGAAGCTTCTTGGATGAGAAGCAAAACGTCTTCGAAGAAAAACCAGAAAGTCCAGTTGCCTCTTGAAAAAGCAGCTTTGGGACAACCAGGACTTGGATGAGAATCTACAAAACAAAATTCTCCATTCAAGAATTTTGAGACTCTAGAAAGAGTGCAGGGAAGAGCCATAAGGATGATTAGGGGACTGAGGGTAAAACATAGGAACAATGGTTGCTGAAACTGGGTATGTCTAGTCTGATGAAAAGAAGGACTAGGGGAGACACGATAGCAATGTTCCAATATCTCAGGGGTTGCCACAAAGAAGAGGGAGTCAAACTATTCTCCAAAGCACTAAGAAGCAATGGGTGGAAACTAATCAAGGAGAGAAGCAACTTAGATCTAAGGAGAAATTTCCTGACAGAACAATTAATCAGTGGAACCGCTTGCCTCCAGAAGTTGTAAATGCTCCAACACTGGAAGTTTTGAAGAAGAGATTGTATAACCATTTGTTTGAAGTAGTGTAGGTTATCCTGCCTAAACAGGGGGTTGGACTAGAAGACTTCCAAGGTCCCTTCCAACTCTGTTATTCTATTCTTTTCTAATTAAAAATAGTTTAAAACGTGAATATTTGGTAATATAAAGAGTCTGCCCTCTAGGGAATAGCGGTCCCATATAGTTGAATTTGGCTGTATTTCCCAACTCAGAAATACTTCTCGGAGACTAATTCAAGCTACTCAGCATATTTATTGGCCCAGGTATAATCCAACCATCAGATTTCTTGCCAAACCAGCTGGAGTACGTGTTGATTTTTAAAGCCAACAATATGTAACTGAACCAGCCAAGTCCAATTCTCCAGGGATGAATTCCCTATCACGACTACTTTGTTTCTTACTAATGGAATAGCCTAAGAATAAAGGATGGGCTTATGAAGTCAACTGTAATGGACAGAATAGATTTCATTAAAAAAAGTATTGCGTATTAAGATGAAATTCTAGGATGTCTCTTGAAAATAATCATCTAGCCAGCTTCTGCTCAGAGGTTAGTAAAGTGTTGGATAGGTTCCTCTGCTCCCTTCAGTATCACGGAAAAATGGGAAATATATTAATACTAGCTGGACATCCGTGCTTCACAATGAAACTATGTGATTGAACAATGCAGGAGAAATCCAGTTCAATACATTGGCTGAGTGGTGGTCGGTAATTAAAACACATAAGGGAATATTGCTCCCGCTGCCTTGAGATCTATGGAAGCAGTTCCATAGGTGGAAGGCATAGACATTTTGGTGAAGTACCAATGTTTACTACTGTAATGAGCCCCAGACCACTCCTGAGTGAAGGAGTTGAACATCTGCCAGTTTGAACTGAGATAGCGGAATGTGAGGCAACTGGCAGTTGGAACAGAGTTCTTTTCAAGTGAGGAGGGGGAGTAGAACTCCTTAGCATCAGAGCGTTTTAATAATAATATAAGAAATACTAATGATCTGCTGGTCATTTTGAAAAAATCCTTTCTTAGCGAGCACCTAGAAGCCAAGAGGAACATACGTGCCAAATTTCAAATTTGTAGGCTTTATAGTTCTGGAGGTCTTGTGATGAGCGAGTGGTATTTGCCTTTTATATATACCCGTAGATATAGATTTATAAATAGGCATGATGGGTCTTTGTGAGTTCCTTTTTCTCAAAGATCAAATACTACAAACTGGTTCCTAAAGGCTATATACTGATGTTTCTTTTCTTCCCTCTCCCATCCCATAGGATTATGAGGCTTTCTTTGAAGCTAGAGAGAATAATGCCGTCTATGCTTTTTTAGGCTTGACTCCCCCACCTGGTTCAAAGGTAGGTTGCTTGAACTCTGTTTCCTGTGCTTTGAAAGTGTAAACTGGGAGTCTCCAAACTCAGCCACTTTGAGACTTGTGGACTTCAACTCCCAGAATTCCCCAGCCAGCATGCTGGGAGTTGAAGTTCATAAGTCTTAAAGTGACCAAGTTTGGAGATTCCTGGTCTAAATTGCAAGTGTTGCATTTAAAGTTTATTTTCTCTCACCATGAGAGCTTTTTTTTCCTGGATTTTCTCCTCTCCAATAAGGAACTCTTTATTACATGAAACAGTGCTAGATTTATCTCTGGCAGCAGTTAAAATTTTCAAAAAGATACTAGAGTATGCTGAGCATGGGTAAAAGAGAATTCACATTTTATATTTAAGGCTGATGAGCTTCCTTGTTTATTTTATCTTCATCTATTTTTTTACATCTTTGTTCTGTGACTGCCCCTTTAGTCTGGTCTTAGGATGAATACTAAGAATTTTTAATAGAAATAGTTTAGTGTTCCAATATATAATATTATATTAACCACCCCAGCTTTTGATTATCTTTCTTTTCCTCTTAAAAGCTTTAGTGATATTACTGAAACAGATGTAAATTTTCTTCCTTAACACACTTGACAAGCATCTCATTCAACAATCGAAATTTTGGGTTCAATTATGGTAGTAAGTTGAGGACCACCTGTACAGGTGACCAAATTGTTTTGTTTTATTTATTAAAAATAAACTTGGCTAACATTTCTCTCATTGTCTTTCCAGGAGGCAGAAGCACTAGCAAAACAAGGGGTGTGAATCCTTCCCCCCTTTCTTCCTCCCAGCCTCAAGCCTTAAAAATTCTGCAAAGAGAAAATCCTACAGCTTTTCTCCCTTACAATAGCAAAAACCAATGCGCTTGAAGAAAAAAAGAAGCAAAGGTTTTGTTGTTTTCCCCAAAATTACTGGCTGCTCTCTACAATATTCTGCCATATAGATTTAACAAGAAGCCACACCAAATAGTATTATCATTATGGATGATGATGATGATGATGATGATGATGATGATGATGATGATAATAATAGTAAATACAACTGTGCCACAATGAGAGAAAGAGAGAGAAATTAAATGAAGTTTCTGGAAACCCTTGATTGAATTTTGACTCTTGCAGCTCATCACCCTCTTTTTTTTTGTAAAATTAACGAAAGCATTGTATTTTTTCTCTCTGTGACACAGATCTGTAATTATACTTGCAGATGTAGAGAAAATCTAGCTGCAAAAATGTTTATTAATAAACCCCAGTGCCTCTACTGCTTCAAAAACCGAAATGACAAATAGGATGTCCTAAAGTTTGTTGCAATGTCACATAGCTGATGTTTGCAATGACTTGTGGTAGTTAGGATGTTTGTAGAGTTGGTCTTTTGTTATTTTGTAACATAGATTGATGCTATTGGAGTCTCTTTGATTGAATCAGGGCAGGATTTGCCAGAGTTGATCAGAACACAATGACAGTCTTAGGGAAAGGCAAGATTTTTGTGCAGTCTCAGTAAAATGTGCATTTCTAACCCTCTGGATTTATGAAAACAACAAAATAGTTCTTATTTCGCTAGAATGTGAAGCAAATGTAATATGGGGCCAAAATACTTTTTGTTATTTTTTTTATTATTATTAAGAAACAAGGTCAAGTAATTACGAATTAGAATAACACTTAGTTTGATATATTGAGCTTGTAAAATGTTTTCTATACAAGATGAGATTTGTTAAAATCAAGGGTCCAATATGAAATAAAACTGAATAAAGGTCATTTGCAGGAATGAAGCTTGTAGGTCTCTATGATATAGGAACTTCAACTGATTTTTCAGCCTGGTTTTGCAATGCTGAGAAGTTGCCTTTAGCAGTTTGTCAAACTCCTAGTATTTTCAGAATGTGTAATAACGATCAAAGATGTGGGCAAGAACCCCATCCCAAGAAACACATTAGCTACAAGTAATGCTGAAAAGTGTGTGTGTCACTCCTATGGATTTGGAAAGTTGTAGAAATGCAGCTGAATCACAAAGTCTTAATCAAATCACATCAATATAGATATATCCAATAGAAAGAATATACCAATATATATATATATATATATATATATATATATATATATATTGCTCAGGGTTTGAACTGTGGAGTCCTTGGTGCTCTCTGAGCTTGGTTGTTTGCTTGCAGATGTTTCCTTACCCAACTAGATAACATCATCAGTGAGATTAAGCCTGGGGTTTGCTTTCTGTTTTGATACAGCAGCTTGCCCTGCTAGCACTGGTGAGCAGTGGTTTTCTCCTTGGCAGTTCTTCAATTAACACATCTCCTTCAACAGCCAAGAACTAGATAAGCGGAGATTAACACCAGAGAAACAATCAAGCAGAAAATATCACCCTAATCAAGGAAGTAGCAAGGAGAAAACCACACCCCCAGCCACAGCCGGCAAGGCAAACTATATAAAAAAGGAGCATTGATGATATTATTTAGTCAAATTATAACAAATCATATGCAGATATCATCAAGCTTGGGGAATATCAAGAACTTCACAGATAAATAGATGTATGTTGCCTTTTTATCTCATGGATATTGTATTCTCAGCCCGTGCGGAGGACCAAAGTTAATGTAGATGACTCCATCCAAATATTCCCTTTCCCACTTAATAATACATGCAGATAAATACACAAATCAACATGAGGTTTTTTTTAAAAAACTAAGATTCCTGTCAGTTGACATGGTCCCTCCAGAATTTAAGTTCTGCAGGAATTGCCTAAGTTTATAATGTCTGCATTATTTTATCTGTGTTAGCTTTCATGAGGCCTTTGAGAGTCAAAATACAATAATTGCTTCTCTTTTGTGTTGTTTTCGGAAAAAATGTTTAGTATGGTGTTTTTCTTTGGAAATATGTAGTATGTAGAGCAATATTTGTCAGCTTTGCCAACTTTTAAGATGGGCAGATTTCAGCTCCCAGAATTCCACATCATGGCTGGCTGGAATATTTTGGGAGTTGAAGTCCACCCATCTTAAAGTTGCCAAGGTTGAGAAATGCTAATGTCGAATGTCTGGTTTTACCAGTTCTGGATTCCAAAAGAAAAAAAGAGGACCATCTCTTCTTAGTTCATACTATATGCTTTTGCACCAATGATCATTCCTAGTTGTTCCTGGCTCTTGGGCTGAGATTGGACAAAGAATACTCTGCAGGTTTGAGATGGGTTTTGATGGTAAGAAACTCAAGACAGGACAAATCCTGCATCCAGTGGCTGAAGACGGTTCCACAAAGTTTTTCACTCAAATATATTGATCTACATATATCTTCCTAATTCATTGCTATTGGAAAGCCTATGTTAGATAACCCCCTTATCTCTTAATAGTCTATTGTCATTAATAGTCATTAATTTTTGCATTAAATGAGTATATTGTAACTCAAACTTGTTATACTCTTAATTTCTTATAAGCAGTCTCTTATTATTATACTAACCCTCTAAGTCATTCTTTGTATGATATCCTCTACAACTATATCTTTTATTGTGTAATTTTTATATTCTGCAACAAGGATGGGCAACTCTGGCAACTTTACGACCTGTGGACTCCAACTTCTAGGACTTTTGGGACCTGACGTCCACAGGTGTTAAAGTTGCCATAGTTGCCCACATCCCTACGGCCTGCACTTTTCCTCTTACACAGGCCTACTCAGCGAGCCTTGTGGTTTTGGCTTGATTGTCATTCCCAGGAGCCCTATTATCGTTAGCAGTTGTCCTTTTGTTTTGTCTGCCGCTAACCTGAACTAGTGCCATTGCTTGGCCTGCTACATGGTAATTAGCGCTAGCGTGAGGGTTACATACCGCCCCATAGCGCTTCACAGCACTCTCTAGGCAGTTTACAGTATAGCAGCATTATTTGCATGTTGCCCCCCCCCCCCAACAATCTGGGTCATCCTCCTTTTACCAACCTTGGAAAGATGGAAGGCTGAGTCAATCTTGAGCCCACCAGGATCGAATTCCAGGCTGTGGGCAGAGTTTTGCCTGTAATTGTGCATGCTAACCATTGCGCCACCAGGATTCCTTGCCCCTTTGGGCAACTTGCAACTCTGTGAATAGCACTAGAGGTCTGTTCTTGCTGGGATTCTGCTAGTTCCTCTTTGGGCCTTTGATCACCCACCTTCTGGTCTATCAGACCTTGGCATCCATTCATAACTTCAGTTTTTCTCTCATAATCCCACTGTGCTTGAGTCTCTTTGGCTGGCAGTCCTGTTTCTTTTCCTAAATGATAGCAGTTCACAACTCATTTGAAACTTTTCTTTTCCCTATTTCATGATGGCCGTGGGCTCTGAATTAGGAAAGTTCAATCAGAAATATTTTTTTTAAAGTATGTGATAGGAATCACACATTTTTGAATAGATCGTCATTTTGTCTGTTACGTTGACCTTAATCGTGGCAAGGAGGATGTTGTACCAGCTTCCAATTCCAGAAATCTATTCATAAAAGCTGCACATCTTCTGCTGTTTTGTTATAATAATATGCAATTTCGTAATAGTTTTTTTCTACTTTTACACTCAAAACAATCATTGTTCTTTTTAACTGCTGCTTTCGCTTCAGGTATGGTGATCGCCAGCTTTTTAGTGCCTAGGAATCCTCTTTATATTTTTAACATTTTCTTTATCTGCAATAACTTCTCATAGGCAACTGAGGTTATAAAAGCCAACAGAAATGGGACCACTGAAAACCAAAGGGAATCTATCAGTATTTTTGGATTTTACAGTACAGAAATGTCTTTAAAAAAACTTTGAGAAAAAAAAAATCCCTGCTTCCAAATCAGTTCAAAGATTGATTCAACCTAAAGGCAACACATGGAAGGACATGGTGGCTCAGTGGCTAAGACGCTGAGCCTGTCAATCGGTAGTTCGGCGCTTCGAATCCCTAGTGCTGCGTAACGTAGTGAGCTCCTGTTACTTGTCCCAGCTTCTGCCAACCTAGCAGTTCAAAAGCACATAAAAATGCAAGTAGAAAAATAGGAACCAACTTTGGTGGGAAGGTAACAGCGTCCTGTGCACTTTCGGTGTTTAGTCATGCCGGCCACATAACCACAGACACATCTTTGGACAGCGCTGGCTCTTTGGCTTTGAAACGGAGATGAACACCGCCCTCTAGAGTTGGGAATGACTAGTACATATGTGTGAGGGGAATCTTTACCTTACCTTTACCTAAAGACAACACAAGCATTTGCAGGAATCATGTCCTCAAAGAAAACAGGACAGCTCTAAGTAACTTTACGTTATTATTTTATTCATCCAGATAATAACGGTATCTGAAGTCACAACTTCAAAAGATATGTTTCATTAGGACTTTCACTCTGGCGTTTTAAATGAGTCAAAATCCTTCTATCTGATAGGAGAGATTTCAAGTTGGTGTGTTTAACAGTGTGTCCACCCAGCTACCAGAAAAGTAATGGCTCACTTTTTGTGTTCTACTGTCAGAGAAAGGTGTTACTGCCTTATCCTCAAAGTAAACCTTATACAAAAAGCTGAAAGAGTGGACATTACTTCTTTGCAATTCCCATGTTTTTCACAGGGAGCTGAATTTCTTTGACATACAAAATTCCTGTTTCATCTAAACTTTTTTTTTAAAAAAATGGTTTAAGCATTGAACACATATAAAGGAACATCTTCAAATTGTTGCCACATTTTTCCCCATTCTATCTACAGCTGCTACCTTAAGGAATTTCTTAACTTCTTCATTTTCAGTTGCTTCATACAGCATCTCAAAGTCCTGAAACAAATACAAAAGATAGAAGTTAACTGAGTTAAGAAAGCAGAAGGGCACTGGGATGAAAGTCACATTCCGCTGGACGTCACTTTTCTTCAGAATGCTGTTACTGCTGAGCCTGAATCTGTTTATCCTAGATTCAAATGGCCATTCCATTCCTAAAGTCACTGGATTATGCCAATCACTCACTGACTATAGAAATCACATTTAATCATGATTTGTTAACGAGATTCAAAGAATATGCTACACTGAATGCAACCATACTATAGGTTACCATGGTCTGAGAACTCTTTATCAACCTTAATTTGCTCATTTGGATTGTTGGAAGGAGAAAGCAGAAAAGAAAACTCTATGGTGGGACAAACTTTTTTTGTCAGAAGATGGTAAAATATGCGATTTCTGCTACATACAAGATTTTTTTCCAATCAAAAATGAAACTAACTGACCTTGTCTAGGGACAACTTACCCTTCTGCAAATCTGATTGGTAGGTCAGCCCTAAAAATGGGAACATGGTTTGGTTCTTTTGTGCACTTTGGATGACTAACAGCTCATTGATGTAATGTAGTTCACACACACTATTTTCCCTATCCTTCCTTCCCTCCACCCCTTTTTTCCATTTGGAAATAATAGCATAGTCAATATGTAACCTGCACGGGGGATGATTCTAATGTTTGAAGAAGAAAAAGGCTGGAGATGGTGCCAATGAGGGAAGAAAAAAAGCAAGAATTGGAGGAAGTGAATAAATTCCAGATTTTTTTCTTGTTTTGGGAGGGAAGGTTAATGAGACATTATATTCACACACAAAATACCTTTTGAATAAGTGTGCTTTTATTCACCTTCCGTTGGTGCTGTCCAACTTGTTTTCCAGCCCTTATAACCAAATCCATAATTTGGTTGCCTCCCGCAATCTGATTTTCCTTACCCCGCAATACTCGTCTCCGTTAAAGATCTGGGGCGGGACTGCATCAGCCTTGCCAACTTTGTCCCTCATCTCTTGCAGCAAACTTTCACTAAGAGAGACATCCACCAACTGGTACTTCATGCGGTTCCCATCCAGAATACGAAGAACCTCAGACTGCCTCTGCTTCACCTAGATAGGATATCAACAGTTTTGGTGAAGAGGGAGGGTAGAGACTTTGGGATGTCACAGATCTGACAGCATCTCTTAACACTTCAAATCCAGGTGTTACCATGGGGCTGCCCTAGTCCTCCGCTTGGGATGATTCCGGGTTTTAGTTAGAAGAGCTGGAAGCTAACTTCATATCAAAAAGTTAGTTCAAAAGTGGGTGACTTTAGCTGGGGCTAAAAATGCAGCTTCCTCGGGGTTCATGCCCATTTTTGAGAACAGCCCTTCAATACAGCTTCCTTCCCCCCCACCCACTCAAATTCCCCTCCTCTATTTTAGTAATTTTGCATTTCCCTCCTTCCTGCCCTCTGCCAAGTTAAAATCACTATTTATATCACAATGGATTCTTTTTTAAATTAAAAGTTTGGTAATAGAGAACAAAGGTGCATTCGCTAACAAAGCCACATACGGGTTACAATCCCCTGAATATTTCCTGAAGTACAAACTTACAAATTACTTAGTTTATTATGCTACAGGAAAAAGAATCAATCCAGGCAACTAATTAGTATTTTTTAAACTTGTGCAGAAATGGTTTCTTTTTGAAAGTCTGCCCATCCCTGTATACTGCTTCTGACAACTACAGATTTCTGATGTCTTAGTCTTGGCATAGCTTTCTTGTAGTACTATTTCTATTGATTTTTCTGAAACTAATTTATTTTGAGCCATAGTTTGTGTGTTTCTATTTTTAAGAGTGGCAGTTTTTGAATGTTAAAAAAGTGCCTTGAATGGAATGCCTGTATTAGGAATTATTTTTGCTTCCAGCAGATGGAAGACGCTGGTGTAAAATTATAAAATGTTATATACACACACACACACACACACACACACACACACACACACACACACACACACACATATGATAGCACAACTTGCACTTCTTTAAATCTGTAAACTGCCTAGAGTCCTAAGAAATGAGGTGGCAGATGAAATGCATCAGATATATAGATTGAATGTCAGTCCAGATACCAATAGAAGGTAATATTTTTAACTCAGGCTTGAACGCTCTGGAGTTCTTGGTGCTCTCTGAGTTTGTTTCCTTGCAGGCATTTCAATACTCAACTAGGTAACAGCATCAGTGCTAGAAGAAAGTGGGGTTTGCTGTCTTATATAAAGTCTCTTCTAGGACTGGTGTTGGCTGCTGGATTTGAGTGGATTTGCAAGAAGGTTCCAATGAGTATTATTTATTACTTCATTGTAAGAGTGTATTTGTAGCTCTGAGTTGAACTGTTGTGGTCCTTGGTCTTTCTGAGCTCGGTTGCTTTCTTGCAGACATTTGACTACCCAACTAGGGTAGGTAATATGATCAGTGCTACTGTAGGAAGGAGTGGGGTTTGCTCTCTGTCATTCAAGGCTCGAGAATGTCTCATCTCTATTCTCAGCAGCTCCAAAGAAGCCCAGAGGGAAGGAGCTGGAGCCCCTCTTCTCCAGACATCCTTGCAGACCAGAGTTTGTGCATTTCAGAGCCCTTACCCAACACTGATCTCATTGCAAGCCTTTTATTGATCTTTTGAATTCAAAATAGTCTGTCTGGGGAATCCACTTCCCTGTCTCTCTCCCCTTACTCAGGATGCCCCCATCCCCAGAGATGGATCAGCATTTCCAGCCTGAGGTGATGGGAGTTGGCGGTCCAAGGGTTGTACTTCAACACTCAATGAAAGATGCTGGGGGGGGATGGGAATTGGGATCCCAATCTTTGGAAGGGTACTTGGGCTTGTATTTCCAAGGGACACAATGGATGCTTGGATGGCTGGGAGTGATGGTAGTGTGATCCATGAGGTCTCTGGAATGCTACTGGGACTTGTATTCCAGAGACACGCAAAGGATGTTAAGGTGGCTGAGAGTGATGGGAGCTGTGATCCAAGCCTTTGGAAGGGCACTGAAGCTTGTAGTTCCAAGACATAAAAGAGATGCTGGGTTGGCAGGGTTCCCCCATTTGTTTTTTTCTTCCTTCCCTTTTCCTTCCTCCTCCTTCCTTCTCTTTTCCTTCCGCTTCCTTCCTTCCTAATACTGAGCTTATTTTACCTTTCCACAAATGGGAAAAGAAACATTCCCATAATCCTTCCCCCCTTCTTTTAGTGATGCGAATTGTGATCCCAGAGTATGGAGAATAGATGAGGTTGTGGTTACAACACATGGAGAGCGATAGGAGTTGGGATCCCAGAGCCTTGGAGAACCACTGGGTTTTGTAGTCCTGAGACCTTCCAGACGGCGCTGGGAATAATGTTATGTGATCCCACAACTTGGCTGGGAATAATGGGAGTTATGATCCCAGGGGCACCGGGAAGGGCTCGCAGTTCCCAGGCAGGCGAAGGGCGCTGAGAATGACTGGAATTGTGGTCCACACGTCTCTGGAGGGAAGGGGACCTGCAATCTCAGCCACAAGGAAGGCGCTGGGGATAATGGGTCCTGTAGTCTCCGCACTCTCGGAGGGCGACGGGTTGCAGAAAGGTTCGGGGCGGCTCGCCCTCCCAAGTAGCCCGGCTTGTAAGGAGCTCTCGGGCGCGGTCGCTCCCCCAGGCTGCCCCTCACCTCCCTGGAGCCCGTCACGCTGGTGTAATACACTCGAAGGGCGGCCATGCTCGCCCTGGGCCCGCCGTTGCTATGAGAACACAACCGCCAGCGAGGCTCGGCCGTTCAGAGTGGTCACTCGCGCTGCCACTCAAAGAGCAGCCCGCCCCCCTCCCCGGTCTCTCCTTTCCCTGGTATTGTTCTTCTGCGCCCCTTGCGGGCCGGCGGGGAACTGTGTTCCTGCAAAGGCCATCAGACGGAAATAGACTTTTTTTTTCTCCCTCTCTTGTGGACCTTTAAGAGGTCGGTGTTGCGATGCTTGCGCATCCCGGCTAGCAAGAAGGGAATGGTAGGAGCTGGAGTCCAGCACCGAGACTGCCTGGGAGTTCTGGCCAATGCAGGAGATCTGAGATTCAGGGGAGAGGAGGCCAGACATGTTTTGGGGATCGAAGAGAAGAGAATAGAGGAAAGAAGAATAGAATAGAATAGAAGCCTGTAACTAGGAAACCATGATTTGCCCTAAGCTTGTTATAGCAAACCTGGTATTAAACCATAATGAATAAAATAGTGAGCTATAACTAAGGTGGTATGGTCTACAGGTAAAACCGCACTTGGAATACTGCATCCAGTTTTAAAAAATATGTTGAAGCGCAGAGAAGAGCAACAAAGTTAAAACATAATGAACAGTTGCAGGAATATTCTGCAACACCCCCCCCCCCCCAAGGCTATTCATGCCTTTTATTTGGGGAAAAAAAAACACAGGCCCATTTTCGTGAAAAAACGGGCTGTTGTTGGAAGGTTTGCAGAGTGCAAAAACTTTTTTTTCCTTTTGGAAAGCTCTTCAACTGATTGATGAGAATTAAATTGATCAAGTGCTGTGCCAGCCGAAAAACTTACCTATCTACTGTATTTCCCTCTCTCTCTATTTCTCTCTCTCTATCCCTCTATCTACCTACCTACCTACACACACACTCTCTCCCTACCTACTACTGTATTTCTCTCTCTCTTTCTCTCTATCCCTTTACCTACCTACCTACCTACCTACCTACCTACCTACCTACCTACCTAACTAACTAACTAACTAACTAACTAACTAACTAACTACTCTCTCTCTCTCCCTACCTATCTACTCACTCTCTCTCTCTCTTTCTCTCTATCCCTTTACCTACCTACCTACCTACCTACCTACCTAACTAACTAACTAACTAACTAACTACTCTCTCTCTCTCCCTACCTATCTACTCTCTCTCTCTCTCTCTTTCTCTCTATCCCTCTACCTACCTACTGTATATCTCTATTTCTCTCTCTATCCCTTTATCTATCTACTAACTACTCTCTCTCCCTACCTATCTACTATATTTCTATATCTATATCTATATCTCTATATCTATCTATCTATCTATCTATCTATCTATCTATCTATCTATCTATCTATCTATCTATCTATCTATCTATCTATCTATCTATCTATCTATCTATCTATCTATCTATCTATCCATCCATCCATCCATCCATCCATCCATCCATCCATCCATCCATCCATCCCTTTATCTACCTATCTACCTAACTACCTAACTACCACTCTCTCTCCCTCCCTACCTAATGTATTTCTCTTTCTTTCTCACCCTGTCTATTCCTCTACCTATCTACTTTTTTAAAAAAATGCCTCTTCAAAACCTTGGTGCATCTTATACTCCGAAAAATATGGTACATTTTCGTTTTCCTAGTTAAGTTGTACTTCCTCTTTCCTGTGCAGTTCCGCAAATTGTATCAGTTACAAGAGAACAGCACTTATCTGCCTCATTACACAATAAAATTTTTAAAAGTCAGATCCTTTTTTGGATTTACTATCGCAGGAGGGGTGGCCACAGAGATTTCCCTCCCCCCTCACTGGCAGTGACTTGTTGTTAAATGCTTGAACATTGCAGAATCCCAGAGATTCAAGCATGACTTGTAGAGAGTAGAACATCTGGGCAATCTTTGAAAAAAGTTCAGAAAGGAATCATCCTTGTCTCTATTTTGTGGCCGTTTTCCCTCCTGATCCCACAAAGCATGTAATCAGCAAAGGTACGTTTATTGCAAACACAGGGAGGTTAACGTTTTATGTAATTTAAAATATGTTAAGGCTATAATCCAGGGCATTTTTTGCAAGCCTCTCAGAATTGCTTGCTAGTCAGATGGGAGGAATACATTTAAGAAATAAATACAAATAAACAAACCAAAATGTAATTGGGAATATGTTTTGCTGAAGGGGCCACCTTGAGATAGCCCCAAACTATGACAATTTGAGTTCCCATTGGTTAATGTATGGTAGTTCATGGTAAGATTTGCAAGTAATAGTGACATTTTTGGAATGAATGTTTTAAAATCTTTTTTTAATTTTTTTTTGCAACGTAATATATACAGGCAGTATCACATGGATGCAAAAAAGGCTTGGGGACAAATATAAATCTAAGCTTAGCTGAAAATCATACCCCTACTGTTTTACCTTCTTGGATTATATTATTTTAATATTGTACAAAATCTATCTCTGCACCCTGTCTCCTATAGTTTATCTGGGGTAAACTAACGTGGAGAGATAACACGTTAAACCTTTTGCCAAGAGACAATACTGTAGAATTTCCTGCAATATTTTAGTGATGACCTACAGAGTATGGCTTTATCGCTTGGACTATGGGTAAATTTAAAACAAATTATACAGAATCTGCCCAACTAGGCAGTGTCATAGAGGATACTCATCTTATAATGCAATACAATAGCAGAGTTGGAAGGGACCTTGGAGGTCTTCTAGTCCAACCCCCCGGCCTAAGCAGGAAATCCTATACAGTTCCAGACAAATGGTTATCCAACATCTTCTTAAAGACTTCCAGTGTTGGGGCATTCACAACTTCTGGAGGCAAGCTGTTCCACTGATTAATTGTTCTCACTGTCAGGAAATTTCTCCTTAGTTCTAAGTTGCTTCTCTCCTTGATTAGTTTCCACCCATTGCTTCTTGTTCTACCCTCAGAGAGGGTAGTTTCTACCCTTGGAGAATAGTTTTACTCCCTCTTCTTTGTGGCAACCCCTGAGATATTGGAACACTGCCATCATGTCTCCCCTAGTCCTTCTTTTCATTAAACTAGACATACCCTGTTCCTGCAACCGTTCTTCATATGTTTTAGTCTCCAGTCCCCTAATCATCTTTGTTGCTCTTCTCTGCACTCTTTGCACCTTGAAACAAAACAGGTGGAAATATTCACACAAGTGGTCCCCTCCCTCTGGACTATAGTATTCTCCCCTCCAAATTTAGTCTGCCCCCATCCTGATGATCTTTCTGGACGTGACAAAAATAATCCTCTTCAAGAGACCTTCCAACTTGTTTTTATGGCAGCTACGCTTTTATTTATAGATTGTAAAAGAAACAGAATCAGAATAGAGCTGGAAGGGACCTTGGAGGTCTTCTAATCCACCCCCTCCCCCTGCTCAAATAGGTGATCCTATACCATTTCAGACTGGTGGCTGTCCAGTCTTTTCTTAAAAACCTCCATGCAGCACCCACAACTTCTGAATGCAAGCTGTTTCAATAGTTAATTGTCCTCCCTGTTAGGAAGATTCTCCTTAATTCCAGTGTGCTTCTCTCCTTAATCAGTTTCCATCCATTGTTTCTTGTTTTGCCCTCTGGTACTTGGGAGAATATTTCACCCCCTCCTCTTTGTGGCAACCTCTCAAATACTGCAATACTGCTATCATGTCACTCTTTAGTCCTTCTTTTCTCTAGACTAGCCAAACACAAATCCTGCAACTGTTCTTTATATGTTTTAGTCTCCAGGCTTTTAATTATCTTCTTTGCTCTTCTTTGCACTTTTTCCAGTTAGATTGTTTTTTTTAAAAAAATATTTATTAATGTTGCAGTTCTTTTTATACGTTTATTACGTGTTTTTTTAATTTTATTTTAAGCCACCCAGAATTGGAAGAAAAGGCTGTTGTATAAAATTGGGCCTAGAAAAATAATTCATTGGGGTTATTTAACTTGCAGGACTTTACACAACTTGGGTAAACTTGTAGTGATTTCAGAACAAGGCACCAAGTTGAGAAAATTTTGATCAGGATCGAGAATCACTTAGGATGTGGGACATGGTTTGGGTGAGCTTTTAAGAAGAGATTGGACAGCCCTTTTGTCTGGAATTGTATAATTATAATTGTATAATTGTGCTTGAGCAGGGGGCTGGGCTAGAAGACCTCCAAGGTCCCTTCCAATTCTTTTATTCTATTAAATCTATCGTGAGAATAATTCAGGTGAGATCTAGAATGGGCCAAGGTAAAACATCTGTAAGAAATGTGGAAATTCATCTGGAGGGTTTATATTTTGCTCCCCCACTCTCCTCCACGCCTTATAATAACTCTTAAGATTCAGCCTGCTCTGTGTGTTCTGCAGAAAAGACAAGTTGAGAAAATTTTGATCGGGGTTGAGAGGCACTTAAGATGTGGGACATGGTTTGGGTGAGCCTCATATGCTCAACCACAATTTCCTGTTAACCTTTTTCTTTTTGAGAAATGAGACTCACAATAAACGAGGCGTGAGAGTTAAAAATAGTAAGTTATTAAATTAAATAGCAATTCTGGACTGAATGGACATATTTATCCTCTTTTCATAAATACCCGAAGGAAATTATTACAGCAAAGAAGAAACTGAGAGGTCCTTGGTGGTCTCTGAACTTGGTTGTTTTCTTACAGATTTTTCCATACCAAACTAGGTAACATCTTCAGTGATCCAACTCAAGGGCTGTTGTTTACTGTTTGTTTGTCTGAGTTAGTAGTTACTTGATTGGAGTATTTATTACTATTTGTTTGTTGGTACTAATACTCTTGGTATTAATCTGTCCTTATCTGGGTGTTAATGGTTGGTGGGAAAATGTTTTGGTCTTCTTGTTTCCTATTTTGTTTTCTGACAGTGCAAACCACTAATATATAAAAAGAGAGCAACTCCCCACTTCCTTCTAGCATTGATGATACTACCTAGTTTGGTAATGAAACGTGGTCAGTAAGAAAACAACCAAGCGGAGAGAGCACAAAGAGCCCAGAGTTCAACCTTGAGCTTCAACTTTTCTCTTCTAAAGAAGAAACTCTAATTTGACTGACTTGTAGGTTTTGCTGATAAAAGAAATTGATGTACCAACTTTCTAATTCCTTGAAAAAGGAGAAGAAATAGGAACGCAGTTAAGGAAAATGAATCAGAGGCTAAACAGCATATACATTGCATCAAACATTACTTCCTGAGTAATGAGGACCCAGATTGTTGGGGGCAATATGCTGACTCTCTGTAAACCGCTTAGAGAGGCCTGAAAGGCCTATGAAGCGGTATATAAGTCTACTGCTATTGCTATTGCTATTCCTTAATCAGCTTTTCTTGAACAAGCTGCAGTCAGATGGGTGTCTGTGTGGCAGACTAAGATGTAAAATACGTCAGAGTGCGCACAGCGTGACTACTATTTTGAGTCAACCCAGGAGTAAAATACAGTACACAGAGGTTTTGTCTTTCAAACAGTGGTTTATATACAAGACTTATATATACATACATACACGTGTTAGGCAAATACCAGGCATTCAATCAATCTTCAACTCTACATGGGGAACCACAATGGAGATAGAATGTAAGGAGGGAGATATAGGAGGAGGAGGAGGAGGAGGGAGGGAGAAAGAGAGAGAGGGAGAGAGAGAGAGAGAGAGAGAGAGAGAGAGAAAGAGAGAGAGACCCTCACATGGCTTCCCTTATATATACAGATTCTTAAATTTGATTTGGATTTTATTCAATTTGTAGGCTGCCCTATTCCCTGAAGGGACTCAGGGCGGCTGAACAAAGCCAAGGGAGGGGAAATTACAAAAAATAAGACAAAGACAATCAGACAATACAAACAGTTTAAAAGCACAACAGACACAGCAGATTCGAGTGGTGGGGGGAACTCAACCCCAGGCTTGCTGGGACAGCCAGGTCTTCACGGCCGTCCGGAAGGCCTGAAGGGTGGAGAGTGTCTGAATCTCCACGGGGAGCTCATTCCAAAGGGCCAGGGCAGCCACAGAGAAGGCTCTCCTCCGAGTAGTCGCCAGCCGACATTGGCTGGCAGATGGAATACGGAGGAGGCCTAATCTGTGGGATCGAATGGGTCTGTGGGAGGTAATCGGCAGAAGGCGGTCTCTCAAGTACCCAGGTCCAATGTAGGGCTTTATAAGTAATAATTAGCACCCTGAAGCGTATCCGGAGACCAATAGGTAGCCAGTGCAGCTCGCGGAGGATAGGTGTAACGTGGGTGTACCGGGGTGCACCCACAATCGCTCGCGCGGCTGCATTCTGGACCAGCTGGAGTCTCCGAACACTCTTCAAGGGCTGCCCCATGTAGAGCGGAAGTAACCCTGCTGACTTATATCATCTTGGTTGACAGCGTTACAGCAGCTGGTCAGCTATTAAATTACCCTGACAAAATACAATCTACAAATCATAATATGGATTCATAGAATGCATTGAGCTAAAGCAAAGCAAACGTCCTCTGTAAGAGTTTTCACCCATCTAGCTAAACCAATTGTGATCCAATTTGTGAGCAAATTCTTCCTGCGTAGGCTATACCATGTTGTGTGAATCCAACCATCATGATCTACAAACCATAGTTCATGGTTTAGAATGTATGATCTCAGCCAAAGGAATCAGGAGTCAATATCCACAGACGGATACTTTTTTATTTGCTTGCTTAACTATAAATCATTTTCAGTGTATTTTGAGCCACTGAATAGTTCTCTAAGTGTTTTTTCTGGATAACTTAGAACAACCTGGTTCTCTAATGTTCCTTCTTATCTTTCTGGTGTTTTGCAATGGCTTGCCAAATTATTGGGATTAGAGAATATGTTTTGCTTAGCATAAGGGCAGCGCAGAAAAGGAAGAGCCAAAATTTAATCGCTGTAAGAGACGCTTTCCAGATGTTTTAGACCAAGGGTAGCCAACCTTTTTATACCTACCGCCCACTTTCGTATCTCTGTTAGTAGTAAAATTTTCTAACCGCCCACCGGTTCCACAGTAATGGTGATTTATAAAGTAGGGAAGTAACTTTACTTTATAAAATTTATAAAGCAGAGTTACAGCAAACCCCTACCGCCCACCATGAAAGCTGGAACACCCACTAGTGGGCAGTGGGGACCAGGTTGACTACCACTGTTTTAGACTATAAATTCCAGAATTCCTACACGCTGACCATGCTGATGTGGGAATTCTGGAATCTAATAAACCAGGAAGATCTTGGTTTAAAGAAGGCTGAGGATATTTTGCTGCTGTCTTAACCGAGGTACAATGAATTAAGCAACTGAATTTGTTTTCTCTTTCCTTCTCTAAATAACTTCTCTGTGTATTTTTTTTTAAAGGCATTTGCTCTGCATAGTCTTTTTGAAGGTCCGTCTTCTGAGCCACCATGCTGGCAGAAAGCTTCATAACTGTCTTTGCCTATAAAGGTGAGCTTTTTGACTCCCATCAAAGCCAGTTGCTGAAACCTGTCGGACAAGAAACTTGGCAAAGCCAGTTGGCAAATACGGATGAAAACGAACAGCTCTTTACGGAATCTAATCAGGACGCAACTGGTGGTGGGAACATGGATCCAAAAAGTCATCAGCAGATCCCTGGACAAGATGCCCCAAGGAACAAAATCCAGAAAATGCCCCTGTCTGTTCCTCAGCGCTTACCAGTTCAAGAGCAGCACTGTGGGAAAGATCTGGATTTGTACAGATCTTGGTCATGCCAAAGTCTTTATCAGAATTATCCCGATCTGCATATTGGAGGAGATCATATCGCTGATCATACACAATGTGATTCCGGCTGCTTCATGTACCAGACTTACAACGAATTGTCTGGTCCCGTGTTCCTGTCTACAGACCTCCCCTTAGATGCTCCCTTCCCGTTACAGAAACCCAGGGTGCTAAAGGTGGGGCCCGGGGATGACGTTGGGGAGAACAGCCTGGCTCCCCACAAGGAGCCCCTTTCTAACTCGTTGCTTAACAAACACATGGAAAAGGAAATGCAGGAACTGTATAAACAGTTTTGGGAAGAGAAGTTGACTCACTGCAATTCCATCACCCACTGCCTGATGTCGAACGGCCTGATGAGTAACCTCGGTGAGGCCCACCACCCGCTGTCTCATGGACACCAACAAACGCTCTTGCACTCCCTGGCTCGCCTGGGCTTGCACAACACTAGTGGTGGAAACAGCAGTGAAATTAGCACGCCGAATTTGCAAATCTCATGATTTGGCAAGAGAAAATGTTTGTGATGCAACGTGCAATAAATTCTTTAAAAACAGACAAAAGAAATGAGACAGTCTTTGGTTAATAGCAATACACTTAGACTTACAGACCACTTTACAGTGATTTACAGCCCTCTCTAAGTGGTTTACACAGTCGGCATATTGCCCCCAACAATCTGGGTTCTCATTTTACCCACGATGGGCGCTTCGCCTTAGCTGTTACAATGTAATCAGGGTTAACCGGAGAGGCAGTTTCTGTAAGCAGGACAATAAAGATGAGGCTAGAAACAACACCAGAATGTTTCCTTCCTGCCTTCCTTACAGGATTAGCCCTGTAAAGTGGAAAAAAACAAAAGGATATTTCTTTCAGCAACCGGTTCTCCGAGCTGCTTAGAAAGTTAACAACCGGGTCTCCCAAATAGGTGCAAACTGGCTGAATTCCACCACTGGCAACAACCTATATACAATGGAGCCCCATCGTGTATATTAAAAAATCTGAGAAGTTCTTGAAAGAAACCTAGGCATTATTAATCGTATTTTAGGGCTTATGCTGCATTTGTGTATCACTGGTTTTTAGCTATTAACAAAACATCAGATCAACAGAATAACAAAGTTGGAGGGGACCTTGGAGATCTTCTAGTCCAACCCCCTGCTCAAGCAGAAAGCCCTATACCATTTCAGGCAAGTGGTTGTCCAATCTCTTCTTAAAAATTTCCAGTGTTGGAACATTCACAACTTCTGGAGGCAAGTTGTTCCACTGATTAATTGTTCTCAGTGTCAGGAAATTTCTCCTTAATTCTAACAGCATTATAGTAGGAATTTTAGAGTAGTAGTAATAGTGATGGTAGAAAAATACACTTACCGTAGAAACTATTTTTGACCCTGGCTTGATTCTAAATTGTACAGTATTCCTTAAGGTGTTGTAGGACATTTACAATAAGAGACTTACTCGCTTTGGGGAGTTGTAATTGTCTAAGGGTTGGACTACAAATGTATCTGCTTTCATCCCCTCAGTTTATTTTTGCATTTCAAAAACATTGTCCTGTAAATTTATATTTCTCCAGATCAGCCTTTAAAAAGAAAAAGCTTTATATCTGCTGTGGAAAAATAATCAGGAATACATTTCGGGGAAAGCAAAATGCATTTGGAGAAAGTTGTGAAGGATTCTAGTGGAAATTGTAGAATTCTTCATGGCAAGATATTTATGAAACCATAACATGACCTAAAAACTTGTGACATTAATTTTCCGGTTAAAAAAGATAGGGGAACAGAAACAAACTGGATTTCTGCTTTTGACATGTCAGTTTCTAACCACTTAAGATAATTCATTGTTGATCCTTTTTTTTTTCTGAAATGGAAATATGACCCAGGACTTTATACATATAAAGCCCTGAAAGTTCTTAGACACTAAGAAAACAGTTTTTAGATTCTTTAATGAATTGATCCATACTAACTGGCAAAAAATGTCTCTGTTCATCTAATGGTGGAGTCTCCTAAATGATATCCAGAAACACAAAACTAACTTCAAAACAGGACTTTCCCGGGAGATTCTTTTTCCCATCTGGCATTTTTTATTTCATGAAACACTTATTTGAAGTTTTTTTTAAAAAAATGAGCAGCAGGCCTTCTGATTACTGTAGTAAAACTGGGCAGCTGCAGCCTGGTATTTTAACCTGAAAGTATGTCTAGACAAGGTCAGAGATGAAGGTTAATTGAGAACATCCTTGGGAGGGGACAAGTAAGATTGCAATGAATTTGCTTGGTAACTGATGTCCCTCTGGCAGCCATTTTGGTATTGGGCAAATCTTGTCTTACAAGTCATTTTAGAGAACTACTAGCCGATAACCCGGTGTTGCCTGGGTATTTATTTATAGGTCTGGTCCAAATGTAATTTCTAATGTTGGATTTTTCCCCTTAGCAGATGGAGCCCCCTTGTGGAATACTGTGAAGCCGTTACCATGGCAATTCCACTTTAAGGCAGTACAGTAGAAGCCATTTTAAGGCACAACAGGCTGTATCTTAACAGAACACATACCCCGAGGTATGTTAGGGGTGTCTTACCCACATAGTGTTTGTTTCCAGAGAGTAAGTCATCTGTGTACCAAGTTTGGTTGAAATTGTTCGAGGCATTCCAGAGTTAGATTGGAACACACACACACACACAATTTCCCAAATACTCTTCTAGCCTCAAAATCTTGGATTTCTTTGCTTGAATGGGTTTTACTCCATTTCTGGGAGTTTTTTTTTTAAATTGTTAAAATAATGAAATACAAAATGAAGTCTACAATAAAAAGTGGAGAGGTCTACAGTCCAATGGAGAAAAGAGCAACATTATCATCCAAATGAATCTTTATTGGCTTAGTCATCTGGCCAACTCAAAAAAAGAAAACAAATATACAAATAGATACAAAGAAAACAAGAATATGCTCGAAGTAAGTCATCACCCCTACAGTTAACCCCAATCTGATCTAAATCGATATAAATTTTAGAATAGTTTTTATTCTGTTCAATTAAAAAAGAAAAGTTCCTTACGATAAACATAAATATGTATATGGAAATGTCCATTATTGAGCTTATCATTAAGTTTAGATCTTATAGTCACATAACAGAGGTGGGTTTGCTCCCGGTTCAGCCCAGTTCAACTGAACTGGTAGTGGAATTCAGAACTGGGTCACAGAACCGGCAGTGACCCAGGCCTACCATACCCCCAAACTGGTTCCTTTGCCACTGCTGGGCCACCGCCATTTTGGTTTTTAGTGACTGGGCAGTTCACTGTAAATTGTGCATATGGGTAGTAAAACCAGCAGCAACCCACCCTTATGTGTCACATAATGTGTCGTTTTCTCATTTTTAAAGCACACAAACTTTTCAGAAATAACACAATGTGGATCCATCCTTTAAAATCAAGAGAGTAACTTTTCCCCCTAATATATGTATGTTTCTGTGTGTGCGGATAGATGGATGGATAGATAGACCTCAAATTCAACCAAATAAAAGTTGTTCCTAAGATAACTTCCATATTTTTTTTTGGTGTTTAAATGTTTTATTCATTTTCATTTTCAATTTTGTACATTCACTTATATACTGAATATTGCAGTAATAATAATATAATAATAAGAAAAGAAAAACCCCAACCTAAACACAACTCGTCATAAACCCAACCTATCACTTTCATACACCCCTTCTTCTCCCCCTCCAACTTTCCTTTCTCCCTCCAACAATCACCCCTCTTACTTCCCTTTCCCCTCCTATCTTCCTTTCTCGCCTTCCTCACCCTCCTTCCCCTCTCATCCTCCTTACATTCCCCTCTTCCTCCCTCCTTACTTCTCCCTCTTCCTTTCCTCTACTTCTCACTATGGTGCATTTCTCTATTCCTTAATCTATTCAGTTACTAAAAATTACGCTAAAAAGAAAAAAGAAGGGAAAAAAATAAAAAGAAAAAAAAGAGAAAAATAAAAAGAAAAGATAAGGATCAACAGTATACAAGTGTATTCTTCTTATTCTATATATTGAAACTATATCTCCACCCACCCACCCACCCCCAATGAACCCCCCTCCCTAATCCCCTCCGACTTCCCAGGTCCCACACCCGGCACAGTTCAGTACCATTCACCTTCTAAAATATCTTATTAACAATAATAATGAAAATAAAATAAAAAGAACACTCCGAAAAAGAAAAAAAAAAGAAAAAGTAAAAAAAAAAATTAAAAATCTTTTGCATTATGCTCAGCCTCCCATCATTCTTAAAATTTAAACAGTGTAAATCATTCCGTTTATATTTTGTCCTCGTCCCTTACTTCTTTGATATTTACCCCCATCTTCCTGTAGACTCTCCAGATAGCCTTTCTTAACCTTATATTCAAATATTAGTTTATACAAAAATCAATTTATCTTCAAATACAGAGCAATCTAATCATACTTTCGCTACTCATCTTCCTACCCTTCGTTTCTCATCTCCGTTCCTCCCAAGCCCAAATTCCATAAGATTAGGATCTCGCTCTTCACTTTAAAGTCCTGAGCTTTTTATGTTATACTTCAAGCATGTAAATCCGTAAAATGTATGCCCAAAATCCATACCACTTCATTCAATCCCAAGATCCCTTCATCGATATCCCGCTCCACCTTCCCTTCTGCCCCGCTCCTCCCGACTCCATTCATCCCAAACCGCAATTCAAATAAATCTTAGTCCCCGCTTTCCTCACAGAAAACAATTCATGCGCAGTTTGGATTGAGATCCAAATAAGTCTTATAAAAGTCCCGTATAATATCTGTCCAAAATAAGCAATGCTTCTTTCCATTCCTCATCGGTACACAGAAATCCTAAAGTTTTAATCAGTCCAAGAGCTTAGAAAGTATTTTAAAGACATCGCTGGATCTATATTCTTTACTCTTCTGCCCTTCCGGAAAGAGAAGGCAACCCTCTGCCTTATAACCACGTGTCCCGCTGCTTTGAAAATATGACTAAATCCTCAGTTTCCGCTCTTCTGCCTCTCCAGTAGGGGGGGAACAACTCCCTCCTTCTTGTAACCAAATGACTTGCTGCTTGTCTTTCCTTCACCTTGTCCTTCCGCATTTCCGAGTGAGTCAAGAAGCCCCGCCTTCAGAGTTTTATAATAAAAGTCCCGAGCTTCCGAAACAGAATTAATACGAAATCTTTGATTTTCGAGTGTAACAGTGATTCCAACTGGAGCTTCCCATTTATACTGTATTTGACGATTTCTAAGTTCTTGGGTTAAAAAAGTATAGCCTCTCCTTGCTTGCAGCATCTGGAGCGGGATTTCTTTAAAGACAAACAAATCATGGCCATCGATTCGGAGCTTGTTGTTGTAAAACTTTTGGGTGATCGCATTTCTGGATTCTCTTGTGAAAAAGTATATAATTATGTCTCTTGGAAGCTGTCGTTGTTCTGCTACACGCGAATTCTGGCGATAGATTTTTCGAATATTCCAATCAAAATTGAATCCCGGACCTCCCACCGCTTGGCTGAAAGCTTCTACAAACGTCTGTTTCAAGTTCTCTCCTTTCTTTTCGGGCAGTCCTCTGACTCTTATTGCAAACGCCTTTCTGTTATAATTTATCATTATAAGTTGTGTTTGAGTATCTCTAATCTCTTGTTGTAATGCTTGGATGTTGGAAGTCAAATTAAAATTAGCCTCCTCCAAAGTTTCCAATTTAGTCTCCATTTCTTCAATATAATCTTTCAAAGTAGACGTAACTTCAAACATATCCGCCTTTATTTGGGCAATTTTAGTCTGTATTTTATCGCATAAATCCAGCACAAATTCTTTGATTTCTTGTTTAAAGTCATTGAGTATTTGAAAAAAAAGCTCCTGTGTCAAGGAATCTCCAGCAGGGGGTGTAGGAGGCAAAGGCAGCGATTTACTAACAAGTTCTTTAAGCACATGCGGGGGGGATTTTTTTGCCTGCTTAGACCTGGGAGGCATTATAGATAAAAGCTGAGAATAAACAGATAAACAGTGTCTTCACTTGGTCAGTTTTCAATAAATTATTTGTAGGTTTTGCTTGATAATGAGTAGCAATCTCCGGGGAGATAAAGCCGGTTAATTACGTCATCAATCACCAACACAGTAAAAACGCCATTTTGTAGCCCGGTTGCACAAAGAAGTTTCAAAGGAAAAACAAGGCTGGTGTTTAGATAGTTATAAAAAAAAAACATCACAGGAGTAAGACCCGCTCGTGTTAGCCTTAAGTTACTTTAAGCAATTTATCATTGTCCTGAGGGGGGGGGATCGCCTGTCTAGGGCTGCAAAAAGGCAGCTGCGAGGAACTGGCTGGAGATAAGAGCTCAGTTACACTGGATCTCTTCTCCGTTCGCAGCCCCAAAAAAAAAGAAAAGGGGCTGTGAACTACGAATAAATCCTAGCACCTGAGCTTCTGCCTGCCCCTTTCTGCCAGAAAGGGGTGATATCTATTGATCTTAATTAGATATACAGACCAGAACTCTGAGAGGGGCTCCGTTGAGCTCCTTCGGCGACAGCTCCTCCCCCAGGAAGCCGATAACTTCCATATTTTAGGAACTAGAACACTGAAATTCTTGAACGTTTCCTCTTATAACAAGTAATGTGTGCATTAACAAGTATAAGAAACCAAACCAAAGTTATAACTGAAGGAGACTGAATGATCTGCTTTAAAGAACCTTCAAAGATCTCACATCATCACCAACTCCATCTCAGCTAGTTGCGCTAGTGGTCAATTTCACAATGTAACAAAGTACCACTAACAAGGGAGTGAAAAAAGCTATAGGAGAGGAAATAAACACTGCAGGCCAATGGAGGAGAATGTTTGTAGCTCAGGGCTGAAATGAAAGGTCCTTGATGATCTCTGAGCTTGGCTGTTTTTTTCTCAGACATTTCATTACCCAAACTTAAGTAACATCATCAGGGCTGGAGTGCCAGCCCTGATGATGTTACCTAGCTGGGTAATGAAACTTCTGAGAAAAAAACAATCAAGCTCAGAGAGCATCAAGGACCTCGCTAACACAACAGGGTTACAAAGGCAAATAATTATGCGTCAGAAGTAGTCAACCTGGTCCCTACCTCCCACTAGTGGACGTTCCAGCTTTCATGGTGGGCGGTAGGGGTTTGCTGCAACTCTGCTTTATAACTTTTATAAAGTAAAATTACTTCCCTACTTTATAAATCACCATTACTGTGGAACCGGTGGGCGGTTAGAAAATTTGACTACTAACAGAGATACAAAAGTGGGCGGTAGGTTTAAAAATCTTGACCACCCCTGCTCTAAGTGGACCATGTCTTCTCTGTGCTTGACTGTTTCCCCTTTTCTGCCTCCCGATGTAGGGGAGTTCACTTGGCTGTAATTCTTAGAATTTTTAGAAGTTTAAAGTATTCCATAAAATGGAGATGGAAGCAGTTGAGAGAGAGAGAGAGAGAGAGGGAGGGAG
The DNA here is from genome assembly GCF_051295495.1 of Thamnophis sirtalis. Lineage (NCBI taxonomy): Eukaryota > Metazoa > Chordata > Lepidosauria > Squamata > Natricidae > Thamnophis > Thamnophis sirtalis. Next base: position 43,755,698 of record NW_028261393.1, read on the forward strand.
GGAGGGAGAGAGAGAGGGAGGGAGGGAGAGGGAGGGGGAGAGGGAGGGAGAGAGAGAGAGAGAGAGAGAGAGAGGGAGGGAGGGAGAGAGAGGGAGGGAGAGAGAGAGAGGGAGGGAGAGAGAGAGGGGGAGAGAGAGAGAGAGAGGGAGGGAGGAAGGGAGGGAGGGAGAGAGAGAGGGAGAGAGAGAGAGGGAGGGAGACGGATACCTTTCAGATGCTTGAGGATCACAGATGCTGACAAATATCTCCCCATTGATCAAAACAAGAAACTGGATGCATTTTTTCATTGCCAATATCATTATGCTAGCCATAATAATGCTAATTCCTAGGATGCTAGTCCAGCAATATAAAATACCATATCGGTGGGAGAAGTACTATGTCTTCTCTTTAGTTGTATCTCTTCCCCGTTTAGAAATCCTTTTGTTCTGCTATAAAACGGGGGAAAAGGAAGGCATGCATAAAATGCAATGAATAAATAATCTAGAATGGTTCCCATTTTTGTTTTTTTGTTTTTAAAGCCTTTATTAGGAAAAAACAAAACCAATGTGACTGCTGTAGAATAGCTGAGATTGTAGGGTGGAAGATTGAAGGTCTCAATCTATGTCCCCTGAGGTCCTCTGGGTCTTTATGCTTCGGCCTCACCTCCTGTGCCAGGGGACAGTTTGATAACAGAATAACAGAGTTGGAAGGAACCCTGGAGATCTTCTAGTCCAACCCCCTGCTCAGGCAGGACCCATTCTGAACAAAAAGCTGTCCACTCTCTTAAAAACCTCCAGTGTTGGAGCACCCACAACTTCTGAAGGCAAGCCGTTCCACTGGTTAATTGTTCTCACTGAAATTTCTCCTTATTTTTAGGTTGCTTCTCTCCTTTGTTTCCATACATTGCTTCTTGTCCTACCTTCAGGTGCTCGGGGAAATAGGTTGACCCAGGGGCTTCAAAAATTGCAGCAACGGGTTCTCTGCTCAGTTGCTGGGTGGGCGTGGCCATGGTGGGTGTGGCCTAGTTGGCCTCCTGCGCCATGGTGGCCGGGGGTGGGGGGGAGTGTATTCACTTTCCCAGGCTCCAGAGGCTTTCTTCAAGCCTCGGGGAAGGGGAAAACGGCCTCCCCAGGGCTCCTGAGGCCTTCCAGGAGGCCTGTTTTCCCAGCTCCCTGAGCCTCTGGGCAGGCCCTTCACTTACCTTGCATCCAAAACATTCCCTGCTCCCTTTGCAGAAATTCAAAGATCAGATTTTAGCAACTGAAATAATTTCTGAAATATAAACTGTTGACTGTTAGAGGCATGGCAGCTTTGCCCATCTCTTTGGGAAACAGGGCAATCTCACAGAAGATTAAACAAAATGAAACTTTATTTAAATATGTGTGTGTGTATGTTTGTGTGTGTATATATGTATGTATATGTATGTATGTATATGTATGTATATATGTATGTACACAAAGTGCTGGTGATTACCTTTAACAGTGGTGGGTTTCAAAAATTGTTCGAACCTACTCTGTGGGTGTGGCCTCCTTTGTGGGAGTGGCTTCCCACCCATGTGACCGGATATGAAGATGCCGACACTTGTCAGAACCACCTTCAATTACCTCACACACAGCACTGGCATGCATAAGAATATGATGTAAACTTGTTTTTTAAAAGGCATCTTTGGTTTGCGTTAAAACAACTTCAACACACGCAATGTTCTGATTGCACCACAAACGCAGTAGTCATCCTTACCTTTCACAGAGGCACTGAGTTTTATAAATATGAGCATGATAGTGTAGAATAATCATATCCAAGGACCAGTGGTGGGTTTCAAAATTTTTTGGAACCTCTTCTGTAGGTGTGGCCTGCTTTCTGGGTCCACTGGTGGAACCTCTTCTAACCAGTTCAGTAAATTTGACGAACCGGTTCTACCGAATAGGTGCGAACTGGTAGGAACCCACCTCTGACCTTTAAAGCCCTACATGCCATTGTACCTGGATATCTGAGAGACCGTCTCCTGCTACACACCTCCCAACATCCGATAAGAACCCACAGGCTAGGCCTCCTCCAGGTGCCGTCGACCGGACAATGCCGGCTGGCGACCACTCGGGGGAGAGCCTTTTCTGTAGCTGCTCCGGCTTTGTGGAACGAGCTCCCAGCAGAGATCCGGACCCTTCCCACTCTCATGGCGTTCCAAAAAGCCACCAAAACCTGGCTGTTCCGACAGGCCTGGGGTTGCTGATTTTTAAATCAGGTCCAACCCCCAGCTAAGCCAAATGTATGTTGTGTTTTTTTAAACTGTTTTTGTTTCTTTCCCCTATGTGTTATTTTATTTTATTTCGTATTTGTAAGCCGCCCGGAGTCCTCCGGGATTGGGCGGCATATAAGCTCATTAAATTGCGAATTGTATGTATGCATGTATGTATGTATGTATGTATGTATGTATGTATGTATGTATGTATCAGACATCCTTTTTAACTTGAAACAATGTTCACAGGGCAATCTCACAGAAGGTTAAACAAAATGAAACTATATACGGATATATATATCCATCCTTTTTAACTGGAAACAATGTTCATTTGTTGAAGAGGTGCTGTTACACAGAAAAGAAAGGGAAATACGCACCTGACACACAAATATGTTTTTCTAAGCAAACAGCAAGATGCGGCTTTTTGGTTACTATCTGCCTCTACAAACCTAAGTGAAAATTTTTTGTTACTTCAGATTTCTAAATGGAGAGATGTTCAAATTATTAGTGATGGAAAGTTGGGATGGAAATAAGTCTTCGTGAGAAAGAACACCTAATACTTGAAGTTCTACCAGGTTTCTTGATTTCTAAATAATTTCTAAATAAATAAAAGAATCTTTACCAGAGGTGGGTTCATACTGATTCGGACTGGTTTGGCTGAACTGGTAGTGGTTTGCTGGCTTGGGTCGCCGGAACTGGCAGCGACCCTGGCCTGCCATGCCTTCGAACCAGTTCACCGGTCGGGATGGCATGTTTTTTCCCCATTTTAAAATGTTCTGCGCATGCGCAGAGCTATTTATGGGCAACTGTGCATGCGCATGGAGCAAAATTGTGCGTGCAAAATTGTGCACAAACAGAAATCAACATCTGAATGGCCTGCTCCAGACAATTTTACCTGTTTTTTTACCAAAGTAAAAGCAAAAGTAGTTTATCTATTGCTACAGCTCCTTGGAGATTCCAAATTTTTCTGGTTGGATGATAAAAATCTGTTTTCCTTTTTTTGCCTCTTTCTCCAGTTTGTTGAGAATTCTGCTCCCATTTTTAAATAAAGGGGCCTCTCTCTGTCTTTCTCTGTCTCTGTCTCTGTCTGTCTGTGTCTGTTTCTCTCTCTGTGTGTCTTTCTCTTTTCTCTCTCTCTTTCTCTCCTTTCTGTCTTTCTCTCTGTCTTTCTTTCTCTCTGGCTTTCTCTTTCTCTCTCTCCTCTCGCTCTGTCTTTCTCTTTTTCTCTCTCTCTCCTTCTCTCTCTCTCTCTCGCTTTCTCTTTCTCCTTCTCTTTCTCTCTGTCTCTGTCTCTGTCTCTCTCTCTTTGTGTGTGTGTGTCTCCCCCTGTCTCTGTTTCTCTTCCTGTTTCTCTCGCATAATTTATACAAAGAAGAGCTCTTCCCTGTGATTTTCTATGGAGCATCTGAGCCTCTCTGGCACTACCTTATATTCATAACACGTTATTCATTTTCTTTCACACTATAAATTCAAAGTGGCTTGCAAAAAAACAAAAAACCCTTAACCAAACATAATGAATAAACAATGCAGATTATTCAGAACAGATGTTGCATTCATTTCAAGCGTTTCTAAGCCATGTATTTCTCTGCGGGGGGGGGGTGTTTACACAATAATAAATGCAGCGTGAGACAGTTTGGTGTTGTGGTTCAAGTCACCAGGCTAGAAATCAGGAGATGCCGAGTTCTAGTCCTGCCTTAGGCACAGAACCAGCCAAGTCAGTCAGCCTGAGGGAGAAGAAAAGACCAAATTTCTTTCAAAAACCTTACCAAGAAAACTGCAGGGACTTGTCCTGGCAATGACCAAGAATCAACAGTGACTTGAAGCCCCTCATCCCACCTCCCAAGACAGAATAGAATAAAAAATTAAATAGCAGAGTGAAAAAGTTAGTTCACGTGAAAAACGGAGTGGCTTTTTTTTTTTTTTTAAAAAAAGAAACACCTTAGTGTTTCCCCTACATATTTAAAAGAAAGATATTTGCAGCTTGGAACAGACCTGTAAAAAAGGTGATTCTGCCTTGAGAAAGAGCTTTATTATTATTATTTATTAAATTTATATGCCGCCCAATCCTGAAGGACTCCAGGTGGCTTACAAAAGAAGAAAGAAAAGAAAGAAAAGGAAAATAAGAAAAGGATAGTTTAAAATTCACAAAACACGCATTCGTTCTAACCGGGGCTGGACCTTGACAATAAGGGCAACAGCCCCAGGCCCGCCGGAACAGCCAGGTTTTAACAGCTTTCCTGAAGGCCATGAGAGTGGGTAAGGTCCGGATCTCTGGGAGTAGCTGATTCCAAAGGGTTGGAACAGCCACAGAGAAGGCTCTCCTTCGGGGGCCCGCCAGCCGACACTGTCTGGCTGACAGCATCTGAAGGAGGCCCAATCTGTGGGATCTTACTGGCCGTTGGGAGGTATGTGGCAGTAGGCCACGCACACCATTCACTCTAGGATGGGAGGCGGATCTGGGCCCCTCCCATTACCGTCTGTTTTTCTGTCTGCCTTTGAGTCAATCCTGACTCCTGGTAACCATATGGACAAGTCCCTACGGTTTTCTTGGCAAAATTTTGGAAGTGATTTGCCATTGTCTTTTTCTTAGGGCTGAGAGAGGGGGACTGGCCTAACGTTACCCAGCTGGCTTCATGCTTAAGACAAGACTAAAACTTATGGTCTCCCAGTTTCTAGCTTAGTCCTTCCAACCACGCCGAATTGGCTTTCTTCTGGTGTTATAGTTCCCCTTCCCCATTTCACATGCATTTTTCGTCCGCCTGCCAAAAGAAAATAATAATAATAATAATAATAATAATAATAATAATAATAATAATAATAATAATAATAATAATATTAAATCAGTAACACTTTGCAAGTGCCAAAAAAGCAGCAGCTATCTGGTTCCGAGATCCATTTCTTTCGTACTAAAAGAGGCTCTGGAGGTAACTGATCTTTTCTACTGAAAGAGAGAATTCCATATTTTTGGTATCAACATCTCCATTGTCTTGGTCGCCTGTTAGCCCTTCTCTTTGAAAATGTTACGCTTCTCATTCTGAACTGAAGAAGCTTCTTGGATGAGAAGGGAAAGGTTTTCAGGCATAACAATTTGTATGAGTTTATAATGTAGCATACAAAGAAAATGCAAAGCAACAGGAGAAATAGGGAAGGAAAAAGGGAAGGGAAAAACAGGAGAAAGAAGAGGAGGAAAAGAAAGAAAAAGCATGGACTTTCAACTCCCTTCAGTGCAGTAGAATACACTTTGCCAGGGCTAAAAAAAAAGCAGCTATCTGATTTCTTTCATTTCTTTCGTACTAAAAGAGGCTCTGAAGGCAACTGATCTTTTCTAATGAAAGAGAGAATTCCATATTTTTGGTATCAACATCTCCATTATTGTTTTGGTTTCTTCCTCCTCCTCCTCCTCCTCCTCCTCCTCCTCCTCCTCCTCCTCCTCCTCCTCCTCCTCCTCCTCCTCCTCCTCCTCCTCCTCCTCCTAACATTGGTGATCATGTTGGCAATCCTATTTTTATCAACAGCCGCACAAAAAAGTGTTGCTGAGTTTTGTCCAAAGTCCCTTACATTTTGAAGCCACGATGTTCTTCTTCTGCCTGCATCTAGTTTGCCTTCAATCTTTGCCTGGAGGATTAAGTGAAGGAAGGCCGTATTTTTCTGGGTGTTGCGTCACATGTCCAAAAGATTCTAACTTTTGCTTTTTAATGGCTTTGATGATCTCCCTTTGCTTTCCCAGGTGGCTTATCACCTCCTCCTTTCTGATTTTGTCAGCCCAACTTATACATAATAGCCGCCTGTAAGTAAATCCACATTTCAAATGCTTCTAGTGTCTTCAAGTGGTTTTCTGTCAGAGACCAACTCTCCACTCTGTAGAGCAGGATAGAAAAGAGGTAACATCTGACAAGCCTGATTTTCAGCCTTAGGCTTATGTCGGGACTGCAGAAGACCTTCTCCATTTTGAAGAATTCTGTTCGAGCTTTCCCTGTCCTCCTCTTTACTTCACTGATCATATCCCAGTTCTTCTGAACATGGTAAACACCTCGGTTGGGCAAGCAGAATTGTCTAGAAAGGGCCAATCCCCTTTTGGTGACCTGTGTGGAATGTCTCCCAATTTCAGCCACGGGTTTTGTGGAAAATCACCCAACGTATTTTCCCATCGTTTCGCAGGAGGCTGGAAACCCACCAACAAATGTAGCGAGAATTCTAGAGGGGATCGCTCAACCTTTTCAAAAGAGGAAAAGCTTAATCTACTCAAAAAAGATAACTAAATATCCCACCCACTATCCATGTGTGTGGAGTGAACTCATTCATTTTGTGTTGGCTTTTGTGTGTCCTCCCCCCCCCCCTGCCTTTCTCTCCTAGTAGCTGCTGTTTCCAGCAATCGGGTCCCACCAAGAGCTGAAAGGGATTCAGTTGAGAAAAAGCTGAATAGGCTTTTTATCTTTCCCTACTGGCCTGAAATCCTTTCTCTGGGATTTCTCGTCTGGGGTGGGTTCAGAGGCTAATCTGCTTTTCCAAACAGATTTGCCACACTCCTATTATTTTGATCCTTGCGTGCTGTTGTGAAGAGCTTGTTAGTGTTGCATGGATAGCTGTGAACACGAGAGGGCAGCACAGAAATGCAGACTCATAAAAATCCCCTTTGTTGGATGTTTTCATAGAATCTAAGGACCTTGGAGGTCTTCTTCTCCAACCCTCTGCCCACCCAACACAACTGTCTGTCCAATCTTTTCTTTTCTTTTTTGATATATTTTTATTGTACAATTTTCTTGGTTATCTATAAAATGTCTATATTCACGATAACAGTACACCGTCTGGGTACAATCTCTATTGAATACAGATAGCAAATCTTATACACACAATAGTTGTAACTATTATTCTCAATACCTGTTCATCTTCATCTTCACTTAACCTTGTTGAAAATGTTGTGTTATTTGATTAAGCCCTCTGTTCAACTTTATCTATAATTATCTATTAATAACATCAAGCAGTATAAACATCACATTTATAACCATTCATTTCCAAATAATCATATGTTTTACTGATCTTAATTATTCAATGTTCATTATTCAATTGCACAAATTACTTCATCTTTATTTACATATCTAGATTTCTAACTTCTGCTGTTATTTTATACTCATGAATAGAATAGTGAAAATGCCACCACCACCCCGGACCCCTGGAGGCTCCCGGGAAGCCGAAAATGGATTGTTTCTGGATTTCCGGTTGGCCCATTGGGCCCGTTTTTCACCCTCCCCAGGCTCCGTTGGCTTTCCCAAAGCCTGGGGACGGTGAAGAATGGCCTCCCCTGGCCCCCCAAAAGGCTGAAAATCAGCAAGTGAGCACCGAAGCCGATGCTGGTAAATAGAGTTCCATGTGCCACAGAGGTGGGATCCTACCAGTTTGCACCTATTCGCTAGAACCGGTTCGTCAAATCTACCAAACCGGTTAGAAGAGGTTCCACCAGTGGACCCCGGAAAGCAGGCCACACCTACGGAAGAGGTTCCAAAATTTTTGGAAACCCACCACTGGTCCTTGGATATGATTATTCTACACTATCATGCTCCTATTTATAAAACTCAGTGCCTCTGTGAAAGGTAAGGATGACTACTGCGTTTGTGGTGCAATCAGAACATTGCGTGTGTTGAAGTTGTTTTAACGCAAACCAAAGATGCCTTTTAAAAAACAAGTTTACATCCTATTCTTATGCATGCCAGTGCTGTGTGAGAGGTAATTTAAGGTGATTCTGACAAGTGTCGTCGGCATCTTCATATCCGGTCACGTGGGTAGCAAAGCCACTCCCATCTGGTCACATGGGTGGCAAGCCACTCCCACAAAGGAGGCCACACCCACAGAGTAGGTTCGAACAATTTTTGAAACCCACCACTGATGTGCCAACTGTGGTACCCATGCCATAGGTTAGCAATCATGGGTCTAGACCTCCAGTGATGAAGCATCCACAACATCTGTAGACAAGCTGTCCTACTGTCCTCACTGTTAGGAACTTTCTCCTTAATTCCAGGTTGCTTCTCTCTTTGATTAATTTCCATCCATTGTTTCTTGTCCCACCCTCCGGTGCTTTGGAGAACAATTTGACCCCCTTTTCTTTGTGGCAGCTCTTCAAATACTGGAATACTGCTATGAGGCCACCCACTCATTCTTCTTCTCTTTAGATTAGCCAGACCCAAAATCTGCAGCCATTCTTCATATGGTTTAGTCTCCAGGCCTTTGATCGTCTTAGTTGCTCTTCTCTGAACTTTTTCCAAAGCCTCAACCTCTTCTTTGTAGTATGATGACCAAAATTGGTTGCAGTATTCCAGGTGTGGCCTTACTAGGGTTTTGTAAAGTGGCAGTCATACTTCCCCTGATCTCCCCGGCCATATGAGAAAATAATTGTTTAGATAAATAACCCCCTTGGAAAATGGACGGTCATGTCACACGCAGCTACAAATTCACTCCGCAGTGCCTTGGAAATGGATGTCAGGGTGAATTTGCTGACCCCCGCCGCAGCTCGGTTTCTAAAACGCCTTCTCAGGAACCAGCCAGATGGAAGCCAAGTGCTGATTTGCATACATAATCATATTTATGTTAAACAGACCGATTGAGCACACGCGTGTTGGTAAACAAGGCTGACAAACAGCAATCTGGTTAAGATTACATCGAGCGGTATAGCGTGTTTGCATTTTGTGGAGGGTGCGTAAAACGTCGGGCGATAACGAGGCAGCTTTGCTTAGGATGTCACAAGGTCTGTGGGATCAAGGGAAGTGGTGACCAGTTGGGCTGACTGGGGAAGACGGGAGCTTGGAATTTAAGGGACTGAACATGTCCATAGTTCAGTTATGGCACCAGTGAGTAAATGAAGAGAAAACCTCTTTAAGGGAAAGAGAATGGCATTTGGGTTATTCTTTATAATAGCCTTCTCTTTCTTATTTTCCCCAAATCCAGTATGCATCCCTAGTTTTGGGGTATAATCCCCAGCCTCCCCACTTTTTTCAACACCCCTGCTTTTCTGTATTTATTTATTTGAACTATAACAAGTAGAAGATATGGTGAAGTGTACTAAAAATATTTATTTTTATTTTATCCCACTTTATTATTTTTAAAAATAACTGTAAATGTACTGAATACTCTTTCTTCGTCCTGTTTTCTACACAACAACAACAACCCTATGAGGTGGGTTGGGTGGAGAGAAAGTGACTGGCAAAATGGCAGACAATCAGTTTCATGCCTAAGGCAGGACTAGAATTCACCATCCCCTGGTGACTGGCTCAAATCATGCCTAAGGCGCAGTGGTAGATTTCAAAAATTGTTCGAACCTACTCTGTGGGTGTGGCCTCCTTTGTGGGAGTGGCTTGCCGCCCATGTGACCGGATGGGAGTGGCTTGCCGCCCGTGTGACTGGATATGAAGATGTCGACAACACTTGTCAGAACCTCCTTAAATTACCTCACACACAGCACTGGCAGGCATAAGAATATGATGTAAACTTGTTTTTTAAAAGGCATCTTTGGTTTGCGTTAAAATAACTTCAACACACGCGATGTTCTGATTGCACCACAAATGCAGTAGTCATCCTTACCTTTCACAGAGGCACTGAGTTTTATAAATATGAGCACGATAGTGTAGAATAATCATATCCAAGGACCAGTGGTGGGTTTCAACAAATTTTGGAACCTCTTCTGTAGGTGTGGCCTGCTTTCCGGATCCACTGGTGGAACCTCTTCTAACCGGTTCGGTAGATTTGATGAACGGGTTCTACAGAATAGGGTCGAACTGGTAGGAACTCACCTCTGCTAAAGTGGGACTAGAATTCACTATCTTCTGGTGATTCGCCCAAATCATGCCTAAGGCGGGACTAAAACTCATGGTTTCCTGAGTTCCAGCCTGGTTGTTTAATTGCTAGACCAAGCTGGCTCTCATACGATATAGCCTATATAATATACAGTAAGGGACACGATGGCTCAATGGCTAAGATGCTGAGCTTGTTGAGCAGAAAGGTCGGCAGTTTGGTGGTTCGAATCCCTTCTGCCAACCTAGCACTTCGAAAGCATATAAAAATGCAAGTAGAAATATAGGAACCACATTTGGTGGGAAGGTAACAGTGTTCCATACATCTTCGGTGTTTAGTCAAGCTGGCCACATGATCATGGAGACGTCTTCTGACAGTGCTGGCTCTTCAGCTTTGAAACAGAGATGAGCACCACCCCCTAGAGTCGTGAATGATTGGCACATGTGTGCGAGGGGAACATTTACCTTTACCTATAGTGATTAAATCAGTGGCATTTGAAGAAACTAAAAATCAATCCTTAAAGTGTCAATATGGAACTAGCTATTGCTCCATCTTCTCAGCTTTAATACAATATGTTATTTAAACACCATGATTTTTAGATAATATACTTATGATTCTTCATATTTAGGTGCCTTAGAGTATTGAGTATAGGTAAGCAGGGGAAATGGATATTCCTTTTACAATTTTCGATATTAATATTACAAGCATTATGATTATTTGACTTTCTTCAAAGTTAAATGTAACTTTGGAAATGAAATGAAAAAAATGAAGGAAGAACATGCATGAAGGTATTTGTTTTGAAATAAAAATCTGGTCTTGAGCTAAATTGGGTGATATTAAAATCATATTATTACTTGGTATGTTTGGTGTATATACGTGGATGCATATGGATTTATACACGTTAATAAAGGAAAAATCGGTGAATAAAACAGGCTTAACAAATATGGAATAAGTCCCCATCACCCTTATCATTTGCAACGCTATCGGGATTTGCAATCCTTTGTTTTAAATAGAATTTTTCTTAAGGCTTTTAATTTTTATTAAGACTTTTAAATACAAGCAGAGAAAAAAAGAGAATGAAAAAAGAAAAACAATTTAATAAAAAAAATGAAGAATATATCAAGAAGGGCTCCATTCATGTCCCTTGCAGGAGCTAGAGCAAAGGACAGGAGCTCAATCCCACCCTAGAGCAACACTCGGGTCTCAAATGCAGACTTGCTGACCCCTTGCCCAGTATCCTAAGCACGCAAGTCACAAAATTCCTGAGTTGAACATAAACAAATCCGATAAATAATTTTCAACATCCTTCGGTACAACTCAAGAAGAGCAACAAAGATGATTAGGGGACTAGAGACTAAAACATATGAAGAAGGGTTGCTGGAACTGTGTATGTCTAGTTTAATAGAAAGAAGGACTAGGGGAGACATGATAGCAGTGTTCCAATATCTCAGGGGTTGCCACAAAGAAGAGGGAGTCAAACTATTCTCCAAGGCACCTGAGGGCAGGACAAGAAGCAATGGGTGGAAACTAATCAAGGAGAGAAGCAATTTAGAACTGAGGAGAAATTTCCTGACACTTAGAACAATTAATCAGTGGAACAGAAGTTGCCTCCAGAAGTTGGGAATGCCCCAACACTGGAAGTCTTTAAGAAGATGTTGGGTAGCCATTTGTCTGAAACGGTATAGGGTTTCCTGCCTAGGCAGGGGATTGGACTAGAAGACTTCTAAGGTCCCTTCCAACTCTGCTATTGTATTGTATTGTATAACTTTGAGATTATGAATAGGCAATTTGTGAAAGTGATTAGAAAATGAGATTTGTGAATTTAGTGTCCTTTAAAGAACTGTGCAGAAATGGATAGACTGACATTGAAAATTAAGCAGAAAGGATGATTGGCGGGATTATGCATAACTGAAAGTAGTGATATATAAACATAAACAGTTGGTAAATTCTTTTACACTGTAAAAATAATCAGAATGAGATAAGTGATTACATAAAGGTATATTCTTATTAAATAAAAAATGCAAGGAAATTAGGTTCGCTGAAAAGAAAGAAATATTAACCGTAATTGAATATATGATGCACAATGAAAGTGAGGTACCTAGTTATATCAGACAGAAATTTTGTGATTGTATACGTAATTGAAAATATGGAATGCACAAACGCTTGCAACCAAACGACATGCTGTATGTAATGGATGAGATTTTTTTAATGTTAAAAATAAAAAAATTTTAAAAAAGAAAATTAAGCAGAAAGAAGACACAGAATATTGTCAAACATGGGATCTATTTTATCAGTGATTGGAAAAAAAGGGGTGGAAATTAAGAATGTAATCTATAATTGATAAGCAAACTAAATACCCAGACAACACAATGTTTATTAAGCACTAACAAATGTCATTAATAGAAAATCATTTTTTTAAAAAAAAAATCAAAAGAGAAAAAAAAGAAAAGAAAACTGCAGTCTTGCAGTTGCTTTGTGAGGAGCAGCTGTCTGGAGCGCATGTGGGCCATCTCCTGTCCTCTCCTTAAGTGGAGAGGTTCCGAGGAAGCGGTGTACTCACCAGTTCCTTGCTCTTCACCACAGTCATTGGCTTTGCTTTCACCAAGTTTTCTTCAGCTCACCGTATTTCTCCTGAAAGTTTGGGATTTGCAATCTGGAGGGCGCTTTGAGAAAATTTGCCTGAAAATGCAGGAAGAAAAAAATTATATAAGCATGGTTCATTATTACTTATATTATTCTTACAGGTTTGTATTAACCTGTCAATGTCTGCAGAAGCTTTTGTGAGGGTGATTTCCCTTTCCCTAGGTTTAGGTTTAGGTTTCGTTTTATTTATATGCCGCCCTATTCCCAGCGGGACTCAGGGCGGCGCACAAACCCAAGGGTGGAAAGGGAACACAAAAACTACAAATACAAGCATTTAAAAATAACACACAAATCGAGAGGGGAAGGGAACTCATCAACCCCAGGCCTGCTGACACAGCCAGGTTTTAACGGCTTTTCGGAAGGCCTGGAGAGAGGTGAGGGTCCGAATCTCTGCGGGGAGTTCGTTCCAAAGGGCCGGAGCTGCCACAGAGAAGGCCCTCCCCAGGGTAGTAGCCAGATGGCATTGGCTGGTAGACGGAACCCGGAGGATGCCAGCCCTGTGTGATCTAATGGGTCTTTGGGAGGTAATTGGCAGCAGGCAGTCTCTCAAGTACCCAGGTCCAATACCATGAAGGGCCTATCCTGGTCAATAGGCAAATATAAGCTGCTCAGAAGAAAAGTGGTGTTTTTTAAATGATAATTTATGTCAGGCTGCTGTTTACAGCATTCCTTGTTTGTTTACAGCATTTCTGTTCTATGTTTTTGGCCAACTCTCGTAGAGCGAATGATTGCATTATTTTTTTGATTACATTATTTATTGATTGCATTTTTAAAAAAAAAAAACATAACTTTCTCGTCGTGTCTTTCTCCCTCTCTTGTGACATGCACGTCATGTCATTGATTTAACAAGGATCCGGATGAAAATGCATCGCTAGAGGAGATAAAGATTGATTCTGGGATGTCAGCAACAGTTATGTTCATCTGAAATGCCTTTGTTTAACAAAAAGCATTTTGTAGCGAGGAAGCCGATAGGGTGAGAGGCCTGGAATCTCTTGCAGGAGCCCTCTCTGTATGCATCTTTTTATCCCACCTCTCTGCATTACGCTAATGGTCAAGGCTCTGGCTGGTTTTACTTCCTTCATCTGTTTTTCAAAAAGACCCTAATCTGGAATCTCCCTATAACACTGCTGTGCTTGAGAAAGTGGCCTCTCACCAGATGTGCTGTGTTATTGATAGTAAAAGAGTGAAGGTAAGAAAGAAAGAGAAAAAGAAAGAAAGAAAGAAAAAGAAAGAGAAGGAAGAAAGAAAGAAAGAAAGGAAAGAAAGAGAAAGAAGGAAAGAAGTAAAGAAGGAGGAAAGAAAGAAAGAAAAAGAAAGAAGGAAGGAAGGAAAAAACGGAAAGAGAAATGAGAAAGGAAGGAAAAAAGAAAAAGAGGAATAAAGGAAAGAAAGAAAGAGAAAGAAAGAAAGAAAGAGAGAGAGAGAGAGAGAAGGAAAAAAGGATGGATGGACAGGATGAATCAATGAATCAGAATCAGAGTAGAGCTGGAAAGAACATAGAATAATTTTATTGCCACTTTAAATGTATACTAATTGCCATACATTAAAATGAAATTTGATTGCATACAGCTCTCAAAGGGTCACCACCTCCTTGGAGGTCTTCTCGCCAGCCCCCTGCTCAAGCAGTAGATTATCTCAGAAAACTGGCTATTCAGACTCTTCTTAAAAACTTCCAGTGATGGAGCACCCACAACGTCTGGACTCTGGAGGCAAGCTGTTCCATTGGTTAATTATCCCCACTGTTAGGAAGTTTCTCCTTAATTCCAGGTTGCTTCTCTCTTTGCTTAGTTTCCATCCATTGTTTCTTGTTCTACCCTCTGGTGCTTTGGAGAATAATTTGATCCCTTCTTCTTTGTGGCAGCCCTTCAAATATTGGAATACTGCTGTCATGTCACCCCTAATTCTTCTTTTCTTTAGACCAGTCAAACCCAAATCCTGCAGCCGTTCTCCGTATGATTTCGTTTCCAGGCCTTTGATCGTCTTAGTTGCTCTTCTCTGAACTTTTTCCAAGGTCTCAACATCTTTTTTGTAGTATGGTGAGCAAAATTGGTTGCAGTAGTCCAGCTGTGATCTTCCTGGGGTTTTATAAAGCGGCACTAATACTTCACATGGTCTTGATGCTATGCCTCTGTTTATACAACCCAGGATTGCATTAGCTTTTTAGGCTGCTGATGCCCACTGTTGGCTCACATTCAAGTGGTCATCTACTAGGCCTCCAAGGTCCCTCTCACAGTTACTGTTTCTCTCACCTAATCTGTACTTATATCTTTGATTTTTCAGGAAGGGAGGAAGAAAAGAAGGAAAAAAGGAAAGAAGGAAGGAAGGAAAAGAAAGGAATGAAGGACAGAGTTGGGAAAGGAAGGGAAGGAAGGAGTGAAGGAAGGAAGGAGAGCAAGGAAGGGTTGGGAAAGGAAGGGAAGAAAGGCAGGAAGGATGGAGGGAAGGAAGGAAGGATAGAAGGAAGGAGGTCTATAATACAACATTCTGGCCATACAGATATGATGGCATAGATAGAGGTTTGTTCTTCCTCTCTTATAGATAGGGGGGAAATAAATCAATCTCTAGAAGTGAATATTAACGCATCGGCTAGAGGTGGGACTCTTGAATCTGACCAGCAAATATGACATTCCCTAAACAAGAGTTTGAACATGGAATGGAGAATTGAAATGATTGGAACTTAGTTGGAGGACGTGAGGTAGGATTTTGAGGAGAATTCATTCACTACTGAGTGGTATTTCTGCCCCACTTAACGATTTACACATTAGAGACCACAAGCAATGCTCTATATAACTGAACATCTTCAGAAATACTTCAGAAAGAAGCAAAACTTGAACAGGCTTCGGACAACCAGTTTACCCAAGATGGATGAAGCCAAAATGGAGCTGGTTTATTTATGGACTTATTGACATGAACTTTGCCCATGTTTTAGGACTTTGATTCTGGTTGATGTTCTGATGAGTTCAATTAGTAAGCCTAGTTTTTTTTAACAGATTAACAGAGTTGGAAGGGACCTTGTAGGTCATCTAATCCAACCCCCTGCCCAAGCAGGAAATGCTACACTATTTTTGACAGATGGCAGTCCAATGTCTCCTTGAAATCTTCCAGTGATGAAGCTCCCATAACTTCCGAAGGCAACTTCTGTTCCATGGGTTGATTGTTCTCACTGTCAGAAAATTTCTCCTTATTTCCAGGTTGAATCTCTCCTTGGTCAGTTTCCATCCATTGTTCCTTGTCTGGCCTTCAGATACTTTGGAAAACAGCTTGACCTCTCTCCTCTCTGTGGCAGCCCCTCAAAATTTCAGCTTTCTCCTCTAGGATTTTCAATACCAAAGTCTGTAACATTCAGATCTGGAAACCCGTCAGTCCTAATTCTGCGAGAGCCAAGAGTGACATCCTCATGTTGGGCCTTTTCTGAATAAATCTCGTATTTATCTCACTTGAGGACTGCAGTTCCAGTTTCCTACAACTGAAATCTCCTTTGAACAGAGTCACTCCCAATTCTGTTTAATTAACCATAGGCTGCATCGTGTAAATCTTATTTTAATTGGGAGTTGCGTGTTTCTGGCCTTGAGGCAACTCTCTGTTTCGCCCTGTCCAGTACTGCAGCTCCATTTATGTAATTCAGAGGACAGTAGAGGATATAGTCAACTTGGAACAGCCTAAAGGGAAACATGCAAGCAGGGACATCCATGTTTGGTGAGAAGATAATCTGCCAGCGTTGATTTTCCCTAGGCAGACGGAACGACGGCAGGTGGAAGGAGATGGGATTCATCCTAAGTGAGATGGTTGCTCCCAGATTCTGTCTTCTAGGGTCTTTCTTCTTCTTCTCCTCAATGCCAAGGACTGCCAGTTTCCAGAACACTACAGTTCTGGAGTCTCTGGGTGAAACAAACTGGGAGACTAATTGGACAAATGAATCTAAAGATGCTGCAGGCTTCTTCGATTATCAGCATGTCCAGGTTCCCTTTGAGATTACGTTGTGGATCTTGTTGGCTTCCTTGGCCAAAATAGGTATGTTTCTGAAACTCAAAGAGTGATTTCTAAACAGAGATTTTGGAAGGCAGTCCAACTACAGGACAGGACAGTAACAACTAAGGCAAAAAAGTCATAAAATGGGACAAAACTCATTTAACGACTGCCTTGCTCAATAATGGAAATTTGTGGTCATATGCTGAGGACCCACCTATGTTTATTTCGGTATTATTCATTATGTATATTAATAAGCTTAGAAAATTATTTTTGAAGACTGAAGAAAAAATATTGGTGTAGCTTAAAGAGCTGATGTACAGTTTGTGAAATTTGTGAGACTAAAATTTACAGTTGTTGTAACATTTGTGAGAAATTTTCACTGATGCTGCCTTCTTCTGGAGTATCAAGTTGTGTATTCCAGGAAAGATATTATCACGTAGAGAGCTTCTGCATCAATGTCCGCAAAAAGCACCATATTTAACAAACGTTTATGCACATATATAGGAAAGTATATAAGGCTATATCTTTGCAACAATTCTTTGAGTTGTATTGCATTATTTGGGTACAACAGTTTGCATAGTTATATTATACCGTTTTTACAACTGCTGAAAATTCAGGAACTTTGTCTTACATCAAGATTCTATAGGTGAATGTAAAATAAATATTATTGTTCTCCATTTGTTGGTTATGTATTACATTTTTTTAAAAAAACTTAGTAATATTTGTGACAGTGGATTTTCAAAATAAAGCCTTAGTAAGACCACCCCTAGAGTATTGAGGTTGAGGTTTATTGGATTTATATACCGTCCTTCTCCCAAGGACTCAGGGCGGTGTACAACATAAAAGAAAACACATGTTACAAAAATTAAAAGGGACATTAAATAAAGTATCCCAACCCCCCCAATTGATATTTACAATAAAATTTTAAAAATTAAATTAAAATTAACAACTAAATTAATCCTGTATTTTATTCTAATCAGGCCAGATGCTAATCAGATGCAAAACTTGTCAATCAGAAGACCGGCTTGCTGGAAAAGCCAACTTTTTAGGGTGTGTCGGAAGTCCCAGAAGTTGGGGATTATGCGAAGCTCCAGGGGCAGCTCATTCCAGAAGGAAGGCGCTCCCACAGAGAACACTCTCTCCCAGGGCTCGCTTGCCAACACTGTCTGGCCGACGGCACCCTGAGGAGGCCAACTCTGTGGGATCGCACTGGACGGTGGGAGGCTACCGGTTTTGGTCACCACACTATAAAAAAGATGTTGAGACTCTAGAAAGAGGTCAGAGAAGAACCACCAGGATGATTAGGGGACTGGAGACGAAAACATACACTGAACGGTTGCAGGAACTGGGCATGGCTAGTCTAGTGAAGAGAAGGACTAAGGTTTAGATTTAGATTTAGATTTTTAGATTTAAAGTTTATTTATATGCCGCCCTTTTCCCTGGGGGGACTCAGGGCGGCTTACAACTTAAAAAGGGGGGGGGAGACAAACTTTTAACATATAAGACAAATACATAATTAAAACACAACATTCATACTATTCGGGCAGGTTGTAGTCTTAACCCCAGGCCTGACGGGATAGCCAAGTTCTGAGGGCTGTGCGGAAGGTCTGGAGGGTGGTGAGGGTACGAATTTCCACGGGGAGATCGTTCCACAGGGTCGGAGCTGCCACCGAGAAGGCTCTCCTCCGCGTAGTTGCCAGTCGACATTGACCGGCAGATGGGACTCGGAGGAGGCCTAACCGGTGCGATCTAATAGGTCGTGTGGAGGTAATTGGCAGTAGGTGGTCTCTCAAGTATCCAGATCCACTACCATGGAGGGCTTTATGGGTGGCAAGTAGCACCTTGAAGCGCACCTGGAGATCGACAGGTAGCCAGTGCAGCTCGCGGAGGATAGGTGTTATGTGGGTGAAACGAGGTGCACCCACAATCGCTTGCGCGGCCGCATTCTGGACTAGCTGAAGTCGCCGAATACTCTTCAAGGGCAGCCCCATGTAGAGCACATTGCAGTATTCCAGCCTAGAGGTCACAAGGGCACGAGTGACTGTTGTGAGAGCCTCCCGGTTCAGGTAGGGGCGCAACTGGTGGACCAGGCGAACCTGGGCAAATGCCCCCCTGGTCACAGCTGACAAGTGATGTTCGAAAGTCAGCTGTGGGTCCAGGAGGACTCCCAAGTTGCGGACCCTGTCTGAGGGGCGTAGTGTTTGACCCCCCCCAGCCTGATAGATGGAATACTAGCCAAATTGGTGGGAGGGAAACACAACAGCCACTCGGTCTTATCTGGGTTGAGCACGAGTTTGTTAGCCCTCATCCAGTCACTAACAGCTTCAAGTCCCTGGTTCATCACTTCCACCGCTTCATTGAGTTGGCACGGGGCGGACAGATACAACTGGGTATCGTCCGCATACTGGTGGTATTTTATCCCGTGCCGCCGAATGATCTCGCCCAGCAGTTTCATGTAGATGTTGAAAAGTAGGGGGGACAGGACCGAACCCTGCGGCACCCCATATGTTAGGGGCCTAGGGGTCGATCTCTGCCCTCCAACTAACACCAACTGCGACCTGTCCGAGAGGTAGGAGGAGAACCACCGCAAAACAGTGCCTCCCACCCCTACCTCCCGCAGTCGTCGCAGAAGGATACCATGGTCGATGGTATCGAAAGCCGCTGTGAGGTCAAGGAGAACCAGGATGGAGGCGTAGCCTCTGTCCCTGGCTCTCCAGAGGTCATCGGTCAATGCGACCAAAGCGGTTTCTGTGCTGTAGCCAGGCCTGAAGCCAGACTGGAGAGACATGGTAAGGGAGACATGATAGCAGCCTTCCAGTATTTGAGGGGCTGCCACAGAGAGGAGGGGTCAACTTTTTTCCAAGGCACCCAAAGGCCAGACAAGGAACAATGGATGGAAACTGAACAAGGAGAGATTCAATCTGGAAATAAGGATAACTTTTCTGACAATGAGAGCAATCAACCAATGGAACGGCTTGCAGGAGTTTCATCACTGGAAGCTTTCAAGAAGAGACTAGAGTGACATCTGTCAGAAATGGTGTAGGGTCTGCTTGGGCGAGGGGTTGGACTGGATGACCTACAAGATACTTTCCAACTCTGTTAATGTGTTAAAATTTTTTTGGCTAGAAACAAAAACATTTGTTACGTTAAAAATATTTTCTAGAAATCCTGTGATTTGCGTAAGATTAGGGAAATGTACAGAATTGCACAGAATTATGCAACCTTGATTTCTAAGCTTCCAAATTGTTTCTCACTTAGCTAATTTCAAAATTTTAAGACTGACCTAGTGAATTTGGCTTTTCTTAGAAAAGAGCCCCAAATGCTTTTGAATGACCACTGTGTTTTAAAACCAGCTTTCTCCAACCGGGTCCTCTGGCTGAATTCACACATAACTCAAGAAAAAAAAATCAAATTTAGGATTCCCTAGCCTTGGCTCAATGGCTAAGATGCTGACCTTGTCAATCGGAAGGTCGGCAGTTTGGTGGTTCAAATCCCTAGCACCGCGTAATGGAGTGAGCTCCTGTTACTTGTCCCAGCTTCTGCCAAACTAGCAGTTTGAAACCAGGTAAAAGTGCAAGTAGAAAAATAGGGACCATCCTTGGTGGGAAGGTAACAGCGCCTTTGGCATTTAGTCATGCCGGCCACATGACCATGGAGACATCTTTGGACAGCGCTGGCTCTTCGGCTTTGAAACAGAGATGAGCACCACCCCCTAGTGTCGGGAACGACTAGCACATATGTGCGAGGGGAATCTTCACCTTTATTTATTTATTTATTTAATTTATTTGTCTTGTATGCCGCCCACTCCCGAAGGACTCCGGGCGGCTCACAATAGACAAGGGAAAGGGGGATAAATAGACAAAGACTTTAAAAAGAATGCAACATTCACAGTTTCCGAGGGGCCTGCTGGAGCAGCCAGGACTTGGTGGCTTTGCAGAAGGCCGGGAGGGTAGTAAGGGTCCGGATCTCCACGGGGAGGTCATTCCAGAGCCTTCCACTCACACTACAGTTGGAATGCAGCTGGTTCAAGTACCCGTGAAACAATGAAACTAAATTATGTTGGGGGTCTTGGGTTTTTCTCAATAATGTCCTCTTATCTTTGTCAGGTTTCCATTTGTTTGAAAAGCTACCATCCGTTGTCCCTGAAAGCTGCCTACTGATCGTGGTTGGCCTTATCATGGGAGGCATAATCTTTGGCTTGAATGACAAGTCGCCTCCCGTTATGGACAGTGATATCTTCTTCCTCTATCTCCTGCCCCCCATTGTCCTGGATGCAGGCTATTTCATGCCAAGCCGCCCGTTTTTTGGGAACATTGGAACCATCCTCTTGTATGCCGTGGTGGGCACAATCTGGAACGTCTTTGGCATCGGATTTTCTCTTTACCTGATATGTCAAGCAGATGCCTTCCAGCTGGGGGATATCTCCTTGCTTCATAACCTCTTATTCAGTAGCTTGATTGCCGCTGTTGACCCAGTTGCTGTTCTTTCAGTCTTTGAGGAGATCCATGTCAATCAAAAGCTTCACATTTTGGTATTTGGGGAATCTCTGCTCAACGATGCTGTGAGTGTTGTAAGTATTGAACTATTAGGGTTCAAGTGCATGTCAAAGTATTTATCTCAAAGGCTTCATCATAAGATGATCTTTTCTTAAATCAGCCTTTTGCATGCTGGCTGGAGGAAGTCTTGGTATTGAAGTCCAGGTGTCTTGAAGGTTGTTGCGTCCTGCCAGCGGCAAGCGGAGCTGGCAGCAGATTCAGACAGTGAGGAGGTTGGGGAGGAAGATGGGCCAGTCCTGGAGTCTGGGGAAGGCTCTGATGAGGGCTCAGTGTTGGAGGCAGAAAGGGGGCCAGAGCAGAGGTGGGTTGCTACAGGTTCACACCGGTTTGGGCAAACCGGTAGTGGACATTGGGACTGGGTTGCCGAACTGGTAAGGACGGCTGGCTGGCCACGCCCCCGAACCGGTTCCCAGGTCACCCATGCCATTGCTAGCATGTTTTTTACTCGTTTTATAATGTTATGCACATGCACTGAAAAATTAACAAGCAACTGTGAAACCCACCCCTGGGCCAGACGTGTATGCCAGTTATCAGCTATCTTCCAAGTTAGACATCAGTGAGGCAGATGAACAGCTGGAGCCTGTTCCCAGTGTGCGCATGCACAGAGTTGCCAGAAGAAGGGAACAGCTAAAGAACAGGGGTCGACTTGGGAGTAAGGTCACAGGTGGACGATGAATGGCCCCTCTCAGAGGAAATCAAAGAAGAGTGAAAGGGGAGTGGAGTTTGCAGGAGACAATTAGTTCACTTCATTGGTTCGTGACTCTCCGAGACTCCTTGCCAAGTTTTGCAGATGTTGGCCTGGCAGCTCTCCAAGCCAGAGAAGGTCTGTGACCCTAAATCCTCCCTTGAAAGACTTTGCTGGATGTGAATGAGCAGAATTCACAGCAAATTAATAAAAGGGGTTTTTGTCGGGACAATGAGTTTGCTTCATGCTCTTGGGAAGCCTAATTCAGAACAAAGGTGCCCAGTTTCAGAAACCCTGCTTTACAGGAAGAGAAGTGGATATTTATTTAGGAGTGGATATTTATTTAGAAATGGATATTTATCTGACCTATTTCTTCTTCTCCTTCACATCTCTTTGGCTTCTCAGACTGGCATTAGATCCCAGGATTTCTTTCATGGGACTTTCTCTGATTGGAAGGCGTGGGCCTCCATAAAGATTTAGAAATATATAATAAATATATAATAAAAAGAATGGCAAGCATACTTCCACCACTTTGCAACAATAAATTATGCAAAAAAAACCCCAAAACCCTGGGCTAGAAAAAACTCAAAAGGTCTTTTCATATATCCTAAAAATAAGGTAGAAAACAAGAGCCCATTTCTCCAAGGAAGATAACTTTGGAGAAATCTGGAAGGGATATTCTGGCATTTTATTTTTCTTGGGAAAAACAGCATCGTTTCCGTTTTCGTTTCAGGTGCTTTACAGGCTGTTCCGCTCCTTCTGTGAAATGCCAACCATCAGAACTGTAGACGTGTTTGTGGGCATTGGGAAGTTTTTTGTAGTTGGCGTCGGTGGGCTTTTGGTAGGCCTTCTCTACGCTGTGACTGCAGCCTTCACCACTCGCTTTACCAAAAATATCTTGGTGATTGAACCTCTTTTCGTCTTCCTCTACAGCTACTTATCCTATCTCACTGCAGAAATGTTCCATCTCTCTGGCATTGTGGCGTAAGTAAAATGGAAGCTGAAAATGGCTTCCGAAATTCAGTATTGACCAGAATGAATCTTAGTTTGAAAGTTTCAGCACCATCCTGGTAGCCATTAAGGTCTGAGCCTCAACACATTTTGGAAAAAAAATAGGGACAAAAACAAGTTTTAGGAAGTGATAATAAATAGATAGAATGCAGTTCTCATCAGTTTTTTTTAAAAAAACTAGAAACACAGAACTCAGAAGTGTGAGAACTTGCTTTCAGTTTCCAGTGATTCAGTTGTGTTTTGAACTCACCCACTGCCTTAAATTTTAGGGATAGTTTCATGAGTTGGTCTTCATTTCCTTCCAAATTTTCTTCCCCCTACAGAGAGAGTTGTTGATTTTTTTAAAGAGTTCCTTTCAAATGGCTTTAGACTTTCTACTGCATTCCTTTCACTGGTCTTCCTAACAGCCCCTGATGACCATACTTACCAAATGGCATCTGTGAAATATCCATTTGTCTGTCTGTCTGTCTTGCTGTGTGTGTGTTCCAGCATAACTATGGAACGCCTCAGACAATTTCAACTAAACTTGGTACAGAGATGACTTACTCTCTGGAATAAAATACCGTGGGGGGTGGGGGTGGGTGGCTAAAATACCCCTAACGCCCCTTAGGGTGTGTGTTCTGTTAAGATACAGCCTGTTGTGCCTTAAAATGGCTTCTACTGTACTGCTGTAAAATGGCTTCTACTGTACAGCGCAGTGGAGTTGCCATGGTAGTGGCTTCACAGCCCTCCACAAGGGGGCTCCCTCTGGTAAGGAGGAAAATCCAACATTAGAAATTATGTTTGGTCCAGACATTTTCAACAACATCAGGGCTTTTCCTGTCTAATATAGGATTAGGATAAATAAATACCTGGGCAACTCCAAGTTATCAGCTAGTAATGGATTAAAGTTACAGTGAGACAGGTTCTGACTGAATGTCAGAAGAAACTTGAAGAAACAGAAGTGATAGAACCACCATCCATCCACAGAGATGTTGAGAGAGAGAGAGAGAGAGAGAGAGAGAGAGAGAGAGAGAGAGAGAGAGAGAGAGAGAGAGAGAGAGAGAGAGAGAGAGAGAGAGAGAGAGAGAGAGAGGGAGAGAGAGCGCTTTTCCTCCTTGCATTGAGATTGTACTCAATGACCGCAAACTAACAAGAGTTTTATGGAACAACTGAGATTGCTGGTATCTTGTCAGATTTTGGACACTTATGTGTTGGAAAAAAAATTGGGATGCCTGTCCCATAGCCCAAGATTTCCCAGCCACAAAAGGTTCAAACATTCAAGCCAACACAGTTCTAGGCTGCATAAACAGAGGGATAGAATCGAGATCACGTGAAGTCTTAATTCCACTTTATAATGCCTTGGTAAGGCCACACTTGGAATCCTGCATCCAGTTTTGGTCGCCACGATGTAAAAAAGATGTGGAGGATTTTACAAAGAGTGCAGAGAAGAGCAACCAAGATGATTAGGGGACTGGAGGCTAAAACATGTAAAGAATGGTTGCTGGAACTGGATATGTCTAATTTGATGAAAAGAAGGACTAGGGGAGACATGATAGCAGTGTTCCAGTATCTCAGGGGTTGCCCCAAAGAAAAGGGGGTCAATTTACTCTCCAAAGAACCTGAGGGCAGGACAAGTAGCAATTGATGGAAACTAATCAAGGGGAGAAGCAACTTAGAAATGAGGAGAAATTTCCTGACAATGAGAACAATTAATCAGTGGAATAACTTGTTTGTTTGTTTGTTTGTTTGTAGTTTATTTATAGGCCGCCCTTTTCCCTGAGGGGACTCAGGGCGGCTTACAATCAAAAAAAGGAAGGGGAGTGTAGGACAATACAAAAAAAGAAATGTGCACAAAGTAAATTAGACAATAAAACTCAACATTCACTCAGCATTCGGGAGGGGCGAAATAAGATTATCCCCAGGCCTGACGGGTTAGCCAGTTCTTGAGGGCTGTACGGAAGGCCTGGACGGTGGTGAGGGTACGAATCTCCACGGGGAGATTGTTCCATAGTGTCGGAGCCGCAACAGAGAAGGCTCTCCTCCGAGTAGTCGCCAGTCAGCACTGACTGGCGGATGGAATACGGAGGAGGCCAACTCTATGCGATCTGATGGGACGCAGGGAGGTGATTGGCAGAAGGCGGTCTCTCAAATAGCCAGATCCACTACCATGGAGCGCTTTATAGGTGGTGAGTAAGACCTTGAAGTGCACCCGGAGACCAACAGGTAGCCAGTGCAGCTCACGGAGGATCGGTGTTATGTGGGCGAACCGTGGTGCGCCCACGATCACTCGCGCGGCCGCATTCTGGACTAGCTGAAGTCTTCGGATGCTCTTCAAGGGCAGCCCCATGTAGAGCACATTACAGTATTCCAGCCTAGAGATCACAAGGGCTCGAGTGACTGTTGTGAGGGCCTCCCGATTCAGGTAGGGCCGCAACTGGCGCACCAGGCGAACCTGGGCAAATGCCCCCCTGGTCACAGCTGAGAGATGGTGGTCAAAAGTTAGCTGTGAATCCAGGAGGACTCCCAAGTTGCGGGCCCTTTCTGAGGGGTTTAAATTTTGTCCCCCCAGCCTGAGTGATGGTATGGTGGTCAAATTTTTGGGAGGGAAACACAACAGCCACTCGGTCTTGTCTGGGTTGAGTATCAGCTTGTTCGCTCTCATCCAGTCTTTAACGGCTTCCAGTCCCCGGTTCATCACGTCCACCGCTTCATTGAGTTGGCACGGGGCGGACAGATACAACTGTGTATCGTCCGCATATTGGTGATATTTTATCCCGTGCCTTCGGATGATCTCGCCCAGCGGTTTCATGTAAATGTTGAATAGTAGGGGGGATAGGACCGACCCCTGCGGCACCCCATAGGTTAGGGGCCTCAGGGACGATCTCTGCCCCCCCACTAACACCGACTGCGACCTGTCCGAGAGATAGGAGGAGAACCACTGCAAGACAGTGCCGCCCACCCCTATCTCCCGCAGTCGTCGCAGAAGGATACCATGGTCGATGGTATCGAAAGCCGCTGAGAGGTCCAGGAGAACTAGGATGGAAGCATGGCCTCCATCCCTAGCTCTCCAGAGATCATCAGTCAATGCGACCAAAGCGGTTTCTGTGCTGTAACCGGGTCTGAAGCCAGACTGGAAGGGGTCAAGATAGTTAGCTTCCTCCAAGGTACGCTGAAGCTGGAGAGCCACCACCTTCTCAACAACCTTCCCTACAAAGGGAAGGTTGGAGATTGGACGATAGTTATTAAGAATAGCTGGATCCAGAGACGGCTTCTTCAGGAGGGGTCTCACCACCGCTGTCTTAAGCGCGGTGGGAAAGTACCCCTCCCGAAGAGAAGCGGTAACAACTGCCTGGATCCAGCCTCGTGTCACCTCACTGCTGTTGGCAACCAGCCAGGAGGGACACGGGTCCAGTATGCAGGTGGAGGCACTCACAGCTCGCATAGCCTTGTCCACATCCCCAGAGGCAACTTCCTGAAACTCAACCCAGAGATGGTTTGCCAAGTTTTCTCCTTGTGTCTCGGCTGGATTTACTGGGGTGGAGTCCAGGTCCGCTCGAAACCGGGCAACTTTGTCCGCCAAGAACTGGACATATTCCTCAGCCTTACCCTGTAAGGAGTCCCCCGTCTCCCTCCTATTTAGGAGGGAGCGGGTTATCCTAAACAGGGCGGCTGGGCGGGACTCGGCGGACGCTACCAAGGAGGCAATGTATGTTCTTTTTGTTGTTCTTAGGGTCCGAATATACTCCTTGGTGCATGCTGTCAAAAGTGCCCGTTTCGACTCGGACCTATCGGACCTCCACGAGTGCTCTAGGCGTCTCCTCCGGCGCTTTACCTCCCGGAGCTCCTCAGTAAACCAAGGAGGCCTCCGGGGGCCGCTGACCCGGAGGGGCCGTAGCGGCGCAATCCGGTCGAGAGACTCCGAAGCTGCCGAGTGCCAGGCAGCGACGAGGGTCTCCGCCGAACTGTGGGCGAGGGTATCAGGAATAACCCCAAGCTCCGTCTGGAACCTAACAGGATCCATCAGTCGCTTGGGGCGGAACCAGCTGGTCGGTTCCTCCTCCCTATGGTGGAGGTTTGGCCTCCGGAAGTCTAGCCTCAGTAGGTAGTGGTCTGACCACGACAGGGGTATGATCTCATTACCCCTCAGACCAAGATCGTAACTCCACTGCTCCGAGAGGAATACGAGGTCAAGCGTGTGACCCGCTGAGTGAGTTGGGCCTCGAATTACTTGAGTCAAGCCCATGGCTGTCATGGAAACCATGAACTCCTGCGCTCCATCAGAGTGTTCACTGAGCGAAGGCAAGTTAAAGTCCCCCAGAACTATAAGTCTAGGGAACTCAACCGCTAGCTCGGCTACTGACTCGAGGAGCGAGGGGAGGGCTGCTGCAACGTAGTTGGGAGGCAGGTATGTAAGCAGCAAACTTGCCTCTAGAAGTTGTGAATGCCCCAACACTGGAAGTCTTTAAGAAGATGTTGGATAACCATTTGTCTGAAGTGGTGTAGGGTTTCCTGCCTAGGCATGGGGTTGGACTAGAAGACCTCCAAGGTCCCTTCCAACTCTGCTATTGTATTGTATTGTAAACACCCAAGTTGCTTCCAATCCTTGTTTTGGTATTTTCACATTACTGCAAGCTGAGAAGCAACTATCTTTGGAAGTTGAGAATTTTTATTTGGTTCAACTTTTCATTTTCCTATCCTGCTCCGATAAGTTGGCTATGCCCCAACTGAATGGAAAAGGATTGAATGGAAAAGTATTACATTGTTTCTTTCCCCTCTCCTCAGAATCATATCTTGTGCCTTGGGCATGAAGCGTTATGTGGAAGCTAACATCTCCCTCAAGTCCCACACAACGATTAAATACTTCATGAAGATGTGGAGCAGTGTGAGTGACACCCTCATCTTCATCTTTCTTGGTGTCTCCACTGTTGGGGACAATCACGAGTGGAATTGGCCCTACATTTTCTTCACCCTCATTTTCTGTCTCCTTTGGAGAGCACTGGGTAAGGAGGAGGGAAAACGATCTGCTTCAAGGATGGGCAAATTCTCCTCTGGTGGGTGGGTGGGTGGGGGGAGAGCCATATTTGCTTTGAAGTGGCAGGCCAAGAGGATGTGGAGAGGCAAGGCGTGATGCCAGGAGGAAGAACTGAATTTGGTCTGCGATTAAATTGAATTAACATCAAGTTTCAATTCAATGAAATATGGTACTCCTCGTGGATTTAATTCCCCCCCCCCCCTGTGGTGTTTGAAGTTACAAATTGGCAGGAACATTGAGTAGAGCTCCAAGTACAGCTTTTGGGGAGCGGAGGGGGGGCAGGGGGGTGTCCAATGCTGGCAAGGAAGGACTATGGAGCAATTGAGAGATTATAGTTTTAGCAAGAGAGGGATAGAGAGGGAAAAATGGGGAAGAAGTTAAAATACATACATACATGCATGCATGCATACATATTGGCAAATACATGCATACATGGTCCTTTATTTTTCCTTGGTTTCCCTCCTCCTCCTCCTCCTCCTCCTCCTCCTTCTTCCTCCTCTTCCCCTACCCCTACCCCTACCCCTATCACTCCTCCTCCTCCTCCTCCTCCTCCTCCTCCTCCTCCTTCTCCTCCTCCCACCACCATCAACTAATACAGGCAAAATCTTATATGCACTGAGCTCAGCTCTGGTGAGGTTTATACAGTGAACTCAAGTCCTAAACCCAGTTCAACAAAAATCAGTTGCTCTGCTCCTATTACATCATTTATGTGACATGAGGGCCCGATTCACACCACATGCTAACACAAGGGCTAGGATTGCCCCTCATGCTGAACTATAAACTAATCTCACATAAGCCCAGCCTAGCATGCTGGGCACTTCTATCATTCAACACTCTTCAAGACCCTTCAAACTCAACCTGGAAGAAGCCATTTTGTTGGTTCTCAGTTGCCACATGGTATTGGGGGGGGGGAGCAAGGGGGAGGCAGATGGAATGCACTGCCAGACACAACACCGATCTATCTCCAGTGGAACACAGTTGCCTGTTCTGAAGTTGCCTTCAGAAATTGTGGGAGCTTCATCGCTGGAGGCTTCCAAGAAGAGGTTGGACGGCCATTTGTCAGAAATGGTGCAAGGCCCCCTGCTTGGGTGTGGGGTTGGACTAGATGACCTACAAGGTCCCCTTCCAACTCTGTTAATCTGTGAAATCTCGTGGGAAGCAAGGTCATCCCCATAGGTGTCGGATGAGGAGTGGAACTGCCTAAGGAGCCTACCAATGTACCTAATTGGACAAGGTGACCTGTGACACCTGGGGAGGGAATCGTTTGCTATATTAATTATATAGAAACCATGGGAAATATCCAGAGTTGGTTTTACATGTAACTGTGCCGATATGACGTGTCCAATAAAGAAGTTCTTTGAGAGAGATCTGAGTCTCCAAGTTCTGGTTTGCTTGGGCTCAGAACCTTGATATCTTAATGGAAACAGGGTTTGTGGCAACTCTTACAGGAGTGTGATGGTCTTAATGGGCAATCCTTGGTTTTCCTACCTTTTTAAAAACCGATTGCCTTGCTTCGTCTCTTTTAGGTGTTCTGGTGCTCACGTTCATCATCAACAGGTTACACATCAATGCAGTTACCCGCAAGGACCAGTTCATTATTGCCTACGGCGGCCTTAGAGGGGCCATCTGCTTCTCCTTGGTGGTTTTGCTCCCTGATTTCCAGAGGAAGAAGCTCTTCATTGCGGCAACCACAGTTGTCATCTTCTTTACTGTCTTTGTACAGGTATTCAAGCATATTTTGGGTCCGGTGGGAAGAATTCTTTTACCCATTGGCATTCACGCACACACAGAGAGAAAGAGAGAGACAGAGAAACAGAGAGAGAGACAGACAGACAGAGAAAGAGAGAGACAGAGAAAGAGAGAGACAGAGACAGACAAAGAGAGAGAGAGAGAGAGAAAGAGAGAGAGAGAAAGAGAGAGAGAGAAAGAGAGAAAGAGAGAGAGACAGACAGACAGACAGAGAAAGAGAAAGAAAAAGAGAGAAACAGAGAGAGACAGACAGACAGAGAAAGAGAGAGACAGAGAAAGAGAGAGAGAGAAACAAAGAGAGAGAGAGAGAAACAGAGACAGAGACAGAGAGAAAGACACACACAGAAAGAGAGAGAGAGAGACAGAGAAAGAGACAGAGAAAGAGAGAGAGAAAAAGAGAAGCACAGAGAGAAAAACAGAGAGAAACAGAGAGAAAAACACACACACACAGAGACAGAGAAAGAGAGAGAGAAAGAAAGAGAGAGACAAAGAGAGAGAGAGACAAAGAGAGGGAGGGAGAGAGAGAGGGACAGAGACAGAGAGAAGAGAGAGAGATAAACAGAGAGAGACAGAGAGAAAGACACACAGAGAGAGACAGAGAGACAGAGAGACAGAGAAAGAGAGAGAGTGAGAGAAAGAGAAACACAGAGAGAAACAGAGAGAAACAGAGACAGAAAAAGACACACACAGAGTGACAGAGAAAGAGAGAGAGAAAGAGAAAGAGAGAGAGAGAGAAAGAAAGGGAGGAGAGAGAGAGAGAGAGATCGAGATCTGGAACATACTCTTAAATATTTGTTCTGATGTTTATTTTTGACCAATGAGCTGAGATTATAATTCTGATCTAAAATGGGTCAGCAGCCACGTTCTTTGGAAATTCTGAAATATCTCAGTCTCCAACTATTGTCAGGTCCAAAAGATCAGGAGTAAATCAAATAGAATAGAATAATAGAGTTGGAAGGAACTTGGGAAGTCTTCTATCCAACTCTCTGCTTAGGCAGGAAACCCTCCACTGCTTCAGACAAATGGTTATCTGATCTCTTCTTAAAAACTTCCAGTGTTGGAGCATTTACAACTCCTGTTCCACTGATTAATAGCAATAGCAGTTAGACTTATATACCGCTTCATAGGGCTTTCAGCCCTCTCTAAGTGGTTTACAGAGTCAGCATATTGCCCCCAACAATCCGGGTCCTCATTTTACCCCGTGACCCGACAAAAGCGCGAATGTCAAAAGCGCGCCAACAACAGCGCGCCGACAGAAGCGCGATTTAAGTTAAGGTAAGGTTTAGGATTAGGTTTAGGGTTAGGTTTAGGGTTAGGTTTAGGGTTAGGTTTAGGGTTAGGTTTAGGGTTAGGTTACAGCGCGCTTCTGTCGGCGCGCTGTTGTCGGCGCGCTTCAGCGCTCATTCGTCGGCGCGGTTTTGTCACTGCGGTTTAGTCAGGCGCGCTTTTGTCGTTCGCGCATTTGTGGTGGAACCATTTTACCCACCTCGGAAGGATGGAAGGCTGAGTCAACCCTGAGCTGGTGAGATTTGAACAGTCGAACTGCCGAACTAGCAGTCAGCTGAAGTAGCCTGCAGTACTGCACTCTAACCACTGGGCCACCTGTCCAACTGTGAGGAAATTTCACCTTAGTTCTAAGTTGCTTCTCTCCTTGATTAGTTTCCACCCATTGCTACTTGTTCTACCTTTGGTGCTTTGGAGAATAGCTTGACTCCCTCTTCTTTGTAGCAGCCCCCGAGATACCGGAACACTTCTATCATGTCTCCTCTGGTCCTTCTTTTCATTAAACTAGTCATGTCCAGTTCCTGCAACTGTTCTTCATATGTTTTCATAATCATTTTTGTTGCTCTTCTCTGCACTCTTTCTAGAGTTTCACCATCTTTTTAGATCATGGCAACCAAAACTGAATGCATTAAGTTACAGTTGAAGATTTATTGCTTAACTTTATACACAAGAATCTAGTTAGAGATAGTTCAGTACTAAATTGGTGCTGGATAATGGTCAATGGGATTATGAGGGCCTTGACTTAGACCATTTGTGGCAACGTAATGATTCTAAACTGATGACATTCTTAACTCTACCCCACGGTGGGTTCCTCCCAGTTCTAACCTCTTCTATAGAAGAGCTTCCACACATCTATAGTGCCGTTTAGAACCGGTTCCAGCTCCCTCCCCTCCCCACCCATCCGCACATCATCAAGATGAAGAGCGAGAGGAGGAATTCTGGGAGTTGAAGTCCACAAGTCTTAAACCTGTCAAGTTTCAACACCCCTGGGTTTCTTTTCTAAAGGGTTGGGGTGCAAGGGTCTTGTAACTTGACAGCTTTAAGACTTGCACACTTCAATGCCAGAGTTCCTGAGCCAACATGACTGGAAGAGGAATTCTGGGAGTTGAAGTCCACAAGTCTTAAAGTTGTCAAGTTTGAACACCCCTGGGGTTTTTTTCTAAAGGGTTAGGGATGCAAGGGTCTTGTAACTTGACAGCTTTAAGATTTGCGTGCTTCAAATGCCAGAGTTCCTGAGCCAACATTTTGGTTGCTAAACAAGAGCGTTGTTGAGTGAGTTTCACCACATTTTACAAGTTGGCCATGCCCACCCACTCATATGGCTGGCAAGCCACTGCCACCTGGTCACATGGCCAGCAAGCCACTCCCACAAAGCAGGCCACACCTACAGATGAGGTTCTAAATTTTTTTGAAAACCCACCGCTGCTCCATGCCCAGCTCTACTTGCACTTTTTAAATGATATATAATCTCTCAGAGATCTTAATGGAGTACGTGTGCACAGACAATCAGTAGCCAATGAATTGGTGGTTTTTTAAAAAAAAAATTGGATCAACATGCAACTTGCAGAATATCTGAGCAAAAACCCCACCATTCCTAGCCAGCCATTAAGAGAGAAGCAACATAGGAAGTAAGAGTTATGGAATTGCAAATTAAGATTGGCTAGCATTTGCAGGGGGATGACTGAGGTCCCCCCCCCCTGTTAAAACCTTCTTATCGCTTCACAATGGTTCCCCCAAGATAAATTAAAAAAAAAACCCATAATAATTGTGAAATGTGAAAATATGAAATTTGGGGAAGTGAAACAGCCAAGCATTATTACTGGAATTGGGTAATTCTTGGGTAATTTCTTTCCATTAGTGAATTGCCTCACAGACTGATAGTCACAGATTCAGCAATATGTGCAAACATGTTGTATACAATGGGGGGAGACTGTCTTGATGTATAGCACTGTTTCCCAACTTTGGCCATTTGAAGACTTCTGGACTTCAACACCCAGAATCTCCCCGTTGGCTGGGGAATTCTGGGTGCTGAAGTTCACTGGCCGTAAAGGTTGGGAAATACTTATCTTCAGGATTCAGATGGAAAGAGGGATTGAGCTAGCCATATTTGGGATTTGCATGTATGTGTAAGCAAATAATAATTGCTTCACATACAGCTAAATGGGAAGCTGGGTAGCTGCAGTGCAAAGTTTTAACCTTCAGCATTGTATTTATGCTGCCTATTATTTTTCTTGAAGCCACGGGGTGCTCAGAAAATACCAGTGGAGGGAGGCTTCACCCAAGGGCTTTCTGCAGAAACTGGCCTACTGTAGGGGAAGGAGTGGCAGAACTTGGAGGAGGAGTTAAAAGTGGAATCAAACTAGAATCTTTACATAGTCACAAGCAATAGCAATTCTGTAGCACGGGGGTAATCAACCTTTTTATACCTACCGCCCACTTTTGTATCTCTGTTAGTAGTAAAATTTTCTAACCGCCCACCGGTTCCACAGTAATGGTGATTTATAAAGTAGGGAAGTCAATTAAAATTGAAAAAGGAAAGTGCTTCAGTATCGGACAAAACCTGTACCACCCACCATGAAAGCTGGAACGCCCACTAGTGGGCAGTAGGGACCAGGTTGACTACCACTGCTGTAGCACTTCGACTTATATACCGCTTCACAGTGCTTTACAGCCCTCCCTAAGCAGTTTACAGTGTCAGCATCTTGTCCCCAACAATCTGGGTTACCAACCTCAGAAGGATGGAAGGCTGAGTCAAGCTTGAGCCAGTGAGAATCAAACTCCTGGCAGTGGGCAGAATTAGCCAACAATAAAGCATTCTAATCACTGGGAAGGAAGGAAGGGAGGGAAGGATGGATGGATGGATGGAGAGAGGGAGGGCGGGAGGGAGGGAGGAAGGAAGGAAGGAAGGAAAGGCAATAGCAATGGAAATAGCATTCAGACTTATAAACTGCTTCACAGTACTTTACACCCCTCTCTAAGTGGTTTACAGAGTCAGCCTTTTGCCCCCAACCATCTGAGTTAGGGGTGGGTTCCAGCAGCCACTACTGCTAGTTCACTCATGGGTGTGTATCAGTGATGGGATTCAGCCAGTTCGCACCACTCCGGGAGAACCGGTTGTTAACTTTCTGAGCAGTTTGGCAAACTGGTTGTTGGAAGAAATCATTAGGGCAGAGAACGGGTTGTTAAATCACTTGAATCCCACCATTGGTGCGTATATATGCTTGATGCACGCTGCGAGCACATGCACAGTATAATAAAAATGTTCTGCTCATGTGCAGAACTGAAAAACAAGATGGAGAACCTGATCAGAGGCGTGGCAGGCCTGGGTCACTACCAGTTCCAGCAACCCAGACTGCCAAACCACTAACGGTTTGGCCAAACCTGTCCAAACCGGTAGGAACTCACCACTGATCTGGGTCCTCATTTGACCCACCTCTGAAGGATGGAAGGCTGAGTCAACCTTGAGCCTGGTGAGATTCGATCTGCCAAATTGCAGGCAGCCAGCAGTCAGCAGAAGTAGCCTGCAGTACTGCACTCTAACCACTGCGCCATCATGGCTCAAAATAAGTGAAACAAGTCCAACCATCTTGAATTCTGTTGACCCTTATCCAGCTCTAGCAGGTGTTAACTGTTAGTTGAGAAGATTCCTTTGCACAGGCATGAATAGCAATAAATCAGTTTAATTGGACCTTCATGGGTGGACCTCATCTTTTGTGCCTGACAACTACCTGCTCATAAAAAAATAATAATTAAAAATGACGTTGAAATAGTGGAGAATATTGGAAGCAATATCGCCACTCTATTCTTTATATGGATGTTTTGCAACTGATCACATCCTTATGAAAGATATTTTAGATGAGTGGGCATGGCATGTTCTCAAAATGGTCAAAATGTCCTTTGGCCTTCAAAGGATAAGGACATCTCTAGGGTCATTGTCATCCCAGGGCTGTTTGGGGGCTGAGAGAAAGGCATGGAGGATGCAGAGAGAAACTAGATGTTTGGGGAAGGTTTCTAACACATATAGACTGGGTGAAACCAGGCTTAATAGCAGTAATAGTGAGAGGGATCTTGGAGTCTTAGTGGAAAACCAGCTAAATATGAGCCAGCAGTTTGCAAAAAAAACCAATGCAATCCTAAACTGCATTAATAGAAGGATACAACCAAGATCAAGGGAGGTACTAATACCACTCTATAAAGTAAGACCACACCTAAAGTAATGCATCCAGTTTTGGTCACCACACTATAAAAAAGATGTTGAGACTCTAGAAAAAGGGCAGAGAAGAGCAACCAGGATGATTAGGGGACTGGAGGCTAAAACATATGAAGAGTGGTTGCAGGAACTGGGCCTGGCTAGTCTAGTGAAGAGAAGGACCAGGGAAGACAGGATAGAAGTCTTCCAATATTTGAGGGGCTGCCACAGAGAGAAGGGGTCAAGATATTTTCCAA
Source organism: Thamnophis sirtalis (assembly GCF_051295495.1). Taxonomy (NCBI): domain Eukaryota; kingdom Metazoa; phylum Chordata; class Lepidosauria; order Squamata; family Natricidae; genus Thamnophis; species Thamnophis sirtalis. Next base: position 43,791,047 of record NW_028261393.1, read on the forward strand.
AGCACCTGAAGGTCAGACAAGGAATAATGGATGGAAACTCACAAAGGTGTCAAAATAGAACATTCCTTTCTAGAAGCCCAAGGTAATTCTTTGTCTCCACACCTCTGCACCTGACCGGAACTAGATGGGTGGAAATGCCAGCGTGGCAGAGGAAGATTGGACCACGTGATGGACTTGTGGGTGTGGGGACAAGATCATGAACTTTCAACTGGGTGGAAAACCCAGGAAGCTTTCAGATTCGGGTTTCCCACAGATGTACCAACATGTTTCTCTTATTAAATTGGAACTTTGATGAAAGCTATGCCTTGAACTCTGATTTAATTTTGGATGATATTTGGAACGCTGATACAAGGAGAGATTCAACCTAGAAACAAGGAGGAATTTCCTGACAGTGAGAACAATCAACCAATGGAACAGAAGTTTCCTTTGGATGTTGTGGGAGCTTCATCACTGGAGGCTTTCAAGAAGAAATTGGACTGCCATTTGTCAGAAATGGTGTAGGGTCTCCTGCTTGAACAGGGGGTTGGAATAGATGACCTGCAAGGCCCTTCCAACTCTGTTGATCTGTTAACTGAAAATATGGTCTCAGCCAGTCAATCACTCATCTCATCTTCTCTTAGTTAGGTCCTCATAGCTGGCAGGTCTCAAAAGGTTTGGAGGAGCAAAGCAACTCGATTCCTTTTTTTTTTGTGGGTGGGACATGGTGAGCTTATGTTCTCCCAACAGGACCAATGGCAAAGCCTAACAGATATGTCACCTGCTGGGGAAGGCCAGCATTCAGCATGTTTCCCCCCCATTTTTTAAGCTTAGCTTTATATTCTGGTCAATGCATTGTGAGCACTAAAATTGCCTAAAACAGACGTTTTGTGGTTTTCTCTGTGACTGGCTTCAAGAAATATACCCCTTCCCCCCAAAATATAAAAACATGGGAAGCATTTCACGACTTTCCCACCCCAAGATTCTTAGGAAAATAGGGACTGAGAATTTGTTGAGTGGGTTTTTTTGACATCTAGTGCCACCTTGTGGTAAATTTAATTTCTGACAGAAAAAGTTGGGTCTCTAAAAGCTTGCTAAAAGGTCAAACACATCTGGAGAGGACATTTTGCACCTGGAATAGAAGTCTGGTAGGACTTCAACTCCATGTTGGCTGCCTTAATTGGTTCCCCATAGGTTTATTATCCTTAAGCTCTTCTGAAGTTTTCTAAGCTAGTATCTTGTTTGAACATCCTTAAAAGGTAAAGGTTCCCCTTGCACATCTGTGCTAGTCGTTCCCGACTCTAGGGGGTGGTGCTCATCTCTGTTTCAAAGCCGAAGAGCCAGCGCTGTCTGAAGACATCTCTGTGGTCATGTGGCCGGCATGACTCAACGCCAAAGGCGCACGGAGCACTGTTACCTTCCCACCAAAGTGGTCCCTATTTTTCTACTTGCATTTTTACATGCTTTCGAATTGCTAGGTTTGCAGAAGCTGGGACAAATAACAGGAGCTCACTCCGTTATGCGGCGCTAGGGATTTGAACTGCCGAACTGCCAACCTTCTGATCGACAAACTCAACATCTTAGCCATTGAGCCACTGCGTCCCCTTGAACATCTTTACCCAATGTAAATTGAGTTCTTTCCAGACGGATAAATCAACTTCTGGAATTTTCCAGTCAGATTGATCTTTGCTGTGAATGATGCAGACTGAACTGACCTTCCTGGAAGATGCTGAAGAGGAAGGAAGACTGCTCTGGAGGAGACAGCAGAAATGATCCTCAGATATGACTTCTAACCAGCACCATTCATATATGGCTGTTGAATATATGGCAGTTCAGCAATATCAAGAGTGTCACTGTAAAAACAAAACCCTAATAATTAAATGTCTATGGAGATTCTCAGTCATCCAGGTCATGGCTGTGACTTGGATGACTGAGAATCTTCATAGACATTTAGTGATGTCTAATAACTAAAGGGCAAACTAAAAGAGATATTACTCTATAATACCATTTTATAAAGCCTTAGTAAGACCACACCTGGAGTACTGCATACGGTTTTGGTCACCACACCATAAAAAAAGATGTTGAGACTCTAGAAAGAGTGCAGAGAAGAGCAACAAAGATGATTAGAGGACTGGAGGCTAAAACATATGATGAACAGTTGCAGGCATGGCTAGTCTAGTGAAGAGAAGGACCAGGGGAGACATGATAACATCTTCCAATATCTGAGGGGCTGCCACAGGGAGGAGGGGGGTCAAGCTATTTTCCAAAGCACCCGAAGGCCAGACAAGGAACAATGGATGGAAACTGATCAAGGAGAGATTCATCCTAGAAATAAGGATACATTTTCTGACTGAGAGCAATCAAGCCATGGAAGAGAAGTTGCCTTCAGAGGTTGTGGGAGCTTCATCACTGGAGGCTTTCAAGAAGAGACTGTCAGAAATGGTGTAGCATCTGCTTGGGCAGGGGGGTTGGGCTAGATGACCTACAAGGTCCCTTCCAACTCCATTAATCTGTTTCTGACACCTCTACTTATCTTGCCTTCTTTTCTGACAGGTGGTCATCCTTCCTAAGAAAACTTTGAGTCAGCCTCCATGTTTATTTTTAAAAAAATAACTTTTGAAACTACTCTTTCCTGAGCCTCCCCCTTCCCTTCCCCCTCCTCCTCCCCCTCTAAAAATATAAGTGAAAGGTAGAAATTAGATTATGGGGAATAAATAGAGCCTAAAAACAAGACACAATTCCCAGTTTAAGAAAAGCTACAGTGGCTACATCTTAAGCGGTGCTCAGTTCAAGTTTAAGATCTGCATTCAAATCTGCTCCCTACTTCTCCATCACTTGTATCTTTCCAGCCTTGTAATTTATCTGACGATTGAACCAACATTTGAATTGGATCTACCCATTCTTCCTCCTGTTTTTTCTCTTATGTTGCAGGGGATGACCATCCGTCCTCTTGTGGACTGGCTGCATGTCACTCGAAAACAAGAAAGTGCCCCCACCGTGGGAGAACAAATTCATATCCGGGTAAGTTTCTTAGCCGGACATTGGAAGATGATCTAGAATTATTCAAAAATTTATTTCTAAATCCGAAGCAGCTCAGAAAGAGGATCGCCTGGTAGATCTGGATGTTTGTCCTCATTTTTTGAGAATGTCTATCGCTCCTTAAGGGGACGAGGTGGCTCAGTTGCTAAGATGCTGAGCTTGTCGATCAGAAAGGTCGGCAGTTCAGCGGTTCGAATCCCTAGCGCTGCATAGCAGAGTGACTTCCCATTTTATCCCAGTTTCTGCCAACCTAGCAGTTCAAAAGCATGTGAAAATACAAGTAGAAAAATAGGAACCACCTTTGGTGGGAAGGCAACAGTGTTCCACGCGCCTTCGGCATTGAGTCATGCTGGCCACATGACCACGGAGACTTCTTCAGACAGTGCTGGCTCTTCGGCTTTGAAACGGAGATGAGTACCGCCCAGTGGTGGGATTCAGCCAGTTCGCACCTATTCAGGAGATCAGGTTGTTAACTTTCTAAGCAGTTTGGAGAACTGGTTGTTGGAAGAAATCTCACTTTTCCCCCCACTTAACAGAGCTAATCCTATAAGGAAGGCAGGGAGGAAACATTCTGGTGTTGTTTCTAGCCTAATCTTTATTGCCCTGCTTACAGAAACGGCCTCTCCGGTTAACCCTGATTACATTGTAACAGCTAAGGTGAAGTGCCCATCAACCTGAGTGATGGTGAGTTGGCCATGCCCACTGTTCCCTCTAAGGTGCGCGCGTGCGCGGCCGCGCACGTCGCTAGAAACCTCCGCGCAGAGATTTCTAACTGCCGCGCAGAGCTTTCTACCAAAGCAAACGTGGGGAAGTCCTTTGCAGGCAGCTAGAATTGGCCGCCTGCAAAGGACCTCCCCAGACTTGTTTTGATGAGCCGCCCGTGGCAGTGGTGCCTCTCTCTCCACGTGGAGCTGGCCCCCGCGTTATCCCTCCCCCTTCCTCCTCTGCCGTGCTTTTGAGGCCGCGGGAGCTAGTAGGAAAGCGGCGGAGGTGGAGGCGATGGCAGGGATAACCCAGAGCCCAGCTGAGGTGCTCCGAGCGGAGGGGGAGGCACCACCGCCGCTGCTTTGCCGGTGAAGGAGAAGGAGTAAGAGGACTGGCGGCTTTGAAATGGTCCCGCCGGCTGCAGGTTTGATTCAGCGTAAGCAGGGGCCGCCGAACACATGCTGAGCTGACTTTGCGCAGTGAGGCGGAGTAATTCAACCCCCCCAAAGAACACGTGTGTGTGTGTGTGTGTGTGTGTGTGTGTGTGTGTGTGAGAGAGAGAGAGAGAGAGAGAGAGAGAGTTGGATCAAAATTGGTGGCCAAAGGAAAGGAAGGAAGGAAGGAAGCCCTGCCCCCTGTGAAAAAAACTGAAGATGGAGCAGTGAATGAATAAGCCATAAAAGCAACAAACAGTTAATGCGTAAGTAAGCTGAGGAGGAAGTTCTCAACTAAGGAAGCAATATTAGAAAGAAATATAAAAAGCTCAATATGCCAAAACACTTATTTTAGTCTTCATTTAATTACTTGTATGTAGTCTGATGTAACATCTTTTTAAAGTTAACGTTAGTTAGAAAAGATAGGGTACAAAACTTTTTTTTTTAATTTTAAAAAAAGATTTTATTGGTAAAAAGAAAATACAACATCCATAACTTGTAAAAAACAATACAACTACATTTCGAGATATTCCCATACTATCAAATCATTATAAACATCAAAGGTTAGGTATCTTATTCCTTCCCTCCCTCTTCTCTTCCCTCATTTCTTCTTTTCCATATCCTTTTCTTCCCTCCCCCCTTACTTCCTTCTCCCCTGCCTTCCCTCCTTTCTTTTCTCCTTTCCTCCTTTCCTTCCCCCTCCTTTCCCTCCCTCGGTCCCCCCCTCCTTCTCACATACCTTTCCTCCTTCCCTTCCTCTTTCCCTCCTCCTTCCTTTTCTCTTAATCTCCCTCCTTTCCTCCCTCCTTCCTTCCTTCCTTTCAACTCTCCTTCTCTCTTTCTTTCCCTCCCTCTTTCCCTCTTTACTACCCTCTCCTCTTCCCTCCCTCCTTCCTCCCCCGGTTTCCTCTCTTTCTTCTCTCCTTCTTTCTTCCCACCTTCTTTCCCTTCTCTTCTTTCTCTTCCTCCTCCTTATCCTTCCCCCCTTCTTCTGCCTTTCCTGTTCCTCTCCTTTCTCCTCTCCATCCTGACTTCCCTACTATCCTCCTCCCCTCCCCTCTAACCTTTGTTACATTTACATATTTTCCTCTGCTGAGGACAACCTGGTTCTCTTTTCCTTTCCTTGCTTAAGGAGGCAAGGATTATAAATCCTCTCGCCTCATCTAAAATGAAGTTTAATTGCTAATTCCAAGCAGGTAGTTATAGCGGATTTCCTATCAGCTTTTTTAAGTTTTCCCAACATTGTGGTCTAACCAAATTGCTTGACAGTGGGTTCTCACCCCTAATACATTTCTCCTTTCGCTTATCTCTCAGTTGTTGTATATTGTTCATTTGAGTTATTGGTTTAATCGTATTAGGTTAGTCAGCTATCTCTTTTTGTGTCTAAGTCTTCAAAACTTAAATAATAAAAAAAATTCTACATTCATTTTGAAAAATAAATGCAATACTTGATTAATTTCATATCTTTATTTAAAATAGTTTTGGCATGGCATATCATTTTATTGACTCAGTTGGAAATGATGTGGATGTTGTATCTGATTCTGAGGCATATATATTCTTAAGTAACATAACATATAGCATATTGTCCAAACTTGCTAGACTATTTAATTGATCTTATTACTTTAAAGGGGGAGAGTTTCATGATAAATTATTTTATTACATTTATGTTGTATTTATATATTATATTTATTACATTTATATTCCACATTATATATTTGTATTGTTATTTTAGTGTTTATTGTCAATTTTGATAGATATATTGATATATCAATACTGATTTTAATCATACTAAATAACAATTACTGCTATTATTTATCAGCATTAAATATTTACATTTTTAATATCGAGTTAGTCATATTTTAGAATAATAGGATTATCTTTTAATAGGATAATTGGCAAAATCTAATTCAAATGTGATGGGTTGCATTCCAAAGGAATGTGAGAGGACAGGTTGCCTGCAAAATGCCAGGACCCAGGACCTGTTGGTGCCATGTCTCTCTCTAGCCAGTCTAATGATCTAAAAGCTGAGCAGAAGTCTTTTTTTTTTCAGGGTGAGCGGAAAAGTATAGTGTTTGAGTAGCACATTTTCATGCCTGGCATTCATCAGGCTGAAACCTCGCTCACAATTGGTGCTTGGCGCTTGGAATGTTGCGCAAATGTCCAGCAGACGAGACAGAAGTTCAAACTGTTGCTCTCTTAGGTGCTCAGGCATGAAACTGTGCCGCTCAAACACTATACTTTTCCGCTCACCCTGAAAAAAAATTAGAGGGAACATTGGCCATGCCCACAGTCATATGAGCACTGAGCCACACCTACCCAGCTGGTCATTAGGGCAGAGAACCGATTGTTAAATTATTTATTTATTTATTTATTATTAAAATTTATATGCTGCCCAATCCCGAAGGACTCCGGTCGGCTTACAAAAGAAGAAAAAGAGAAAGAAAGAAAGAAAAAATAAGAAAAAAGACAGTTTAAAATCACAAAACACATGCATTCATTCTAACCGGGGCTGGACCTCAACAATGAGGTCAACAGCCCCAGGCCTGCCGGAACAGCCAAGTTTTTACAGCTTTCCCGAAGGCCATGAGGGTGGGTATGGTCCGGATCTCTGGGGGTAGCTGATTCCAGAGAGTCGGAGCAGCCACAGAGAAGGCTCTCCTCCGGGGGCCCGCCAGTCGACACTGTCTGGCTGACGGCATCTGAAGGAGGCCCAATCTGTGGGATCTTATTGACCGCTGGGAGGTATGTGGCAGTAGGCGGTCTCGAAGGTACGCTGGCCCTAAGCCATGTAGGGCTTTAAAGGTAATAACCAACACCTTGAATTGCATCTGGAGACCAATTGGTACCCAGTGCAGCTCGCGGAGGACAAGTGTAACGTGGGTGTACCTCGGTACACCCAATATCGCTCGCGCGGCCGCATTCTGGACTAGCTGCAGTCTCCGAACGCTTTTCAAGGGTAGCCCCATGTAGAGCGCGTTGCAATAATCCAGCCTTGAGGTGACAAGGGCATGAGTAACCCTTTGAAGTGCCTCCCGATCCAAATAGGGCCGCAATTGGTGCACCAGGCGAACCTGGGCAAAGGCCCCCCTGGTCACAGCCGACAGATGATGTTCCATTGTCAGCTGCGAATCCAGGAGGACCCCCAAATTGCGAGCCCTCTCTGAGGGGTGTAAATTTTCACCCCAGGGTTAAGGATGGACTGTCTAGGCCAGTGATGGGCAACCTTTTTGGCGTGGTGTGTCAAAAATCGGCAAAAAATCGAGCATAACTCGTGTTGTGTGTCACTTCGACAAAAACATAATTTTGCGCAATTTATAGTTTAAACTACAAAAATGTATAATTGCAATATATAATTATATTTAATAAACCAAAAACAAATTATTTAACATACCTGCTTAGTAACTTCTTTGTTCATCAGTCGATTTCGTATGTTGCCCTTGATATTATTGAACTTGTTTGGGGTGCCGTGAACCAGGGCTGTGGAGTCGGCTGCTTCCAGCTCCACGTCCTCATCAACATGCCGCTCCAGCCCGCCCCAAGAGAACTCAGATATTCTCTTAATAATTGCATCTTTATTCTGCATATCGTGAAATAGAACTGGCGCACATCTTAGGAGAGTTTCTTTAATAAATTCTCCCTCATTAAGCGCTTTTGCATGCTGAGCTATGGAGTGAGCAATGCTCAAACTTGCAGAGTTTAAATTTGTAGAGCCTTTCATAAATTTAAGGATGGAGTTACCCTTAAACTATTGGCATCCCAATAGTTGCTGCTAATGGCGCTCACAGTTCCCGTTGGCACTCCGCTGTTCCCTGCTGTGGTGCGGTCGTAACCAACAGTCCCAGGAGTAGACTCTCTGTGCCGGCCTGACTGGAGAGAGGCGCGCACTGTTCCCGCGCTCCTCTCCTGCGGGTCCTCCCTCGCCGCGCTGATGACGTGTGTGCGCACGGCACGCACGCCTTACCAGCAGCCCCTGCGCTCAGAAAGGGGCGGCGGCGATACAGTAAGTGAGTGTGGGCGGGGGAGATCACACGTCCTGTCCCCCCCCGTTCCTCCAGCACAGATTCTTTCATCCTCGGCGGCGGTGCAGGAGTCGAGGATGAATCGCATGAAATCCTGTGCGTGTCACCCCAAATGGCTACGCGTGTCAGCACTGACACGCGTGTCATAGGTTCGCCATCACTGGTCTAGGCTGTCCTTCGGGGGCAGCATCCAAAGCCACTCAGTCTTATTGGGATTGAGCACAAGTTTGTTCACCCCCATCCAGATCCTAACAGCTTCCAGGCATCGGCACATCACGTCCACCACTACACTGAGCTGGCATGGGGCAGAAATATACAGTTATGTATCATTGATTTGATTTGATTGATTTGATTTTATTACATTTATATGCCGCCCTTTTCCCCAAAGGGGACTCAGGGTGGCTCACAATTCAAATCAGGGAAGGGGGGTACAGACAGGAAATAAAAAGACGAAACATAACAATACATAATTTAAAAACACACAACAGTCATACCATTCGAGGTGGGGGCAACAGCTCTTTAGCCCCAGGCCTGTTGGAACAGCCAGGTTTTAAGGGCTTTGCGGAAGGCCTGGTGGGTGGTGAGGGTACGAATCTCCATGGGGAGCTCGTTCCAGAGGGCCGGAGCAGTCATCTGCGTATTGGTGGTACTTTATCCCGTGCTGTCGCATGATCTCACCTAGTGGCTTCATGTAGATGTTAAATAGGAGGGGAGACAAGACCGAACCTTGTGGCACACCACATTTGAGGGGCCTAGGGGTCGAACTTTGCCCCCTGACCAACACTGACTGCGACCTGTCAGAGAGGTAAGAGGAGAACCACCGTAAAACGGTGCCTCTCACTCCCACCTCCCCCAGGCGTCGCAGAAGGATACCATGGTCGATGGTATCGAAGGCCGCTGAGAGGTCAAGAAGCACCAGGATAGAGGAATGTCCTCTATCCCTGGGCCGCCAGAGATAATCGGTCAGGGCGACCAAAGCAGTTTCCGTGCTGTACCCAGGCCTGAATCCCACCACTGGTACCACCCCCTACAGTTGGGAACGACTAGCACTTATGTGTGAGGGGAACCTTTACCTTATTGTTGCTTAACACCAGCAGTACATCAATCTATTTCTTAATTGTATAACTATATTTTTCAAACAATTATCAATTTTTAGTGCTTATCAAGACAGGTCAGGTTCCAAGGAATAATCTGCATGAGAAAATATAAGGCGAAACCATTAGTAACCCGAATCTTCACATAAGTTCCAAATTGCCTGTGATTTGTCAAGCCTTCCATTTCGTATCATTAGTCCCCACTAAGCTAGTTAAGTGGACAGAGAAAAAATGGACTAACATAAATGAAGCATAAATGAAACGAATGTTTCGGGTACGTCAAAAATTATACGGAGTATCACTGGCTTGTCAACCAACTCCTCAGAGTTTTCCACAAAATTCTGCTCTTTGAAACGAATTTCAAGAGGACAATTCTCTTTCATCGAAGTGAGTGTAAGAGGTATGGGAGAATTTTCCCTGTGGTTTTACTCACTCGCGCACACAGACAGAGACACGCAATGAGCAGTGTGAAGCCTTCTGCCACCCAGTGTGTTTCTGGTTTTGTCTTGAGGCTTCAGATGCCTGGAGTCCATCCTTTATGCCTCAACAACAATACAAACATGTAAATCAAAATCCTCCTTTCTCTCTCTCTCTCTCTGTGTTCAGTTCCTGGATCACTTGCTGGCTGGGATTGAAGATATATCGGGACACTGGGGACAGTATTATTGGAAAGACAAGTAAGGATTTGTTAAAAATACAAGTCTCTGCATGTATAAAGAGGGGGAAAAGCTTGTACATTTGATTTCATGACTGTAAAAAGTTCCCTTGAGGGATGACTTAGCTTTATTCATCCTTGTGTTACAAAGCAGATTATTATTTCACAATAATAAGAAGAGTTCCTCCCTCCCTCCCTCTCTCCCTCTCTCCCATCCATCTTCCCCCCTCCCCTTCCTCTTTCTTTCTCTTCTCTCACCTTCACTCTCTGTTCCTTTTCTCCCTTCCCTCCCTTCCTCCAACTCTGTTAATCTAATCTAACCAATGTCAATCAAATCAAATCAAATCAAATCAAATCAAATGCCAAGCAGGTCGCTTGTGTTTCCCAAATTTGTGCTCAAGTAGCTCTTGCACACCAAGAGTGTTGCTTTTTTTAAACGAGTGACATTAATGAGTGACTTTCCTTCTCTGTCTTTCCCTGATTCTGGTTTTCTTTTCTGTTTTCCTTTCTGGACAGATTAGAGTATTTCAACAGCAAACACTTGCAGAAATATTTGCTCCGGGAATATAAGCAACCCAAATCAAGTATTGTCCTGTTGCACGAGAAACTGGAGAGGAAGCGTGCGATTGAGTTAGCTGAAGCAGGTCAGCTCTCCTGGAGACCATCTCAAAAAGCATTGCTGTGAGTCCTTCCTTTCTTCAGTTGACACAGTGAAAGCGCCTTTTCATTCTGACTCTCTCTCTTTCTCTCTTTCTCTCTTTCTCTCTTTCTCTCTTTCTCTCTTTCTCTCTTTCTTTCTCTCTTTCTCTCTTTCTCTCTTTCTCTCTTTCTCTTTTCTCTCTCTCTCTCTCTCTGTCTCTGTCTGCCTCTGCCTCTGTCTCTGTCTCTGTCTCTGTCTCTCTCTGTCTCTGTCTCTGTCTCTCTGTCTCTCTGTCTCTCTGTCTCTGTCTGTCTCTTTGTCTCTGTCTCTCTGTCTCTGTCTCTCTGTCTCTGTCTTTCTCTGTCTCTCTCTCTGTCTCTCTCTCTGTCTCTGTCTCTGTCTCTCTCTGTCTCTGTCTCTGTCTCTGTCTCTGTCTCTGTCTCTGTCTCTGTCTGTCTCTGTCTCTCTGTCTCTCTGTCTCTGTCTCTTTGTCTCTGTCTCTCTGTCTCTGTCTCTCTCTGTCTCTCTCTGTCTGTCTCTGTCTCTGTCTGTCTCTGTCTCTCTCTCTCTGTTTCTCCGTCTCTCTGTCTCTGTCTCTTTATCTCTGTCTCTCTGTCTCTCTCTGTTTCTCTCTGTCTCTGCCTCTATTTGTCTGTCTGTCTGTCTGTCTGTCTCTTGTGGAGAATTACTAGGGTCTCTCGCAGGGGTGAAATCCAGCAGGTTCTGACAGGTTCTGGAGAACTGGTAGTGGACATTTTGAGTAGTTTGGAGAACCAGCAAATGCCACCTTTGGCTGGCCTCCAGAGTGGGATGGGAATGGAGATTTTGCAATATCCTTCCCCTGCCATGTCCACCAAGCCACGCCCACCAAGCCACACCCACAGAACCGGTAGTAAAAAAATTGAATTTCACCATTGGTCATTTCATCTTCAAAACAACATTGTGATACAAGTTGGTCTAACCGACCCAAAGCCACCCAAAGAATTTTTGGCGGTTGAAGGTGGACTAGAGTCGGCATTCTTTAAAGACTAATCCAGCATCTTAAACTACAATTGCTCATTCCATCTGTTTTGAGAGATACAGTAGAGTTTCAAGCAGTGGTGGGATCCTGCTGGTTTAACAACCAGTTCTGCATGTGTGTGCAGTTTTAACAAAACTTACCTTCCACATTACTTCTTGGGGAATAATACAGCTGAGGCATGGCAATCCGCTCTGCTGTGTGAATCAGATGAGAGGATATAGGTAAGGAAAGCACAGATGCGGGTGGGCAGGCCCACCTGATCATTGGAGTGAACCTGTTCTCTCCTCAGCTGATCATCAGAGCTACCGGTTCACTCCCCAGCTGATCGTTGGAGTTACCGGTTCGCTCCCCAGATGATCATCAGAGCTACCGGTTCTCTCCCCAGCTGATCATCAGAGCTACCGGTTTGTTCCCCAGCTGATCATTGGACCTACCGGTTTGCTCCCCAGCTGATCGTCAGAGCTACCGGTTTGTTCCCCAGCTGATCATCGGAGCTACCGGTTCGCTCTGCAGCTGATCGTCAGAGCTACTGGTTTGCTCCCCAGCTGATCTTTGGAGCTATCAAATTGTTCCCCAGCTGATAGTTGGAGTTACCGGTTCACTCTGCAGCTGATCATCAGAGCTACTGTTTGCTCCCCAGCTGATCATTGGAGCTATCAAATTGTTCCCCAGCTGATAGTTGGAGTTACCGGTTCGGTCCCCAGCTGATCGTCGGAGCTACTGGATTGCTCTCCAGCTGATCATCGGAGCTACCGGTTCGCTCTGCAGCTGATCATCAGAGCTACCGGTTTGCTCCCCAGCTGATCATCAGAGCTACCGGTTCACTCCCCAGCTGATTATCGGAGCTACTAAATTGTTCCCCAGCTGATCATTGGAGTTACCGGTTCGCTTCCCAGCTGATCATCAGAGCTACCCATTCGCTTCCCACATGAACGTCGGACCTACCAGTTCACTCCCCAGCTGATTGTTGGAGCTACAGGCTTGCCCAAACCAGCCCGAACTGGCTGAATCCCACCCCTGAGCTTTGATGCTATTTTTGGAATTCAAAACCAGCCTGGTCCATTGACATATAAATGAATGTTAACCCTTTTCTGTAATGGCTCATTTCCTCTCCCCAACCCCTTTCTAGCAAAAAGGACAATCCTGTTACCATAAGTTTTGACACTGAGAGTCTCAGTCAAGATGAGATGAATGAAATCCAGAAGATATTGGAGAAGAACTTGTACAAAACAAGGAGGATGGTAAGATATTTCTCCAATGAGAATATTTTCCAGGAAGTGGGGGTGGGAAATCAATGAAAGCTTTGCAGGGGTTTCATCTAAGCCGGAGACTTGGTGCTGTGGGATCCTTAGAGTTTTCTGAACTTGGTTGTTTTCACTAATATCATTTGCGCTGGAAACCTCACTTCTATCTGGCACTGAAGATGTTACCTAGTTTGGTAACGAGACATCTGCAAGAAAACAACCCAGCTCAGAAAGCACCAAGTCCCCTACAATTCAGCTGAGCTACAAATGTTCTATTGTTACTAATAATCTCTGACCATAGAGGTGATCCTTGCTTAACAATCCCTCATTCAGCAAGTGTTTGAACTTACAACTCTGAAGAAGTGGGACTTATAGCCAGTCCTTGAAGTTCTGGCTATCACAGAGTCCCTCCTCTCATGTACCAATAAAGAATATTTGAAAAGAGGGCTCCTTGGTCCTCTGTGAACTTGCTATTTTCTTGCAGACATTTCATTATTCAAACTAGGTAACATCCTCAATGCTGGTCAACTAGTACCGATGACATAACCTAGTTTGGGTAATGAAATGTCGACAAGAAAATAACCAAGCTCAGAGAGCACCAAGGACCCCACCAGGGACATGCAGTCACTAGAGGCAAGGGAGGCGTGGCCTCACCAGTCATGAGGAGAAGGAAAGGATTTTAAAGAATTTTTTAAAAATAATTAAAGCCAAGGTAGTTGCTGCCAGATTCACAGTGACTTGGAACAGTGCTTTGTGATAACCATAGGAGGAGGCCAGAGAACTAGGGGCCTCTTTTGCATAAGGAATTTTTCTCCTTTTAAGAGTTAAGCAAGGGTTAACAAGCAAAAAATTCCTTATGCAAATGAGGCACGTATTCTCTCACCTCCTGTAGAGGGCATTTTTAGAGGCTTTTTAGAGTTCTCTGGGAGCAACTAGCTCAGTCTGACAGAGCTATGGCCTTTCATGAGGGGAGGGCAGGGAGAAGCAGAGTTGAAATCATCTCTGAAACAGCTGGAAAAGGTGCGTGTGTGGGGAGGGGGGAGGAATTCAAAAAGTTTGATCGGAAGGCAGCAGGGGAAGGGCAGAGGAGCTGCTTTCAAGCCTTTGGAAAATATATCCAATCCAACTTCTGTGTTTGTGTTTGAGAGTGAGTGAATGAGAGAGGGATCAAAGTTCTCTGTGTGCGTGTGTCTGTTTGAGAGAGGGGGGAGGGAGGGAGAGAGGGTGGAAGGAGGGGGAGGGAGAAGAAAAAGAATGGGAAAACTTATTTTGCAAGTGGCAAAAATGCTGTCGCTTTAAATTGGAACTGAGCATGCCTGGCTGTGGAATTCTGGGAGTTGAAGTCCACAAGTCTAAAAAGTGCCTCACCAGGCCTAAAGCTGACCGCACGTCACTGGACCCCACAGTCCTCCTCGTCCTCCTCCCTCTCCCCTGCCAGCACTGATGATGTGACCTAGTTGGGTAATGAAACATCTGCAAGAAACAACCTAGGTCAGAGAGCACCAAGGACCCCAAGTTGTCATCTTCCTCTTTCACCCCAAAACCTCCCCCTCTTCCAGCACTGATGTTACCTAGTTGGGTAATGAAATGTTTGCAAGAAGCAACCTCAGAGAGCACCACTACTTGAGAGACCGCCTTCTGCCAATTACCTCCCTACGACCTATAAGATCCCATAGATTAGGCCTCCTCCGCATTCCATTGGCCAGCCAGTGTCGGCTGGCAACTACAAGGAGGAGGGCCTTCTCAGCAGTAGCCCCGACCCTTTGGAACGAGCTCCCCGTGGAGATTCGTACCCTCTCCACCGTCCAAGCCTTCCGCATAGCCTTGAAGAACTGGCTCGCCCGTCAGGCCTGGGGATAAGGATCGCTACCCCGCCCGAATGATGAATGTATGTTGCTTATTATTTTATTATATGATGTTATCTTAATGTTGTATTCCCCCTTCCCTGGTTTTCTGTGAGCCGCCCTGAGTCCCCTCAGGGAAAAGGGCGGCCTACAAATGCTAATAAATCACTAAATCACTAAATCACAAGGATCCCTCCCTAGAGCCATATGAGTCATCTTCACTGCTAGAGCAGCCCTTGCTAAGCAGTCTGGCCAAGTGAAGGTGCATTTTACAATGGTGTTAATTACGTGACCCGTCAAAACCACGCTCGACTAAACCGCGCCCGATTAAACCACGTCGCTGACGTCATCAACAGGGCGAAAACAGCCAGCACGGAGAAAGAAGGGCGCTTTAAATAGTGCTTTGAAAGCAAGCCGATTCAACTTAAGGTAAGGGTTAGGTTTAGGGTTAGCTTTAGGGTTAGCTTTAGGGTTAGGTTAAGGGTTAGGGTTAGGGTTAGGTTTAGGGTTAGGTTAAGGGTTAGGTTTAGGGTTAGGTTTAGGGTTAGGTTAAGGGTTAGATTTAGGGTTAGGTTTAGGATTAGGTTTAGGGGGGTTAGGTTTAGGTTTAGGGGTTAATTTTAGGTTTAGGGTTTACAGCGTGCTTCTGTCTCCATGCTGTTGTCGCCCTGTTGATGACATCAGCGACACGGTTTAGTCGGACGCGGTTTAGTCGAGCGCGGTTTAGTCGAGCGCGGTTTTGTGGTGGAACCGTTAATCAGGGATGAGTGTGTGGGGGGAGGGGAGGTGGGAGGGGAGATATATAATGGGGGAAGAACATTGTTATTATTTCCCGCACTCTTGTAACAATAAAATCAGCCACAAATCAATTCCCAGCAATTTAGATAGTTTAAAACACTTTGGAAAAGGTGGGTACAAAAATACTATCCCCTTTTGCAGGAAAAGAACACTTATCCAAGATGGTAGGCAGAGTTTGAGGAAATATTACACATCTACTCAAAGGGAAGATGACCCCGAATTTAAAATGTTCCCACTTTGCCCACCAGAAAGACTAGATGACCAAGAGAGAGAGAGAGAGAGAGAGAGAGAGAGAGAGAGAGAAAGAAAGAAAGAAAGAAAGAAAGAAAGAATATTGATGTTGGTTTGTTTACATTTTCCATGACCAGGTGTCAGCCTATAATCGACACACACTTCCTTGTGAAGCGGAACCAGCAGAGCAAGTCAAAGAAATCGTCATCCTCAGGCACAAAAGTTTGCAAATCTGCCCAGAGAGAAGTCCCTCGGATTATCTCAGCGAGGAGGTACAATGGCTGTTAGATCATGGAAGTAGATTCAGATCATGGTCAGATCATTCAGCATTTACTGTGAGCTAAAGTTTCCACCGGACGCGGTGGCTCAGTGGCTAAGACGCTGATCTTGTCGATCAGAAAGGTCGGCAGTTCGACGGTTTGAATCCCTAGCGCTGCATAACGGAGTGAGCTCCCGTTACTTGTCCCAACTTCTGCCAACCTAGCAGTTCGAAAGCACGTAAAAATGCAAGTAGAAAAATAGGCACCACCTTTGGTGGGAAGGTAACAGTGTTCTGTGCGTCTTTGGCATTTAGTCATGCCGGCCACATGACCACGGAGACCCCTTCGGACAGCGCTGGCTCTTCGGCTTTGAAATGGAGATGAGCACCGCCCCCCCCCAGGAACAACTAGCACATATGTGCGAGGGGAACGTTTACCTTTATTCTCAATCTGGTGTCGTCTCTATATATTGGTGTCAACATTGCTTTCTAGAACCATCTAACCTCTCAAATAATAGTAAACAATAACTGAATAATGTTTGTAATAGCTGGTGTGGCTTGCTAGCATGGAAAAGTTCTAAGCTGAGAGTAAGGCAATTCATTTTACTAGTAAGGCTAGTTTCATTTCAAAGTCTATCTTTTATTTGGCCACAAGGTGGAGCCCATATAACTACATTTGCAAGAGAAAAAGAAGGGGAGGGCAGGGAGGGAAGGAGAGGCAAAGAGAAACATAATTTTAAAAATTGGAAAGGAATGTTAAATTTGGATTTATCAGTTAACCTTCTGGGTGGGAAGAGCATAGGGCACTTAAGGTGGGGAGAGAGACGGAAACCATCGGCTGAAAACAGTAAATATTAAATGATAACTCAACAATAAAATTAGCGCTCCACTGTCCTAAACAGTGGTGGGTTTCAAAAATTGTTCGAATCTACTCTGTGGGTGTGGCCTCCTTTGTGAGAGTGGCTTGCTGCCCATGTGACCGGATGGGAGTGGCTTGCCACCCATGTGACCAGATATGACGATGCCGACGACACTTGTCAGAACCTCCTTAAATTCCCTCACACACAGCACTGGCATGCATAAGAATATGATGTAAACTTGTTTTTTAAAAGGCATCTTTGGTTTGCGTTAAAACAACTTCAACACACGCAATGCTCTGATTGCACCACAAACGCAGTAGTCATCCTTACCTTTCACAGAGGCACTGAGTTTTATAAATATGAGCATGATAGTGTAGAATAATCATACCCAAGGACCAGTGTTGGGTTTCAAAATTTTTTGGAACCTCTTCTGTAGGTGTGGCCTGCTTTCCGGGTCCACTGGTGGAACCTCTTCTAACCGGTTTGGTAGATTTGATGAACCGGTTCTACCCAATAGGTGCGAACTGGTAGGAACTCACCTCTGGTCCTAAATGATGAAGAAGCATTTTCTCTGGACAGGAATGCCCTTCACTCAAGCTGCAAGGATCTTTTATTAACTTTATTTTTCAATTTCATTCGAGTTAAAGAAATCTAATGACTAGCTTTGCAAGGATTCAACTTTGGGCCATTAAAAAAAAATCCTAACCCCGTGATGGCAAAGGTGGCACGCAGAGCCCTCTCCATGGGCACATGTGCTGTCGCCAGCTGCTCTTCTGGTTTAAAAAAACAGGCCATTTTGTGGCCATTTTTGTGGCCATTTTTGGGCTGTTTTCAGGCCAAAAAATGATTTGAAATCGCCCCCCAAAATGGCCTGATAAATGGCCCAAAAACCAGCCTGGCTTGAAAACAGCCAGAAAATGGCCCAAGAACCAGCCTGAAAATAGCTAGAAAAACAGCCTGAAAACACCCTCTAAAATGGCCCCCAAACACCAAAAAAACAGGCATGCGCACATCAGCCAGCTGGTCTTCAAATTTTCGGTGCTCTGGTGCACACACATGCTCTCACATGCACAGGTGTTCCAGTTTGGGCACTTGATGCCAAAAAGGTTCACCATGACTGTCCTAACCTGTTCAAATCTGGTCATCCTTTTTCTCAGTTTCGAACAAAAACGGGAAAAGTTGGGAGTTTTGCTCTCTGTGATAGGGAAGAAAGAAAAGACAAACGGCTTGTTCCTAATGTGACTTCTTTGATGGAAATTTGATCACCCCAATTCAGTTCATCCTTGTCACTCCAGATGATCTCAGTATGACAGAGCTAATTTAGAGTAAATGCAAGTTGAATCAAACATACGTGGGTTGGACAGATGTCCTGATGTCTGATGAATTCCCAGATTTTCCCTGGGAAGACAAATCACAAATGAGGCCATCGCTAGGAAGATGAAGTATGGTCAGAGCTCTTATTATATCTGAAGGACTTGTCGATGGAGATTCTCAGCCATCCAGGTCATGGTTGTCCTAAAGGTGCTTTTTCAAGAGGCAACTGGACTTGTTTTTTCCTTGTAGACATTTCGCTTCTCACACTGAAGTTCTGAAGCAGCTTCTTGGATGAGAAGTGAAACGCCTTGAAGGAAAAACAAAGAAAGTTCATTTGCTTCTTGAAAAAGCATCTTTGGGACATCTGAAGGACTTCTTTCTTAATAACCATCAACTGAGCCCTTGTTAGCTGTTTGTGTTAATTAAGGGTTACAACAGCGCAGGGCATTTTTGGATGAAAATGGTATCCAAATCTAAAAGGAGAAGTAAATGTGCAATTTATCATAAAATAATCTAACAATATTATTATTAACAATTTTATTATCACTTGAGATTCTCTTCCATTTTTAGTTACTGGTTGTTATTTTCAAGTTGCGATGCTACTGCTGATCAGACTGGAAAGATTGTTAGAAAGTTTCTTTTTTTCCAGATTTCCAAGTAGAAAACTTCCAAAGAGGGATTTGTCCACCCACTTTTTCCATTATTAGAGTTTTTTCCATAGAGCTGAGTCTTTAAGCAATGTGTCCAAAATATTATGATTTGAACATGGTCATGTGTCCCTCATGTGAGAAATCTGAGTTGATTTGTTTGATGACCCATTGGTTCCTTTCCTTTCCTTTCCTTTCCTTTCCTTTCCTTTCCTTTCCTTTCCTTTCCCCTCCTCTCCTTTCCTTTCCCTTCCCTCCCCTTCCTTTCCTTTTCTTTCCCTTCCCTTCTCTCAACTTTTCTTTCTTTCTTTCTTTCTTTCTTTCTTTCTTTCTTTCTTTCTTTCTTTCTTTCTTTCTTTCTTTCTTTCCTTCCTTCCTTCCTTCCTTCCTTAGCAAATTGAACAAGAATTTATTACAGGAAGGAGGGGAGGGAGGGAGAAAAAAGAAAGAAAAAAGAAAAGAAAGAAAGATTCGCTGTCCATGGTATTCTCTGAAATCTCCCCCAATATCAAAATTGAAAAGCAATCAATGCTTCTATCCTGCTTCTTCAAAGTCCAGGGGTGGAATAACCCATGAGTAAAGCAAAAGGGAATATTGATGCAATTTTCATAGGTAGAATGTGATATTCCAATAGTTATTTATTAACAATTTGTCCAAGGGAGCTCCTACCTTTCAATCAGCAATCCTTTCTTTAGCAATCCACATTCTCCACAGAACCCTGTCCGTGCTGTATTTGTTTTTAAATCAGAAAACTGGGTAAGCTAACTGACTGCAGTGTGTGTGTGTGTGTGTGTGTGTGTGTGTGTGTAATGGGGGGGGGGGAACATTGCTACCATTTCCCCCCATCTTGAAACAATAAAATCAGCCACAAATCAATTCCCAGAAATTTAGAAAGTATAAAACACTTTGGAAAAGGTGGGTACAAAAATAGTATCTCCTTTTGCAGGATGTGAAAATTTTCCCAAATTGGTAGGCAGATTTGGAGTAAATATTACACAATTACTCCAAGGGAAGATGACCCCGGATTTAAAATGTTTCTGCCCACCAGGAAGACTAGATGACAAAATAACTCATCTGCCTCTTTTATTGTATCATATGCTCAGTGAGTCTAAGCCAATTCTGTAAAAATCCATTACAAAGATAAATTACTTGGAGGGTAAAACTTCTCCCTTTGTGGTAAGGACAGAAGTTGTGCAAGAGCCGGCTTGTCCTGTTAGTTGTGAGCTTCTGGTTCATGCCTTGTTCTTTTCTCTTTTGACAAAGATGTAAGGGGAAAAAAGTATCTGGAAGCTTTCTCTGTTTTATCTGATTAAGCAAAGGTTTTCATGGTTGGAGCCCTCTAATTTTGAAAGGATCAGCAACACTGAGAAATGGAGAAAGCTATTAGTCTTATCCTCACTAATGCATTTTCCCCAAAGCTGCTATTAGTCCTGGTTTTTCATGGGTGTGTGTGTGTGTGTGTGTGTGTGTATGAGAGAGACAGAGAGAGAGAGAGACAGAGAGAGAGACAGAGAAACACAGAGAGACATACACACACAGAGAAAGAGAGACAGAAAGAAAGAGAGGGAGAGAGAGAAAGAAAGAGAGAGAAAGAGGGAGAGAGAAACACAGAGATGAAGAAAGAGAGAGAGGGAGAGGGAGAGAAAGGGACATAGAGAGGAAGAAAGAAAGAGAGAGAGAAAAAGAAAGAAATAGAGACACACAGAGAGAAAAAAAGACAGAGAAAGTGGGAGAGAGAGACAGAGACACAGAGACAGACAGAGACACATGCACAGAGAGAGAAACAGAAAGAGAGAAACACACACAGAGGGAGAGAGAGACACACAGAGAAAGAAAGAGAGAAAGAGAGAGAAAGAAAGAGAGAGAAAGAGGGAGAGAGAGACACAGAGAGGAAGAAAGAGAGAGAGAGAAAGAAAGAGAGAGAGGGAGAGAGAGACAGAGGGACACAGAGAGGAAGAAAGAAAGAGAGAGAGAGAAAGAGAAAGAAAGAGAGAGAGAAAGAAAAAGAGAGAGAAAGAGAGAAAGTGGGAGACAGAGACAGACAGACACACAGAGAGAGAAACAGAGAGAGAGAGAAAGAGAGAGAGAGAAACAGAGATAAAAGTATTTCTATGCAGCTTCATTTTCTCAGTGAGCTTAATAGCAGTTGATGATAGCAAAGGATGAGTTAGATCAGAGAACAAAGTAAATATATTTTTCTCCCAAGCTCGTGATTTACTGCATGCTTTACATGAAAACAACAGATCTAGTCCCAATAACCCTAATAACACTCATACTTTCTTTGTCTTTTTATGACCCTGAAATCCCTTGCATCAGGGTGAAGTTGGGGCAACTGAATGGGGCTGAATGTTTACTGGCTGGATGCAGAGGTGGGATTCAGCCAGTTCTGACAGGTTCTGGACAACCGGTAGTGGAAATTTTTTAAATCCCACCACTGGCCGGATGCCTTTCCTGTCACCAGGGCAGAGTTCACAACTGATATTTACTCATTGGGCCCAGAGCGAGTAATATCTGACCCTACCTAGGATTGAACTGATTGTGAGGCGAGAGCTCCTCCTCTAGGCCACCACATCACTTGATATTAACCCCCCGTACTGATACTGCTAAATTAAAACAACAGTCCTGACGAGAAGGATGATAAAACAAGAGTTCCAGTGATGGACCTTCTGTCTTTTGGGACTCATATATCTGAATTCTATTTTTTTATTAAAAGTTTTTTTTTTAAATTAAGCACATATTAAAACATTGGACACAGTGTAACTGTCCTGGCAATGTTTTTGCTACACATACTAGAATATAAAGTTAACTATTATAACCACCATGATTTTTTATAATTGGTCTATTCAGTATTTACAAATATAAGGAAATCATATTTCCCTCCATGTTGCTTTGTTCTTGTCTTATACATTTTCACTGTTATAATTTCATACATAATTCTAATCTCCATTCTATAAATGTTTGTCATTGCTTATTTGGGGTTTTTCCTTTTTTGTTCCGACCATCGTTAAAATTTATCCCAGATTTTATAATATTCTGATTTGTCTTTGTTCTTCAATTCCCACATCAATTTATCCATTTCAGCGCAACTCAGAATTTTCCTAATTACTTTCTCTTCTTGTGGAATTTCCCTATTTTTCCAGTTTGGGGTAAAGACCATTCTTGCTCCATTCTTGCTTCCATAATAATATGTATTATTAAGTCAATTACCCCCTTGTTATGTTTATTGTTTATGATTCAAAAACAAAATAGTTATCTGAATATATCTAAATTCTAGTCCCCGTTTTAAATATGGATCCACGTGGAGACTTAGGGCCAGTCACTCTCTCTCAGCCCTAGGAAGGAGACAATGGCAAACTACCGTCAAGAAGTTGTCCAGGAAGACGCCTGGTGTCAACACTGACTTAAAAGCACACAGGCCCACAGACCAGGGGTGGGTTCCTGCCAGTCCTAAGCTCTTCTATAGAAGAGGTTCCACAAATCTACAGTGCCGTTTAGAACCGGTTCCAGCTCCCCCCGCCCGTCCGCACATCCTCAAGATGAAGAGCGAGAGGAGGAATTCTGGGAGTTGAAGTCCACAAGTCTTAAAGCTGTCAAGTTTGAACACCCCTAGTTTTTTTTTCTAAAGGGCTAGGGGTGCAAGGGTCTTGTAACTTGACAGCTTTGCGTGCTTCAAATGCCAGAGTTTCTGAGCCAACATTTTGATTGCTAAGCAAGAGCGTTGTTAAGTGAGTTTCACCACATTTTACAAGTTGGCCACGCCCACCCAATCACATGGCTGGCAAGCCACTCCCACCTGGCCAGCAAGCCACTCCCACCCGGTCACATGGCCAGCAAGCCACTCCCGCAAAGCAGGCCACACTTACAGAAGAGGTTGGAACCCACCACTGCCACATATATACAAATTTAAGAAAGTGGTCCTCTTCTTTCAGATTTTGGTTTGATTCTGAGGCCAAAAAAACCTCAGGTTAACTCTGTTTCTTTCCAAGTCAGTGTCAGTGGACAAAGAACAGTTCAAGTGAAGAAAGCACATTGCAGCCTAAATGTCACACTTGAAGTGTTCTCAAAACCAAGGTAAACATAACAAAACACACTGGTCATTCAATGTCCTCGTTGACCTTTTCATCATCAAAGGCTCTGAAATGTTATTACCTGGAGGTGTGTGCTGCTTAGGAACAATTTATCTTAGTGTGGTTTGTTTTTGGGGGGGCTGCTGTATCCCTTCGGCTATCCTTCTCAGGAGCCATTCAATTTCTTTACAATGGCAAAACCTGTTGTCCACTTTGAAGAGATAGAGAATCAAGCCAAGGGAAAGAGCACAGGTTCTTTTGTGGAAAGAAAAAAAACAAGGAACAAGACAGCATGGGAAAACTGGACTGGGAGGTATCCAAAATGGATCGGTGGCCTGACTGCGAGGAATCTAGTTGAAACAGGGACAAAGTTCAGCCATAATTTAAATGAGGTCAGATCTGACTGCAATGGGGTAATGCCAAAATGGTGTTCCTAATAAATGACTGGATTTTGTTTGAAACTTGGCTCGAGGTTCATGAATTAATTAGGGCACCTTTCGGAAACCTGATAGAACGTCCGTCAGACAACAGCTTTTGATAGTTGGAAATGCTACAGGCATCTCAAAGCATTCAACCTGCTAACAGGAGTTCTTGACGAATGCAGATTAGTGCTTATCAAAAGGACAAAGTATTTATTCACATGAGTCTATCTACCTAACAAGCCTGTCTTTTACAGCTTGGTCCAAAGCCAAACATTACCCTTCTCATAAACAGGCCAAGTTTCTGTTCTGTTTTTGTCAAATATGCTGCTTTCCAGACTAGATTGTTATAACCAAGGTAGATGGGACTTTGTTTGTATTACTAAAACAAGCACAGCTGCAGTAGAAATAGCAATAGCAATAGCACTTAGACTTATATACCACTTTACAGAGCATTATAGCCCTCTCTAAGTGGTTTACAGAGTCAACATATTGCCCCGAACAATTTGGGCACTCATTTTACCTACCTTGGAAGGATGGAAGGCTGAGTCAACCTGCAGCCAGTCAAGATCAAACTCCTGGCAGTGGGCAGAGTTAGCATGCAATACCACATTCTAATCACTGGGAGAAAAGGAAGGAAGAGCACTTAGACATATATCACTTTATAGAGCTTTACAGTAGAGGTGGTATTCAGCAGGTTCTGACCAGTTCTGGAGAACCGGTAACAGAAATTTTGAGTAGTTTGGAGAACTGGTAAATACCACCTCTAACTGGCCCCATCCCCATCTATTCCCTGCTTCCTGAGTCCCAGCTGATCGGGAGGAGATGGGGATTTTGCAGTAACCTTCCACTGGAATGGGGTGGGAATGAAGATTTTACATTATCCTTCCCCTGCCATGCCCACCAAGCCACCAAGCCATGCCCACAGAACTGTGTAAATTTTTTGGAATCCCACCACTGCTTTACAGCCCTCTCTAAGCAGTTTAGAGAGTCAACCTATGGCCCCAAACAATCTGAGTCCTCATTTGACCCACCTCGGAAGGATGGAAGGCCAAGTCAACCTTGAGCCTGGTGAGATTCGAATTGCCAAATTGCAGGCAGCTGGCAGGCAGCAGAGGTAGCCTGCAGTACTGCACTCTAACCACTGCGCCACCACGGCTCAGTGATAAATAGAGAAATACAGTTATGTAACTAAATGAACATTTAGATAATAGATAGATAATAAAGATAATAAATGCAACACTCCTTTTCTGGAAGCATGTGTCATATCCAAGGTTGTCTTTAGCCATGGCCCTTTGAGTATTCTCAGTCCCCAAACATACTAACTGTTTTCCAAAATAAATTTAAAATAGCTTTAAAAAGGTAAAAGGTAACTAATGTCAGAATTTTCATAGGATTGCCAGAATACATGAGATTTCAATGTTCTTGATTAAAATATTGATGCTGGGGGGTGTTTGGGGTAGTTTTTCCAACTCCAGTAGTAAAGCTCTATTGGATTGGAGTTTAAGAACATACAGAAGTGGCCAAAATTGTGGAAACCTTTTGGGGAAAAAAGTGTATTTTTGAGTTTTGATGGCTAATAACACCACTTTGTTTTGGAATAGTACCATAAAATTATATATCAATGGAAAGATAATTTAAGCAAGAATGTAGAATTTGCTATTAGAATAGCAGTTACAAAGAAGAAAAGTGAAACGCATAGAAAAAATGAGATATACAAAAATTATCTCTGACAAATGTCCTCCTCCCAGCTTCAATACACCAATAACTGAATCCTACTGTGATCTGATTGGCTCATTGCCAAAACAAGATGACATCTGATTGGCTCTCTAAACATTCATGCTCATTGGCTACAATCAGATGAAGCAAAGCTACATAAGCAAGTTGTGCTTCCTTTTTTTGGTTATTTGGCTATCACATTTCATAGAATACAGATAATTGAACAAACTTTGTTGCATTGCATTCTTGATTAAATTATCTATCTATCTGTCTGTCTGTCTGTCTGTCTGTCTATCTATCTATCTATATGTGGTGTGTGTGTTTGTGTGTGTATGTGTGTATGTGTGTATGTGTGTATGTGTGTATGTGTGTATGTGTGTATGTGTATATATATATGTATATATGCACATATGCACATATGCACATATGCACATATGCACATATGCACATATGCACATATGCACATATGTACATATGTATATATGTATATATGTATATATGTATATATGTATATATGTATATATGTATATATGTATATATGTATATATGTATATATGTATATATGTATATATGTATATATGTATATATGTATATATGTATATATGTATATATGTATATATTACTATTAAAAATGGGGTGTTATTAGCCATCAAATCTCAAAAACACTGTACACTTTTCCCAAAAGGTTTCCACAATTTTTGACCACTACTGTATGGTGATCCTTGAACTTAATCAATGATGTTATTAATCAGTTGGAAACCTTTCAGGCTTTGAATCTGACTCAGGTACTCTAGCATATGAGCTACAAATCTCCAAAATGCCCTGCTTCCCAATAGCCAGTTCTAGTTCTCTAGGCTGCAATGATTTCTAAGTGATTAACGATTCCACTGAATCATTTCTTCATTGTAGGAAGAAGACTCATCCGCGGAGGAAACGGATCCCAAACTCAAGCTCCACAGGTCCCTGACCAGTAAGTTGGAATACCTCATTCTCATTTGAATCCCACTCTTAAAAAATGGGGAATATATCAAAAGGGCATCTGTTCTGTCCCCCCCTTCACGGCTCTTAACACACGGCAGGCAATTAAACTTAAAAGGAACTTTTCTTTATCAGTTCACAGTTCAAACTGGCTTCGAGCCCCAAAATAACATAAATACAAGTCTTTGACCAGATAACGTAATGAAAACAAATCTTTCTTACGGCAACTCAATTTGAACAAAATGAAAGCAAAACACTTCTTCCCAAAGTCTCTATGAATCAGGGTTTCAGACATACAGAGCACTTATCCAAGTGAATCTTACAGAAACCATGACTGATGATCAAACAATGTTGTACAAACTAAGGCACGCACGAAGGAACGTTGACTCCAGCGACTAGGGTGTGGCAGCATCCGTCCTTTTATCTCCAAACTTGCTTCTAACCAGCCCCAGCTGCATAATGAATCTTGTATCCCGAAAAGACTCACAGCAGACATCTGCTGAGTCACAAGATGCTGCCTTTTTGCTTCTTCTTTTTTTTCAATGGCCCGAGAATGGCTTGTTGTGGGGGAGAAACCCAGAGAATGCTTTTTACCAGACAGAGGTGCTGAAATCCTACTCTGCTTTCTTTTACTCATGTTTTTTTTTTTTTTTACTAATGTTAGCACAACTTTCTCACTGGATGCTTATCTTTCCTTTATTTCTACAGCCAAACATTCCAGAAAAGTATCGTTACCGAAATTGAGACGCTCAAAGTCAACTGGTTTTATTTCACTTGGGTGGTCAGATGCAATTCAGCCTGTGGAAGGAGAAACTGACCAACTAGCGATTTCTAAGGAGAAGTAGCACACCGTTGTACATTTTTCTTTTCATTCATTCTAATCAATCCCTTCTCTTCCCTATCATTTCCTAATCTCCTTCCTTCCTCTCACTTTTCTCCCTTCCCTTCTCTTTTCTTCCGTATCATTTCCTAATTTCCTTCCTTCCTCTCCTTTCTCCCTTCCCTTCCCTTCCCTTCTCTTTCCTTCCCTACCATTTCCTAATTTCACTTTTCTCCTTTCCCCTTTCTTCCCTTCCCTATCAGGGATATCCCTATCCCTCATTCCCTCTGGAATGAGCTGCCCCCGGAGCTTCGCATAATCCCCAACCTCTGGTCCTTCCGATGTGCCCTAAAAAGTTGGCTTTTCCAGCAAGCCGGCCTGGCCTGAATAGAATAAAATATAGGATTAATTTGGTTGTTAATTATAATTTAATTTTAAATTTTTTATTGTAAATATCAATTGGTTTTTTTTTGGATATTTATTTAATGTCCTTTTTAATTTTTGTAATGTGTGTTTTCTTTTATGTTGTACGCCACCCTGAGTCCTTGGGAGAAGGCCGGCATATAAATCCAATAAACCTATATAAACCTAACCTAAACCTATCATTTCCTAATTTCCTCCTTTCCTCTCACTTTTCTCCCTTCCCTTCCCATGTTCAAGGTAGTTGAAGAAGCTTTGTTTTCCATAAAGTTCAGTGTGTGTGAAAACTGCTTTGCAGTCAACTTAAATCCAATTGTTGATGAGGAGAAATGGCTGATCTTGGGGGGATTGATAGTAGAGTACATTTCTAGTGTAGGGCTATCCAAGAATCTGCTTGTGTTAGATCAATAATTACACCTTGCTTGAGTGATTGTAAACAAGAAGCATGCTTTAGAGCAATGTTTCTCAACCGTGGCAACTTGAAGATGTGTGGATTTCCTAGATTTCCCCAGCCTGCCATGCTCTTCTTGGCACACTCTTGACAATGAACATCCCCAATGAGCATCATGCTATTAAAAGGACTTACCTTTCTTGACATAATATAGTAGGTTAAAGGTAAAGATTCCCCTCCCCTCACAAATATGTGCTAGTCGTTCCCAATTCTAGGGAGTGGTGCTCATCTCCTTTTAAAGCAGAAAAGCCAGGGCTGTCCGAAGACGTCTCCATAGTCATGTGGCCGGCCTGACTAAACGCCGAAGGCACATGAAATGCTGTTACCTTCCCATCAAAGGTGGTTCCTATTTTTCTACTTGCATTTTTATGTGCTTTCGAACTTCTAGGTTGGCAGAAGCTGGGACAAGTAATGGGAGCTCACTCCGTTACACGGCGCTAGGGATTCGAACCTCTGAACTGCCGAGCGTTCTGATCAACAAGCTCAGCATCTTAGCCACTGAGCCACCAGGTCCCTAGTGGGTTAGACTTCAACTTTCCTGATGCTGGATGTTAATTCTTGATTAATCCATATTAGTCAGAACTGGGGAATCTCAGATTCACATTTGCCCTATGAGATTGTTCTAAGGGGCCCTGGAAAGTGTTGTTTATCTTAAGAGGTTGCTCCTTCTATGTTCATTGTGTCTCTTTGCAAATAAATGTGTTTCTTGTTGAAGCATATTATATCTTTTGTCATCTTTGTCTTTCAAGGGAAAGCCAGCCAGGGTAAATGTTGTGATGCATCAGAATGTAGTCTGGAATTGCAGGAGGGAGGTGAGCTTTCCCAGAGAGCAAAGAAACAGTATTGCTGGGAATGTCTAGTAGGCAGAAAGAGGACAAAGATAGAACCTCCCTAGCAGTTCATAGAGGATATCTATAATTATGCAGATAATTCCTTTAATCTGGTAAGATTCTGTCTACAAGTTATTCTGACCTAGGCTTCCCGAGAGCATGAAGGAAACTCCTTGTCCCGACAAAAACCCCTTTTATTAATTGACTGTGAATTCTGCTCATTCACATTGAGCAAAGTCTTTCAAGAGAGGATTTACAGTCACAGACCTTATCTGGCTTGGAGAGCTACCAAGCTGATATCTGCAAAACTTGGCAAGGAGTCTCAGAGAGTCACGAACCAATTAAGCGAACTAATTGTCTCCTGCAAACTCCACACCCCTTTCATTCCTCCTATATTTCCTCTGGAAGGGGCCATTCATCGTCCACCTGTGGCCTTACTCCCAAGTCAACCCCTGTTCTTTAGCTGTTCCCTTCGTCTGGCAACTCTGTGCATGCGCACACTGGGAAGAGGCTCCAGTTGTTCGTCTGCCTCACTGATGTCTGACTTTGAAGGCAGCTGATAACTGGCAGACGGCCCTGGCCCCCTCTCTGCTTCTGACACAGAGTCCTCATGAGAGCCTTCCCCAGACTCCAGGACTGGCTCATGTTCCTCCTCAGCCTCCTCACTGTCCGAATCTGCTGCCAGTGCCTTTTTTTTTGGCTGGAATATGCCAAGAACTTGCCTGGGTGAGAAACAGAACATGAACTTTCAAATGCAACAGAAACGTGTGGGCCGTCCAGAGCATGTCAAAGAATTGCTCTTCCACTGGGAGTGAAACAATGCAGTTTGCCTAGCTGCTTTGTATCATCTCAACATGAAAAGCTTGTTGAAAGAGATAAATCCGTTCAGCTTTGTCAAACACAAACACAAGAGTGTATAAGTGGAATATGATTTGTAAGACAAAACAAGTTTGTTAGACAATGCAGGAGCTTCTTGGATGAGAAATAACATGTTTTCAAGCTAAAAACCAAGAAAGTCCAGTTGCCTTTTTGGACAAAAATGACTTGGATGGTTGAGAATCTCCATAGATATGGACATAAATAAATGATAGTGGGTAGATTTTTTTAAAAGAAATGTTTGTTTCATGACGAATGGCGAGCAGAAACTACAAGCACATCTGTAAAAGTAGGTACTAAAATGTAGACAAATATTTCTTTATATACCGTATATACATAAATGTACACAAATGTAACAAAGGCAACAGTAAAAATATCGGGTTTCTGTCTGGATGGTCTCTTGTGACGAGCCGAAGGACAGAGAATGGAAGTAGTGACCTTCCTCCCATATTTGGGCATACCGGGGGTTGTAACTCTAAAATTTATACCTTTCACCCCGGCACAGCTGATAAGGAGTCGAGCTCTGTGGCTTGGTGGTTAACACATCTGCCTAGGATGCAATACAGCACAGGTTCGATTCCCAGTAAGGGTATGGCTAGCTGATGAGAGCTAAATAGCTTGAAATAGATCTATACTAGTCTTCCTTTATTTATTTATCAGCACAAAATACACACACACACACACACAAACACATATGTGTGTGTTTCTGTGTCTGTGTCTGTGTGTCTGTGTGTGTGTGTTTTGTGGCCCAGCAGGAGCTGTTGGAGCTGCCAAAGACTCCGATAGCGAGGGACCCTATGAGTCAGCTCTGGACGATGTGGAGGACCCTGGACAAGGTTCAGACTCTGAGCAGGGACCAGAGAGGCTGGTTGGCCACCAGGAGGTGCCTGAGGCATGGAGCAGCGGTTTGTCCCTGACCTCAGGCCCTGGAACAGTGGTGAAGATGTCAGGCCCGGGAACAGTGGGGAGGAGCAAAGGGAGTTGGTCCAGGACTCCAGGCAATGACGGGCAGATAAGCGCTGGCAGCAATTATGGAGACATAGAAGATAATCGGGCCCAGGTGGTTGTGATTAGGCTCCTCCCAAGAGAGTATATAAGAAGAGACTTTGGGAGGAGACCTTTTGCAGGACACAACCATTTTACTAAAGCTGGAGAAGCTCTTGTGTGTATTTCTTATCTGTGGGAGTTTGGGTTGCTGCCAAAGTCTTGTCTGTGAGTAATTACTGTGAATAAATTGGCTAATAGTAACCTTGTATTGGCGTGACTCACCATACGGAGGGGGGGGTCAGAACATGTCTGTCTGTCTGTCTGTCTGTATGTATGTATGTATGTATGTATGTATGTATATTTACTTTTCAAGTAGACAGCTATTTGAAGTTACAATGGCCAAAATATCTTAGGGAGATATTTACGCGAGCAAGATTTGAACAGCTTGACACAATGGTCAGATATGGGAGATTCCATTCTATAACCTACAACGAGCATCTCTGCATTTGCGGAGAGGCAGAGGTAGAAGAGCTGGCTCACATCCTATTGGATTGTTGCTTGTATGAGGGAGTGGGAGACAGGGACCTTGGTCCATATACCAAACGAAGGACCCATTGGGATCCCCATATCATAACAACTTCCCTTATGTGCGGCCAGAACCGGAATTTAACATTTAACACCGCACAGTACTTAAACAAAAATGGTTCGGTTGAGATCTGCATACGTGGGACTGATTGGGGTAGATTGTAAGGGTGACGCCGAAATATAATTTTATGTCATTTTATTCTACTTTATATATTTATGTGTGAAATTATATGGTATCTTATCCTATAACTATTGTATTTTCCCTTATTTTAACTTGTTTGTATAAGATCTTATCGGTGATGTGTGTTTGAACCTTGTGCTTTGATATGGCCTATAGCAGTTATGGTGAACATTTTTTTGCCTCAGGTACCAAAAGCACACTTGTGCGTGCCCACCCCATAATTCAATTCCACCCAGCAATGTAGCCCCTGTACATGTGTGCATGGCTTTCTTGGAGCCTGGGGAGGGCGAAAACGGCCTCTCCTGCCCCACCGGAGGCCAGAAATGGCCCGTTTTCCAGCTTCCAGGTTGCCTGTTAGGGCGTTTTTCTCCTTCCGGAGGCTTCAATAGACCTCCAATAGACCGATTAGATCCCACAGATTAGGCCTCCTCCGAATTCCATCCGCCGGCCAATGCCGACTGGCGACTACCCGGAGGAGAGCCTTATCTGTGGTTGCTCCGACCCTCTGGAACGAGCTCCCCGTGGAGATTCGAACCCTCACCACCCTCCAGGCCTTCCGCAAAGCCCTTAAAACCTGGCTGTTCCGACAGGCCTGGGGCTAAAGAGCTTTTGCCCCCCCCCTTGAATGGTATGGTTGCTGTGTGCTTTTAAATTGTGTATTGTTTTGTCCGTCTTTTTTATCCCTTATCTGTATCCCCTTCCCTGACTTGGATTGTGAGCCGCCCTGAGTCCCCTTTGGGGAAAAGGGCGGCATATAAGTGCAATAAATTCAATTCAATTCAATTCAAGAGGCTTCCTTGAAGCCTCCAGAGGGAAAAAATGGGCCAGCATGCTGACAGGGAAATGCCTTGCATGCCCTCAGTGCCATAGGTTCGTCATCCTGGGCCTATAGGCTAATGTGTGTGTGTGTGTGTGTGTGTGTGTGTGTGTGTGTGTGTGTGTGTGTACATATATCTTCCAAGTGACAAACTAAACTAGACACATTTGCAAACACGGGAGGAGCCAAACTCAATAGATTCACCCATCCTAGGTGTCGACTTGCCAACCTCTCCGAATTTGGCAAAGGGGCCTTGGCATGCATGCCCATCCTAGCTTGCTGGACAGCAAGTAGCAGTGGTGCCTGTCTGTCCAGGCCAGTCGTGTTGTAACCTGAAATAGATTGTCTAGCTGGAGGCATGAAGCAGAAAACATGTTTTCTCTATGCGTTCTCTGGACTGGAGGGAAGCGTTCTCGTTCCAGCCTTCACTCCTAATCCTGCTTGAAATGCCTCAGCTGTCTGGAAACTCAACCCAGAGCTGTCTCCTTGCTGCCTCGTGCAATGCATACACTCGTGAAATGCTGCCAGTCCCCATTCTTAAAATAGGTCTCCTTTCAGCTCCTAGCACACTCAGCCCTTGGATGTTTTCTTTCTTAATTTTTTTTTTAAAAGGCCTCACCCTTCTAGGCTCCTTGGCTCAAGCCCCTCTTTCCCGTTCCTTTCCCCACCATGAAGATCAAAATAGCAGCTCTTTTAGCTGCAATTTTGGGCGTCCTCGGCGTCTTCCTTTTCCTAGTAGCCTTCGGGACAGATTACTGGCTGCTGGTGACGGAAAAGTGTGGAGGATTTCAAGCGGAGAACAACAACCACTCCTCTGAAGAGGTAAAGGGAAGGAAAAAAAAGAACCCCAAACTTTTGTAACTCCAGAATATCGTTATTGGGAGTTTGGGGTCATGGTGGCTTGATTTGAAGGATATTGCTTAAAACAAGAGGAAAAGACAGAATTTGGGAATATTATTCTCAGATGATTAGGGGACTGGAGGCTAAAACATGCAAACAACAGTTGCTGGAATTGGGTATGGGTAGTTTGATGAAAAGAAGGACTAGGGGTGAGATGATAGCAGTGATCCACTATCTCAGGGACTGCCACAAAAAGAGGGGGTCAAGCAGGGGTAGGTTTCAGGCGGTTCGCAGTGGTCCCCGCGAACCGGTTGGTCGGCGAACCCGGAAGTAAGTAACTTCCGGGAACGCCGAAGGATCCACCCGTCCGCCTGCGTTTCTTACCCGGTTTTGATGAGTTCTGCGCTTCCACGCATGCGCAGAACGCATACAGCGCCTGCGCGATCCTCCAGGAGCAGCTGGAGCATCGCACAGGCGCTAGTACGCATGCGTGCACTGCGCGCGTGCACGAGGACGCTGCCGGCCCCGTTCCAACCGAACCGAACCGGTTGGAACGGGGCGAGAAACCCACCCCTGGGGTCAAGCTATTCTCCAAAGCACCTAAAGGCAGGACAAGAAGCACTGGAGGGAAACTCATCAAGGAGAGAAGCAACCTAGAACCAAGGAGAGATTTCTTGAACAATTAATCAGTGGAAGAACTTGCCTCCAGAAGTTGTTAATGCTCCAATACTGGAAGGTTTTGTTTTTTTAAAGAAGAGATTGGACAGGCATTTGTCTGAAAGGTTATAGGGCTTCCTGCCTGAGCAGGGGGTTGGACTAGAAGACCTTCAAGGTCCCTCCCAACTCTGTCAATCTGTATTCTGTAAATAGAAAGTACATTCCATGTACCCTTGAGATAGAATGCTTTCTTAAGCAGTTGGATCGCATTGTGTATCATTGGTAAATCTTACATAGGAAATATTACAGATTTAATCGATTGATCCTGGAAGGGTCAGTGGGTGATTTCTCCATTGCTTTACTTAAAAATTAGGAACATTCCTGCAGAAAACAAATGGCTAAATCGCTATCTGCCCTTTCAAACCTTTAGCTCCTCTTTGATTTCTTAACTATTTCCCCAGCAAAAGAGGAAGAGGGGGGAACATTTTAGGTATACAATATTTCTGCCTGATAGGTTGGGAGGAAGAGATGGTTTTATTAGCCCCCCAGGCTAATGAATCCAATCTTCCCCAAAAGAGAATGAAGCTTGATAGAAAAGGTACGTTTACAATTTTACACTTGAGATGCAAATTCAGATGGGGTGACAATCATTTAAAGAGAAATAGCAGAAGTGGAAACAATGTGATGGCTGCACAGCTCGGGGTGAGGTGGCGGGGGATTTTGGTTCTCTGTTAAAATACTAAGGCAGGGCAGATGTGGGGTGGGCAACCATTGGACACCCTTTACCTAATCTCAAAACCTGACTGTAAGTGAACAGTTCAGATCTATTGAGCCACGGTGGTGCAGTGGTTAGAGTGCAATTTGACAGTTCAAATCTCACAGGCTCAAGGTCGACTCAGCCTTCCATCCTTCCGAGGTGGGTCAAATGAGGACCCAGATTGTTGGGGGCAGTAGGCTGACTCTGTAAACTGCTTAGAGAGAGCTGTTAAAGCACTGTGAAGCAGTATATAAGTCTAAGTGCTATTGTAAAATTCATCTGGAAAGAGGATCAGAGAAGATAGTAGAAAATAAGGTGACATCTAAAAATTCCCATCTCTCACATGGTAACTTTAGGAGAATGGGCCCTCTTAGAGGACAAAATGTTAGGGGCAAAAACTATGGACCTTGCTTTAAGTTTCAACTAAGATAATTTATTATTCATACCTGTTCACAAGAATCTAGTCAGCTAATGGTCAGCAATAGATTGACACTGGATAAGAATCAACAGACTCAAACTGGCAGTAGATAAGAATCTTTTGAAGACAGCAAAGTCCACATTTATGGTCCTCTATGTCAAAATTGAACAACCCTCTCTCAACAGAGGGGGAGGGATACGACATCCTCTATCTCCTATCTACAA
This sequence comes from Thamnophis sirtalis, assembly GCF_051295495.1. Classification (NCBI taxonomy): domain Eukaryota; kingdom Metazoa; phylum Chordata; class Lepidosauria; order Squamata; family Natricidae; genus Thamnophis; species Thamnophis sirtalis. Next base: position 43,825,873 of record NW_028261393.1, read on the forward strand.
CAGTCCTTTCAGCAGTTCCAAGAAGGCTCCACAAGCATCAGAACAGAACGGAAAAGAATATAACTAGACTAGAAAAAATAGAATAGAATAGAATAGTAGAATAGAATAGAATAGCACAGCACTGCATAGCACAGCACAGAATAGCATAGCATAGAATAATAGAATAGAATATAATTCTTTATTGGCTAAGTGTGATTAGACACACAAGGAATTTGTCTCTGGTGCATAAGCTCTCAGCATACATACAACAATAGTGATAGATCATTATCATAGTCATTATAAAAAATGTGTTCCTCATAAACCATTAGATACAACACTTAATGATAGTCATGGATCCCAAATAAACAATCAGCATAAACCACACTAGGGTACTAAGTATATTTGCACTACTTAGCTGACCCTGAAGACATAGATCAACCTCCAAAGAGCCTCAACAACCCTCTAAAAGGATGCAAATGACCGGCTGTCTGCAAGGAGTATAAATCCTTCCATTCCCCACCATCCAGTCAGAGCTGAAGAAGCTTCTTGGATGAGAAGTGAAACGTCTTCAGAGAAAAACCAGAAAGTCCACTTGCCTTTTGGAAAAAAAAAACACTTTTGGGACAACCATGACCTGGAGGAATGAGAATCTCCATAGACATAAGAATTAACAGAATTCAGGAAGGCCTGGACTCAGACTGTTTGTGAGAATGTAATTTAGCAATAGCAATAGCAGTTAGACTTATATACCGCTTCATAGGGCTTTCAGCCCTCTCTAAGCAGTTTACAGAGTCAGCATATTGCCCCCAACAACAATCCGGGTCCTCATTTCACCCACCTCGGAAGGATGGAAGGCTGAGTCAACCCTGAGCCGGTGAGATTAGAACCGCTGAACTGCAGTCAGCTGAAGTAGCCTGCAGTGCTGCATTTAACCACTGCGCCACCTCGGCTCTCTCTAATTTCTCTAAGCCAAAGTGAAACTTGTTTCTAAATGGTTCTGGTTTGTTTTGAAAACAGGATGGGAAGCCAGTCTGGGAAGAAAGCGGCAAAGGGATCCTGACTTTCCACCATGAGGGTTTCTTTTGGAGATGCTGGTTCTTTGGTGAAGGTTACAGAGAGACGATATGGAACTTCTGGTTTAGTGAGTAAGAGAGGAAGCAACGTCAGAATGATTGTATATTCTCTCAAAGGGAGGTCTTCTGTTTCAGATTCTCACTCATCTATCCGGGTTTTGTCTTGTTTTAGGACTCCAAGTGTATGCCTTTTTTTTTTCTCAGTAGGTCATCTTGGAAATTTCCACCTACTCCACACTTCCCCAAGTCTGACACCTCGACTTACAACAGTTCATTTAGCGCAGTGTTTCTCAACCTTGGCGACTTTAAGTCCTGTGGATTTCAACTCCCAGAATCCCCCAGCCAGCTGAAAGTTGAAATCCACAGGACTTAAAGTCACCAAGGTTGAGAAACACTGATTTAGCGTCTGTTCAAAGTTACAACAGCACTGACCAAAGTGACTTACAACTGTTTTTCACACTTTTTGCAGCATCCTCAAGTGATCAAAATTCAGATGCTTGGCCACTGATTCATGTTTATGATGGTTGCAGTGTACCAGGGTCATGCAATCACTTTTTGCCACCGTCTGATGAGAAAAGGGGAAGCAGATTCACTTAACAATTGCAGTGATTCACTTAACAACTATGGCAATACAGGTTGCAAAAGGGAGCAAAATTTCACCTAACGAATGTTTCGCTTGGCGACCAAAAATCTAGCCTCAATTGTGGGTCGTAAGCTGAGGACTACCCCATAAGCACGAAAGGGTGGAATTTGCATTGTAATTGTAACCAATTTCGTTGTATTTCAGTACAATGACAATAAAGATTATACTTATACTTATAATGTCCCAAGGTACTTGGCCATCATTTTGCCATCACTGTGGTTGAGAAGATGCCCACTTCCTCGCCTTACTACTTTTAAAGTTCTTTTAACATCTAAAAACCTAAGACTTGAGGGAGGGAAAGCCAGGTTCACTCAACAACCATGTTACTAATTTAACAACAGTAGTGATTCACTTAACAACGGTTTTCACTGGCAGAGTGCTGTAGGAGGCTGTGGCAGCTGAAAATGGACCCCTCCCCCTAGCCCCACTAGTCCACCACAGGTGTACCCAACATGTGTGACATTCAGCTGGCCATGCCCACCCTGCACACCCTGGTCATTCCCCCTTCCCCCACTCCCAAGGTCAAACACAATCCTGATGTGGCCTTCAATGAAATTGCTTTGACACCCCTGTCATAGACCCTCCCGACATAACTACTATATTTTTCGGAGTATAAAATGCACCTTTTCCCCCACCTAGAAGAGCATGGAAATGTTGGTGTGTCTCATACACCGGATACAGCCATTATTGGCCTCGCAAAGCCTCACCCCCACATCCCTTTTTTGAAAAAAAAGGGTCAAAAATGGACCATTTTTCGCAAAAACAGAGGTGTTTTTGCCTTCACCCAGCACCCAGGAGCACCCTACAGGCTTCAGCAGGTCTGGGGGAAGGCAAAAATGCCTCATTTTTTGCAAAAAGTGGCCTGTTTTCTGCTCATTTTCTACCCGGGGAGGACAAATTTTTTTTTTCTTACTTACCTCTTCGAAATCTTGGTGCGTCTTATACACCGGTGCATCTTATAGTCCAAAAAATATGGGTAAATGTGCAAAGCACAGCAACGGAGCCCAAGATGATTCCTTGCCTTGAACTTCCAGAGCTGATAAAGTGCAGATAATGTTGGATTGCACATTAATGTCATCGTGGAGACCCTTCTAAGCCTAATTATTAGAATGCATTGTTTAACAGGATATTACCTTAAGTCAAATGATCAAATTAAGCCACGCTCGAGACGCATTCCCATGGCTTGAGATAGACGAGATAACTAGGAGATCTTTTATTACTCTTGGTGTCTCTGTTAATGAGACCGATCAGAGCAAAATTCATTTGGCTGGACTTTTTTTCCCCCCTCCTTCCTTCTTTCCTTTCTGCCGTTGCAATAATTAATGCAGTAGAAATTTCATTAGTCATTTTGCACGAACGAATGTCCATTTATTATGAAGGGCTCTCGTTCGGTGGGAAACATTTTAAAGCAAAGTGGATAATCATTAATTAATTTGTTTAACATTCATCCTATTACTCTTCGTCACGATAAGCTTTGGGGTCATTAATACCTGTGGGAAATCCTGTTCCTGGAAGGTTGTAGTAACTCTGAAATAGTAGCTGTGATTGTGCGGTGGACAGGGCCGGATTTTCCTATAGGCTAACTAGGCTTCAGCCTAGGGCCACAAGATCAAGAGGGGCCTACATTCAAATTGTTAGCAAAATTAAAATTACACTATTCTAAAAACAGTGAACACTAAAACACTGAACCGAAAATAAGGAGAAATTCTACGCATATGACTAATAAACAAACATAAAAATGTATTGGTTAAGATCATTCCAGCGCCGCGGCAGTTGGGGAGCCCGCCCACGTTCCCGGCACCGGCGCTCGGGCGAGAGGCGCGGCCACTCCCAGTAGCCGCCCCGTCGACGTGGAGCCCACCAGTGGCCAGGCAGGTGAGGGCGAGGGGGCCGAGCCGGGCAGCTGAGCGCAGCAGGGGAGGTGGCTGGCCTCGCTGCCTTTGCCGCAGAACAGAGCCGCCCTCCGTCGGGAGGCCAGCTATATATATTGATATATATTGATATATATCACAGTAATGATGTATTTTATTGTCTCTTATGTAATTTACAAACTTAAAAATGGGAGGTAAAAGTGCCTCATAAGTGGAATAGCCTAGGGCCTCTTTTCATCTAAATCCGGCCCTGGCGGTGGACGTAACATAACTAGGTTGACTTGGAGATAAAATGAGGAAAACCCAATCCGTTTATTTTTAACTCCAATCCTGCAATGTCATTACGACAGGTAGTCCTCGATTTACAACGGGTCACTTAGTGACCATTCAAAGTTACGACGGCACTGGAAAAAGTGACTTGTGACCATTTTTCAGACCAATGATGGTTGCAGCATCCCCATGGTCATGTGAACAAAATTTGGATGCTTGGCAACTGACTCACACTTATGACAGTTGCTGTGTCCCGTTGACACAGCAACTGTCATAAGGTGGCAAAAGGGGATTCCATGACCCTGAGGACGCAAGTCAGTTGGCAAGCGTCCAAATTCTGATCATCCAGGGGGAATCTTGCAATAGTCATCCGTCTGAAAAAAGGTCATAAATCATTTTTTTTCAGGGTCATAATTTTGAATGGTCACTAATAAACTGTTGTAAATCAAGGATTAACTGTATTTTTATATACAATTACATAAAATTATATGTATGTATGTATGTATGTATGTATGTATGTATGTATGTATGTATGTATTGTGTCATTGTGTAGCTGATAAAGGAGGAGAGCCTGTGGCTTAGTGGCTAACATAACTGCCTAATATGTAATACAGCCCAGGTTCAAATCCCAGTAAGGGTATGGCTAGCTGATGAGAGCTAAATAGCTTGAAATAGTCTCCCTTTATTTGTTTATCAGCACAAATGCAACACACACACACACACACACACATTTTTGTAGACATCTGGAAACCAGCCCTAGACAACAAATGAGCCCCACCCACCATCCAGGGCATTACGACACAAAACAACAACGGACCCACAGCCAGCACCAATCATCACCAATCTACCAATCATGATACAACCACACAGCCAATCAATCCACTTACTGAAACAACGCCAGCACTCCACACTCACACACACCAAGATTTATAGAAAGACGGCAGCTCCGACCACGCTTTAAGCCGAAAACACCAACCTGAAGATGGTGAGTGAGACCTCGCCGAAAAGTTGCCAAGACAATCTCAATCTTACACGGGAAAAGACCCAAATACAACAAGACCAGCATACACACACACACACACACACACACACACACACACACACACACACACACACACGTTGTATTTGTGCTGATAAATAAATAAAGGGAGGCTAGTATAGATCTATTTCAAGCTATTTAGCTCTCATCAGCTAGCCATACCCTTACTGGGAATCTAGCTGATGAGAGCTAAATAGCTTGAAATAGATCTATACTAGTCTCCCTTTATTTATTTATCAGCACAAATACAACAAATATAACAAAAAGGCAACAGTAAAAATATTGGGTTTCTGTCTGAATGGTCTCTTGTGACGAGCCGAAGGACAGAGAATGGAAGTAGTGATCTTCCTCCCATATTTGGGCATATCGGGGGTTGTAACTCTAATATAAACAAATAAATAAATAAATAAATAAATAAATAAATAAATAAATAAATAAATAAATAAATAAATAAATAAATAAATAAATGAATGAATGAATGAATGAATGAATGAATGAATAAATAAATAAATAAATAAATAAATGTATATATGTGTGTGTGTGTATGTATGTATGTATATGTATATATGTATATATGTATATATGTATATATGTATGTATGTATGTATGTATGTATGTATATGTATGTATATGTATGTATGTATGTGTATGTGTATGTATGTGTATGTATGTGTATGTATGTGTATGTATGTATATGTATGTATATGTATGTATATGTATGTATATGTATGTATATGTATGTATATGTATGTATATGTATGTATATGTATATATAGGGTTATAAAACAATAAAGGATCTTTAGTTGTCGTCACTAAACCTGTTATAAGTGATAGCAATAAATGAGAATATTTATAGCTCAGGGTTGAAATGAGCCTGCAGACATTTCATTACCAAACTAATTAACATCATCAGGGCTAGAAAGGAGTAGGGTTGGCTCTCTCCTTATATACAACAGTTCTCTGCAATTAGAACTGTTTATATACAATAGGGGATGCGGTGGCTCAGTGGCTAAGACACTGAGCTTGTTGAGCAGAAAGGTTGGCAGTTCAGCGGTTTGAATCCCTAGCGCTGCATAACGGAGTGAGTTCCGATTACTTGTCCTAGCTTCTGCCAACCTAGCAGTTCGAAAGCACATAAAAAATACAAGTAGAAAAATAGGAATCACCTTTGGTGGGAAGGTAACAGTGCTCCTTGCACCTTTGGCGTTGAGTCATGCCCGCCACATGACCACGGAGACGTCTTCGGAAAGCGCTGGCTCTTTGGCTTTGAAACAGAGATGAGCACCGCCCCCTAGAGTCGGAAATGACTAGCACATATGTGCAAGGGGAACCTTTACCTTAGATATATTTCTTTCCTCTTCAATTGATCACCATTCTGGGGCCAGGGTACACTGGCATATTTTTTTCCTTTTGGAAGTTTTCTGAACATGCTGATAATCCAGTTCTGTTTTTTTGGTGTCGGTTTCATGGTTAAGCTACATAAGGAGCAGCAATTAGAAAAGAGACAACGTGCGTATTTAATGTGGCAGGTTGTGCTGAGAAGTCAACTTTCTGCCAAATCCCATCTTAAGTTTCCCTATTGAAAAAAAAGGTTTACATATTTTTTTTTTGCAATCTGTACAAAGTGTTTCATTAAGCAGGTTTCGCCTCTATTCTTTATTTTGCTTCTCTTGGGAAAATTAAGGCGTAGGTGACGCTTAATGCTTCACACATGCAAGGAACAACGAAATCATCAGTTCTGAATTAGGTCTGTAATTGCAAGCTTCCTTAGCAAATGTGCAGAAAGCGAGCATCTGTTCTCTCTTAGCCTGCAACATGGTTGTTAACGTGTGGTTGAGCTGCATGGATGTGCTATAGAAAGTTCCTCTCTGGAAACAAGAATGGCTTGGAAATTCAGTGCTCGCCAAGCAGAGCCATAGGCAACTGTAAGTAAGTTCCTAGACCGTAATGTCTCATAGCAAGTTGGGTGAGTTATGGTTTGTAAACTATGCATTGTGGCTAAAGGATATTCCTTATTCAACAAATAATGCAAGCAATCAAACCATAGCTTAACATGGCATGTGAACTCAGTTATAGTGAGGGGTCCTGTGTGCTTTCTGAGCTTGGTTGTTTTCTTGCAGACGTTTCATTACCAAACTAGGTAACATCATCAGGGTTAAAAGGGGTGGAGGAGGGGAAGGAAGAGTATGGGTCTTTGGTGCTCTCTGAGCTTGGTTTTTTTCTTGCAGACATTTAAGTACCAAACTAAGTATCAACATCAGAGCTAGAAGGCAGAGGTAAAGGATCCTTAAAGGTAAAGGTTCCCCTCGCACATATGTGCTAGTCATTCCCGACTCTAGGGGGCAGTGCTCATCTCCATTTCAAAGCCAAAGAGCCAGCGCTGTCCAAAGACGTCTCCGTGGTCATGTGGCTGGCATGACTAAACACCAAAGGCGCACAGAATACTGTTACCTTCCCACCAAAGGTGGTTCCTATTGTTCTACTATTTTTTACCTGCTTTTGAACTGCTAGATTGGCAGAAGCTGGGACAAGTAATGAGAGCTCACTCTGTTACGTGGCACTACGGACTTGAACTGCTGAACTGCCGACCTTTCTGCTCGACAAGCTCAATGTCTTAGCCACTGAGCCACCGGGTCCCTTACTGAATATAACCAGTTCTAATTGCAGACAACTGTTGTATATAAGCAGAGAGCAAACCCCACTCCCTTCTAGCCCTGATGATGTTACCTAGTTTGGTAATGAAATGTCTGCAAGAAAACAACCAAGCTCAGAGAGCACCAAGGACGCTGCATTTCAACCCTGAGCTACAGATATTCTCTTTTATTGCTGCCACTTATCACGGGTTTAGTGAAGAGAACTAAATACCCTCACCTAGCTAATTGCTTCACAAGAGGAGATAAAAGGCTGATTTTGCAATTCCACAAAATTCAGACGGTCCAGAAGAGCATCAGAAAAATCTATTGTTTTCAAGATTTTAATATATACTTTTGCAAATGTTTGGGCTTCTCTTCAGTGGATTTTCACAGGTTGGATCTCACTAAACCACACAGTAAGCTCAGAGGATCTCTCGTGATTCCTAACACACACAGCATCAGTGGCTACAACACTATACAGTGGAACTTCTGGTCATGACCGTAATCCATTCCAGGACTTTGGTCGCAACCCAATTTGGTTGTTACTGGAAGCAAGACTGACTGCGCATGCGCATGCAAAAAAAAAAAAAAAGGCATGGAAGGGGAAATCATCGCGGCTGTGTTCGATTGCTACCTGAGTATTTGTTCATGAGCAGATGCAAAAAAATGCATTGGGAAATTTTTAGTTGGCACCCTATTTGGTCGTGGTCAGGGTGACAGCAGAAGCTCATCTCCTCTGAGAACAAGCTTCAACTCTATTTCATTATTAATTAATTATTTTTATTATTATATTTTCTTATTAATGAATTAAGTTTTTAATGAAGAGACTGGACAGTCACTTGTCCGAGATTGCATAGGTTCTCCTGTTTGAGCGGGGCTGGACTAGAAGACCTCCAAGGTCCTAGTTTTCTATTTCTATTTCTCCTATTCCTATTCCTATTCCATTTCTCTATTTCAATTTCAATTTCAATTATTTCTATGTCTATGTCTGTATGTGTATGTGTATGTCTATGTCTATGTCTGTCTATTCCTATTCCACTCCCTCTCCCTCTCCCTCTCCCTCTCCCTCTCCTATTTCTATTTCTATTATTTCTATTTCTATTTCTATTCCTATTCCTATTCCTATTCCTATTCCTATTCCTCTACTCTACTATTTCTATTTCTATTTCTATTTCTATTTCTATTTCTATTCCTATTCCTATTCCTATTCCTATTCCTATTCCTATTCCTATTCCTATTCCTATTCCTATTCCTATTCCTATTCCTATTCCTATTCCTCTACTCTACTATTTCTATTTCTATTTCTATTTCTATTTCTATTTCTATTTCTATTTCTATTTCTATTTCTATTTCTATTTCTATTTCTATTTCTATTTCTATTTCTATTTCTATTTCTATTTCTATTTCTATTTCTATTTCTATTTCTATTTCTATTTCTATTCCTATTCCTATTCCTATTCCTCTACTCTACTATTTCTATTTCTATTTCTATTTCTATTTCTATTTCTATTTCTATTTCTATTTCTATTTCTATTTCTATTTCTATTTCTATTTCTATTTCTATTTCTATTCCTATTCCTATTCCTATTCCTCTACTCTACTATTTCTATTATTTCTATTTCTATTTCTATTTCTATTTCTATTCCTATTCCTATTCCTATTCCTATTCCTATTCCTATTCCTATTCCTATTCCTATTCCTCTACTCTACTATTTCTATTTCTATTTCTATTTCTATTTCTATTTCTATTCCTATTCCTATTCCTATTCCTATTCCTCTACTCTACTATTTCTATTTCTATTTCTATTTCTATTTCTATTTCTATTTCTATTTCTATTTCTATTTCTATTTCTATTTCTATTTCTATTTCTATTTCTATTTCTATTTCTATTTCTATTTCTATTCCTATTCCTATTCCTATTCCTATTCCTATTCCTATTCCTATTCCTATTCCTATTCCTATTCCTCTACTCTACTATTTCTATTTCTATTTCTATTTCTATTTCTATTCCTATTCCTATTCCTATTCCTATTCCTATTCCTATTCCTATTCCTATTCCTATTCCTATTCCTATTCCTCTACTCTACTATTTCTATTTCTATTTCTATTTCTATTCCTATTCCTATTCCTCTACTCTACTATTTCTATTTCTATTTCTATTTCTATTTCTATTTCTATTTCTATTTCTATTTCTATTTCTATTTCTATTTCTATTTCTATTCCTATTCCTATTCCTATTCCTATTCCTATTCCTATTCCTATTCCTATTCCTCTACTCTACTATTTCTATTTCTATTTCTATTTCTATTCCTATTCCTATTCCTATTCCTATTCCTATTCCTATTCCTATTCCTCTACTCTACTATTTCTATTTCTATTTCTATTTCTATTTCTATTCCTATTCCTATTCCTATTCCTATTCCTATTCCTATTCCTATTCCTATTCCTATTCCTATTCCTATTCCTATTCCTATTCCTATTTCTATTCCTATTCCTATTCCTATTCCTCTACTCTACTATTTCTATTTCTAGTTCTATTCCTATTCCATTCCTCTACTATTTCTATTTTTTCTATTTTCTATTATTTTCTATTTTCTATTATTTTCTATTTTCTATTCCCATTCCATTTCATTCCTTTACTATTTCTATTTCTATTCCTTCTCTTCTCTTCTCTTGGATAATTTTGTGTCAAAGAAAAAGGTTCAAGACTGTGTAAGAAGAGATTTAAGAAGGTTGATCTAAGTTGATCCTCAGAAGACACTATGGCTGTAATATGAAGGCAGTTACTTGTTCTCCCATACACCTTAATTGTGAGATGCCTGAAGGAGGGTTGTGAGTGTGGCAAGAACCAATCGGATGAGGCAATCATCTTATAAGCTGCACCTGCCTGGGCTTCCCGTCTGTTGTGTCCCAAGAAAAGCTGTTACTCCAACATACATGGATGGTACTTCAAATAGGACCTTTACAGACGAGGAAGCCAGGAAGAGCAAGGCAGCTGCAGAGTATTAGAGAGGTAATATAAACACATAAAGAGGTAACATCCATTGTTGCCATCAAAAGGTTTTGAAATCCCCAGGCAAAACAGTGGAAAAGAGAATGCCAGGAAGCTGGAAGGAAGAATTGGCCCTAATATGAAAACAGTTGAGTTGCCTTACAGAATCAAGCCCAGTATTAACAGACAGTTACTCCTTGACTTATGACCACATTGGGACTTAACATTTCTGTTGTTAAGCAAGACAGTTGTGACTTTTGTCTCATTCTATGGCCTTTCCTGCTGCAGTCGTTAAGTGAATTCTTTACAGTTAAGTTAGTAACCCTGTGGTGGGGTGAAATCCGGCGTCTCAATTGACTTTGCATGTCCAAAATATGAATAAATATAAATAATAAATAAACATGAAACATAAGCCTCTGAATTTTGAGCCTGGGATCATGAGGATGGGTTTTTTCCCCCAGTGCTGCAAATGGTTGCTACATGAACGGATGTAAGTGGAGAACGGCCTGTATGTGTAGAATTGGAAATGTAGCTGTTCAGCGCTATACAGAAACAGACTCAGAGAGATTTTTTATTTCTTTTTTTTTAAAGTGTTTTATTTATTTTTGTCACACAATAAATCTTCTTTTGTGAACAGAGTGTGGTCCAAATTCCCCCTTTAACATTCCCACCGAAAGACACAGTTCATTTTACTTTATATTTCCTTTATTTCCAATTCTAGCCATATTACTTTTCTTGTCCTATTTCTAGTTTTTTTAACATGTACAAACAATATAATATTTCTTTCTCTTTAAAAATAAACAATTTATCATTTCTTTTCCATCAATTTTCCATTAACAACACGAATCTTCAAGTTTCAAGTTTTATATAATCAGCATAACATAATTATTTAACAGCTTTAAGGTTCTTAATATAATTCCCACCCATTCTAATTAAAACATATTTTTACCTTGTTAGCAATATTTCTTTCTACTGGATCACATCATTCTGCTAGTCTCCTATTTCTAAACTTTCTTTTCTCTTTTTCTTCTTTTTATGTGTTTTATATCTTTTCTTCTGTATCCCCCCTCCACACTTTTCGATTGATTTTTTGAGTATTTCTCCCCCACGTTTC